>NC_140999.1:140422767-140800161 GCF_052327205.1 Somniosus microcephalus | reverse complement strand
AGTGTATAGCAGACAGACAGACATACAGAGACAGACAGACAGACGGATGGATCCAGATTCGTGCCATTTTTTCAAACAACAGAGAGTTGTCCTGGTGTCCCAGCCAACAATCATGCCTCAACCAGCACCACCAGTTGCTTGAGAGGCCTTACTGTGTGCAAATTGAGTGCTGTGTTTGCATACTTCTTCTTATGTAAGAAGTCACACAACACCAGGTTATAGTCCAACAGCTTTATTTGAAATCACAAGCTTTCGGAGCGCTGCTCCTTCATCAGGTGAAGTGGAGAAATGCATAAAGACACAGCTTATATAGTCAGAGAATAATGTCAGATGTTTACAGGTAATCTTGCCAACTGCCATTTATCACACCTCGGCAGAGAGATAATCACGGCAATCAAAGGTGTGAATGGTGTCCAAACAGGCCGGTCAGGAAAACATTACATCAAAGAAAAATGAGGTGGGGTCACAAGGGGTCAAATATTGCAGATGCTGGGGTCTGTATAAAAAACAAAAAAAGACAAAAAACATTTTTTTTTTGCTGGAAATCACAGCAGGTCTGGCCGCATCTGTGTAGAGAGAACAAGCCAATGTCGACTCGAGTCTGGATGACCCTGCGTCAGGTGGGGTTACATATAACGTGACATGAACCCAAGATCTCGGTTGAGGCCGTCCTCATGGCTCATGGGTGCAGAACTTGGCTATCAGTTTCTGCTTGACGATTTTGCGTTGTCGTGTGTCTCGAAGGCCACCTTGGAGAATGCTTACCTGAAGATCGGAGGCTGAATGTCCTTGACTGCTGAAGTGTTCCCCGACTGGGAGGGAACACTCCTGCCTGGTGATTGTTGCGCGGTGTCCGTTCATCCGTTGTCGCAGTGTCTGCATGGTCTCGCCGATGTACCATGCTCCGGGGCATCCTTTCCTGCAACGTATGAGGTAGCCTACTTCTTCTTAGGCAGTCCCTCGGAACCGAGGATGACTTGCTTCCACATTAAAATGAGTTCTCAGGTGACTGATGAGTCCAATGCGGGACCTATAGTCTCTGTCACAGGTGGGGCAGATGGTGGTTGAAGGGGCGGGTGGGTGGGGTGCTTGGGTTGACGTGCGCTCCTTGCACTTGGCTTCCGCTTGCTCCTGGCGAAGAGACTCGAGGTGTTCGGCACCTTCCCGAATGCTTCTCCTCCACTTTGTACTGTCTTGGGCCAGGGATTCCCAGGTGTCAGTGGGGATGTTGCACTTTTTCAAGGAGGCTTTGAGGGTGTCCTTGAAGCATTTCCTCTGCCCACCTGGGGCTCTCTTGCCGTGTCAGAGCTCCAAGTAGAGCACTTGTTTTGGGAGTCTCGTATCAGGCTTGCGGACGATGTGACCCATCCATCGGAGCTGATCGAGCATGGTCAAAGCTTCGATGCTGGGGATGTTGGCCTGAGCGAGAAAACTGACGTTGGTGCGCCTATCCTGCCAATGGATTTGCAGGATCTTGCGGAGGCAGCGTTGGTGGTACCTCTCCAGTGCTTTGAGGTGCCTGCTGTACATGGTCCATGTCTCTGAGGCATAAAGCAGGCTGGGTATCACTGCTACTCTGTAGACCATGAGCTTATTGCCTGGTTTGAGGTCCTGGTCTTCAAACACTCTCTTCCTCAGGTGACCGAAGGCTGCACTGGTACACTGAAGGCGGTGTTGGACTTCGTCATCGATGCCTTCCCTTGTTGACAGTAGTCTCCCAAGGTATGGAAAGTGTTCCACGTTGTCCAAGGCATTGTCGATTTTGATAATCGGGGGGCAGTACTGTGTGGCGGGGGCAGGTTGGTAGAGGTCCTTTGTCTTATGGATGTTTAGTGTAAGGCCTATGCTGTCGTACGCTTCAGTGAAGGCGTTGACGATGGTTTGGAGTTCGACCAACGAGTGAGCACAGACGCAAGCGCCGTCTGCATACTGTAATTCAACGACAGAGGATGGGACGACCTTGGATCTGGACTGGAGGCGACGGAGGTTGAACAGTTTCCCGTTTGTTCTGTAAATTAGTTCCACTCCAGCGGGGAGCTTACTGAGGGTGAGATGGAGCATTGCAGCAAGGAAGATCGAGAAGAGCGTTGGTGGAATGACACAGCCTTGCTTGACCCCGGTCCGTACGTGAATTGGGTCTGTGGTGGAACCGTTGGTCAGGATCACGGCTTGCATGTTGTTGTGAACCAGGCAGAGGATGATCACAAACTTTTGAGGGCAGCCGAATTTGAGGAGGACACTCCATAATCCCTCACGGTTGACAATGTCGAAGGCCTTTGTGACGGGCGAAGTCGGAGGTGGGTCCCGACCACACTGCTGTCTCCATCCCGGCCTCTGAAATGAATTTCCCTAAATTTGGCTTGTTAAGCCCGCCCAGCATGTTTGCCAGCTAATTAGAGGAAGCTGGTCTGGTGACGTCATTTGATGATGCGTCATCAGCCGGTTTCCTTAAAGCAACCATGGCCATTTTTCTTTTGACATTTGTGCTGTCAGTGTTCTACAGCATTAAGGTGCTGCAAACACTGACAAGCACTGCACTGAGGTGCATGGCTGCATCCAAGCTCTTCCATGACTCCCTCCATAAGGAGGGAGCACGCAGGGAGGTCCTCTTCCCTTCCCTTGGGTGGAAGAGACATCCCCAGGAGATCAACACAGCCTGGTTGCACTATGCAGAGGAGGGCACAAGCAGGGATGTGGTCAGGAGGACCTGGGTGCAGTGTCGCAAACATTTCAATGATCTCAGTAGATCACGAAACGTTAGTACAAAGCCACACTCAACCTCATCCTGCTGTGCTTCTCATCACATCCCCATCACTCTGCCTTCCCTACCCTACTCCTGCACATCCTTACTCACACCAACCTACCTTGGACCTCCAGCCATCCCTCTCTATCTATAATATCACATCCCCATCTCACTAGCCACCCCTCACACTCCCCACTCATCCTAGTCCAATTATACCAACTAGCAACACACAAGGGTAGGCACTTGGATGTTTTAGCCAATGTTCATGTAAAGTTTCTGTTAATGTGGTGTCAAACATTGAAACCTTTATTTTCAACACTGAGTTCTTCGGCAGATTTGTGTGCACCTTTGGAAGTGGCTTAGTAAGTTGTAGTAAATGGTGAGATATAACGGTACCCCCGCAATGGTGACAAGTATGAAAGGAATGGCTTGGGCATTGCGGGGATGCTTTATGGTGTTGATGAGGGGTGGTGCCAACCTAGCACATCATGTGGCAGCCAGGGTGTACAGCATCAAGTGAAGTAAATCCCTTGGCAGCAATGTGGTTGGGTGCTGATGCCCTCTGTCCTGTGCAGCATCAGGTGATTGCGGAGAAGTTTGGTGGTGTTGGTGCTGCTGGTATGCCTGGTGTTGGGTCTGATCATGGTGGGATTCAGAGGACCAAGGTGAGAGAGTATAAAGGGCACCGATGCTGATGGAATAGATGGCAGGTGAAGCAGCGATGACAGGAGCGACCTGTCAATGGTGAGAGAGGTAATGCAGTCAGACTGGATGGAGACTTGTGTAAAAACGTGCAGCATGGTGAATCTGTTGTGGAAATGCAGTGAGGAAGAGTTTGTGGCAGAGGGAAGATATCTCTGTAAGGTGAGAGCTTTTACTTTACATTTGAAACTGTCAACTCAACAGCTGATTAAAAAAAAACAGCTGATTCAATGGCCACTGACCTCCCGCCTCAGCTTGACAGACATGGTCCACGACCAGTGTGGACCCCATGGGTGAACTGTCAAATGCAGAAGGTGAGCTGAAATTCATTCTTAAGTGGCTCTAAACAAGCCACTAATGACCTGAATTGGGTCCCCTGTCACTGTGTGTCGGGTCTGCTCAGTGCTGACAGACCCGACATCGGGGAAAGGCACGTTCACAGTGGGGGATTCACAGCGGGGTCCCGACCTACTGGGGGAAAAAACACTTTCCCACCCGGCCCGCCACTGATCGCACCTGCTGACCCCCCTCGAAAATCCAGCCCAAATTGCTTAAAGTGCTTACTGCTAAGACGGTTAAAATGTAGTTCCATTTCCTTGTGCTACAGGGATGGCGTAAAGAGGTCAAAGAAAATCTAGACTTTGCATTGGTTCTATGCTTGCCTCAGGTTTTCCACTGTTCCTGCACCGAAGGGCTGCAAGTGGCTTATGCTGATTCATGTGGCAAGCTTCATTTCAATATATATTATGGGCATTGTGGTGGAGGGAGACCAGGCTTCTGAAGAAATTGTACTAATTTGTGGTATTGCTACATCGCCATTCTAGCGTGCCACAAGAAGCTGCAGCAGGAGGCTACAATTGCTCTGGACCCTCCTAAAGGTGACCTCTGGTTTTGATCCAACTTTGATGAGCTTGTTGTTTCGTTCTTTATTGTTCCATTTTATTTTTTGACTTTAAGTTTGTCTGATGTTCAAGGGAGGAGGCAGTCCATTCAAATCAAATTCAAACCTCTTGTGGGATTTGTTCCAATGTTGAATGTTTGATTGGCTGCTTTTTAAAAATTTAACAGATAATTATTTAAATCCACTTGGTCCCAGTCACTTTTTCCAGGTATTTATCATCCTGTTTTCTTCAAATTGGAGAGTCTATTAAAGTTTTCAGAAAGAGATAATCAGGTTGTTATAGCTTTGTAAATGGCGAGAAAAAGAAAAAGAAAGAAACCATTACATAAGAATACTAGCTGGGGGGGGGGCTGGCATTGCCAGGGCTTTTTTGGGCTGCGCGGTTTACGGCCGGCCACTGCCGCTCCCCCGCTGTGTGACTGGTGGGCTGGTCACTCTCCTGTCCCCTCCCTCCCCCTCTCCTCTCCTCTCCCTCCCCCTCTCCTCTCCCTCCCCCTACCCTCTCAGTCCCCCGCTCCTCTCCTCTCCCTCCCTGCCCCTCTCCTCTACCTCCCCCTCTCCTCTCCCTCCCTCCCTCCCCCCTCTCTCTCCCTCCCCCTCTGCTCTCCCTCCCTCCCCCTCTGCTCTCCCTCCCCCTCTCCACTCCCTCCCCCTCTCCTCTCCCTCCCCTCTCCCTCCCTCCCCCCTCCCCTCTCCCTCCCTCCCCTCTCCTCTCCCTCCCTCCCCCTCTCCCCCCCTCCCCCTCTCCTCTCCTCTCCCTCCCTCCCCCTCTCCCCTCTCCTCTCCTCTCCCTCCCTCCCCTCCTCTCCCTCTCCTCTCCCTCACTCCCCCCCTCTCTCTCTCCCTCTCCGTGTCTCTCCCTCCTTTGATTTCTGTCCCTGCCTCCCCTCTCCCTCGCTAGCGCCTCAGGCCCGGCCGGACTCACCTTGGTAGCAGAACGGAGTCAGTCCGACAACGGGAGGTCGGGTGCCCAGCGCTCCGAAGCGAGCCCGGGGTTGCTGATGGTTAACGCGGCGGGCCTTTGGACCCGGTTGGCCGGGCAGCAGAGCAACGCCTTTCGCTGCGGACTCCAGTGTCCGAATTGCAGTCGGGGACGGCTGGTTGGAAAGCCCCGGTTTTGCCGGTCCCGCACTCACGGCAAGAGAGAGAGGGGGAAGGAGAGAGAGAGAGAGGGAAGAAGAGAGGGAAGAGGAGAGAGAGAGAGAGAGAGAAATTTTTTGAGCTTCAGGCCTGGCCAGTCTGTAATGCCGCCACTCACCTGACTAATGGCAGTTTGAGGGGAAAAAATGGCGGCGAAGTTTCGGGAGGCTGCAGGATTAGGTCCCACCTGTGATGCACCGATTGGTCAACCATCAGGTCACTGAACTGTAGGATTGGTCAACCATCACGTCACTCAACGCTATTGAGCGGTAGGATTGGTCAACCGCTAATGAGTGAATTTTTGAACGTTTTTTGTATACTGTCCGAACAATTTTTGTCTGACCAAAAAAGTAAATACACCTATGACACTCCCCTGATCATAACCTTTCTTTTGATATAACATATGTGTAGGTACGCTGTATAACGTTTGAGTATATAGCGGACATACAGACAGACGGACAGACAGACAAACCAACTGCTTTATATATATAGATAATTTATATTGCTCCTACTCTGTTATGACTCTCCCTGTAATCTCACGCTTAACAATGCTCCCATACCTTTCCACAGCCATCCTAGTACTCCCACATGCCAGGACACCCTCCCACCACTGCTCAGAGAGCCAAGGAACCTCTCCCAATACTCCCCAAACACCCCTCCATTCCTCCCAGACCCCAACACCTCAACAGTACACCTGCAACATCCTCTCAACAGTACATAACCTCCCCACTTCTAGTACTACTATTGGCCTCCCAACTACCTGCAGCACATCTTCCTGTGTATCTTCTGCTTTAAAAAAGACATAAAATTGAGCTCATACATAAACAAACATAATAATAATAATAATTAGGACCACTAATGCAATTTCCACAAAAGGCAGCACGGTGGCATAGTGGTTAGCACTGTTGCCTCACAGCGCCAGGGACCCGGGTTCGAATCCGGCCTCGGGTGACTGTCTGTGTGGAGTTTGCACATTCTCCCCGTGTTTGCGTGGGTTTTCTCCGGGTGCTCCGGTTTCCTCCCACAGTCCAAAGATGTGCGGGTTAGGTTGATTGGCTATGATAAATTGACCCTTAGTGTTAGGGGGATTAAATACGTGGGGTTACGGGGATAGGGTGGGATATGTGTTGGTGTAGGGGTTACAGGGATCGGGTGGGATATGTGTTGGTGCAGGCTCGATGGGCCGAAATGGCCTCTATCTGCACTGTGGGGTTTCTGTGATTCTGTGATTACCAGAAATATTTGCACCGAAGATACCGCTAGCACTCCCATAATATCTTGGAATAAAAGTACAATTTCACTTCTTCAATCACCATGAATCGGTAGCCCTGTTAATATATTACATAACATAAAGCAGCATATCATCTGTCTCAACATGAACAATGCCATAGGAGGTCTGTTAGTGTGTTTGAAGATAATCAGTGGCAATGTTTAGAGGGTGACTGTATTACATCCACCTCATTAGAAGCTAATTGTTGCTGGCAGCCATAATGTGATCCAGCCCAGTTCCTGGGGCTGGTCTGACCTGACGCAACTGGTCTCCTGCTGGCAACGCGATGATTCTATTACTATTTGTGGAAATGTATTCACTTCTTTCTCAGTGAGAGTATTCTTAGAAATGGGTGCCAGATGGTAGCTGGCACCCTAGGAGCTGTGTCCCAGAATGGATTGGCACTTGAAGAAGAGCAGGGAACAAAACTGGAGAGAGAAGCAGCTGCACTGTAATGAGTGTTAATAATGCAGAAGGGTTACTTATATTTTACCTTCGTGTAGGTTATCAGCAGAACAAATATTTTACAGTTCTTATGAGAAATATTTATTAAAATTTAAATGATGCACTCGTTCTACATAAAATACTCATTGAATCTCAGCTATAGTTATGCATACTTCCGTTTGATTATTGGATTCATTTTATTAAAATACAAATGACAGTTTGACATGAACAGTTGAATTACAATTCAATGTAAATGATTATTAGTAAAACATCTGTTTAAGTTTAGATACATCAGCACTCAACTGCATGTTTAAAATAACATTTAGTGAATTTAACACAAATGTTAAGTGCACTAAATTAAGCTACAATTTTCAAGATCTCTCTAACAGCCATCACTTAATTTCATTTCCATATATGGCCTTCATCTCCATATGGAGACAGAAGGATAATTAGTGGGAGTACAGTGTTGTCCTGATGCCATCTGCGATTACCTCCATCTCTGTAAAATTGGGTTTTGTGAATTCAGCGGGCAGCCATAACCACAAACCTCATTCACCCATGAAAACTCCACAAGCATCTGAGGGACACTTTCAACATTTATACTGCTTAACTGGAAACTGATAGAGAAGTGTGAAGCAGAATTATTACAGATGTGTTCTAATTGACTGCTTTACTGAATTTGTGTTTCTCAAATTTGATCAGAGAAAAATCCATGTCAGCCGCCATTTTGATGGGAGTTGGGTTACATTTATATAAAACTATTTCAAGCTAAAAGAGGCAAACATACCCAAATATTTGTCCTCCTTTAGGGGAAGGAGCAAGAAATGGGGAAGGGGAAGAACATGATATCACTTTTTTTTTTTAAATATTGAAATTTGGTACAGTTTGCTCTGAACCACAAGAACTAAACTGTTAAATAAAGGAAACATAAAGTGAAATATAACTTGAAAGAATTGTTACCTTATGGAATAGATTTGTCACCGAGTGCAATGCAAATGCAGTTAAAGCATTCAAAAAGGAAAAGTGTATGTACGAATGGATTCCTATTTTAAAAGCCCACTTTAAGTTTGGCCCTCATCCCATCTATTGTACAGCTTAAACCCAAGTGATAGTGATCTTATCGCTAGCTCCCCCCACCTAATCTGTGGCTGGGAATGGATGTCAGGACATCCCTCCCAAACCTCTACACAGCCTATCAGTTATACCCCCTCAGAAGAGGCCGGTAAAGAGCCAAAACACTCCACTGTTGCTTTAATTCTCTCAGCCTGGAGGCAGGCCTGTGCCTCCCTGAAGATCCCTACAACTAAGGACAAGACCAGCAATGTCATGAGAACACCATTACCTCCAAGTCTGCCAGAATTTCCATAGCTAACATCATTTTGGGAGCACCATTGCCACAAGGACTGCAGTGGTTCAAGGAGAAGGCTCACCGTCATCTTCTCTGGGCAACTAGGGATGGGCAGCATTGCCAGTGAATCCTAAGAACAATATTTTAAAATCCCCCTAGGCCAACCACAATATGGCGCAATGAGGAGCTCTTAGGGGGATATACCACAGATGGATATAGAGCTCAACATTAGAAAGGGATCACAAGATTAGGCTAACTCCTCCAGGAAGGCCAGATTATTGTCCATCCACCAGTTAGCTGACAAATTGCACTTCGACCAACATGAGCATTACCATGATCTCCTGATGAAGCACTACCTCCAGAACTGTACAATACTTTGCAGATTTCCGCATTAGCCAACCCCCTTGGAACTTTTCCCCCACTCCCTAACAGTCCCTTGCGGACACATCTCATTCCTATGTATCGTTCTTACCTCCATGAACAAGGACAGGACGGAGAGCCTGAAGGTTGCCTGGGCTCACGATCTAGGTCAAATATTAAGGGAGGAGGAATGGCAAAAATGTATGGAGTCTGATCCTAAACATCACCACCTAAAGCAAAATGCAGGCAAGCATATTCAGAAATTATACATTGTACAGAACAGCACCCTACACATGCTCCATAAATTCTATCTCTCCATAACAGCCCCAGCATTATTTTTTTATATCATAGTCACAAGTTCACTGTGCCACTGCTGATTGATTCAAAATGAAATAGCAACAAATCAGCCCTGAAGAGGTAGGGAACAAATGTCGTCAAAGTCATGATGAAAGTGGATAGAAAACAGTGTTTGAATTAAAGGGAGTTTCCCCATATCCTGTAAGGATTTGTGAATTTCTTTGCTTTTCCCCAAAGACTTTAAATCAAACTGGCGATTGACTTCTGAAAGCTGTATTTCAGGCAACTTCCAGACTTAAAACAACATCTCCTTTTCTATTAGTGGCTCTTCAATTTTAACCTCACGGTTAGACCTATCATTAGCACCATCTGTGGTTTCTTTTGTTGACATTTGGAACAATGATTATTTGTCAAGAGTGTATCTCTTTTTCTTGGTGTAAAAGATAAGCAGGATCTCAATTAGTCTTTTCAAGTGATTTAAACCCAGTTGGTAGATGAATTTCAATTGTCGGGTAGTTCCTGGTTGGCTGCATTCCCTGAATCACAGCAAGCCCCGCCCTTCTTCAAATTCAGCTAATAATCTTTCTTTTTTGAGAAAGACCATTTTGAAGGGTTGTAACTTTTTTGTGTGTGTATAAACTTGGAAGGGGCATAACCACCAAACCTTTGAGAGCTTTATGGGCTAATTATTGTTTGCTTATGGAAATTGGTGTTTATTAAAGACTGTACAAGTCAGAAAACAATAGTGCATTTAATGCTTTAAAAGCAAGAACTCAAAAGGTAGGAACCAGCAGGGAGAAACATAGAAGATAGGAGCAGGAGTAGGCCATTCGACCCCTCGAGCCTGCTCCGCCATTCAATGAGATCATGGCTGATCATCCAAACTCAGTACCCTGTCCCTGCCTTCTCCCCATATCCCTTGATCCCTTTAGCCTTAAGAAATATATCTAACTTCTTCTTGAATATATTTAATGAGTTGGCCTCAACTGCCTTCTGTGGTAGAGAATTCCACAGGTCACCACTCTCTGGGTGAAGAAATTCCTCCTCATCTCTGTCCTAAATGGCTTACCCCTTATCTTTAGACTGTGACCCCTGGTTCTGGACTCCCCCGCCATCGGGAACATCCTTCCTGCATCTAGTCTGTCTAGTCCTGTTACAATTTTATAAGTTACAATGAGATCCCCTCTCATTCTTCTAAACTCCAGCGAGTATAAGCCCAATCGACCCAATCTCTCCTCATACGTCATTCCTGCCATCCCAGGTATCAGTCTAGTGAATCTCTGCTGAACTCCCTCCATGGCAAGAACATCCTTCCTCAGATAAGGCGATCAAAACTGCACACAATACTCAAGGTGTGGTCGCACCAAGGCCCTGTACAACTGCAGCAAGACATCCTTGTTCCTGCACTTGGAGGGGGGCCAGACAACTCAAAAAGGGCTGTGGATGGGTAAAAGGAGGAGACTGACAGACAGGAATGTGGTAGTGGAGAAAATGGATGTCCGGAGATTGTGAAAGATGCTATAAAATGCAAGTTTGTTCTTTCTTATATTTTTGGACATTTAAAAAAAAATGGCAGTATCGTATTTATAACAGCAGCGTGCGGTTAATAGCTTGTTCAGTACACTGTGTTCTGCCCTTGCAATTAGTAAAAATGTATGGATAACTAACTGCTGTATGCCACTAATTTTTATCCTTATAAAAATAATTTAAAATTCTGGCTCCCCCGGCAGTACCATCTGTGCGTGTTTAATAAGGCAGTGCTGTATTTTCATAAATTCATTAAAAAACCCATAAAAATAAAAAGTGAGTCTCGCAGAAACTGGCACCGAAGGGCAAGGAATCAGTAGAGCATGAAATGGTTGGCTCTCTGACTTCCCTTCCTCGTCGGGAGGTAGGTATCCTCCTTTAACCACCTCCTCATAACATACCTGACATTGGGAAGTCACCACATGCCTTACCACTACAAACAAAGCAAATTTTGCCCTATATTTGAAATTGCTACAAACCATTGTCTACAAAATACTGTTGGTGGTTTAAAATAAATGAGTCAACGGCTCTGATAAAATACCAGAGGAGTGTTTTACGAACACATTGGGATAAAAATTCGATTAGGCCTGAAAAACGGGTGCGGAGATCGCGATCAGCCTGAGCCCGTTGAAAATATGGCAGGCAGCACGTGACCTTCGTGCTGCCTGCTAATTACCTGATTGATGCGTGCAGCCCAGAGTTGAGTGAGCTGCTGAGTGCTCAGCAGGGGACCGAAGTATGTGCGAGGCTAGCTCCATTTAAAGCTAGTCTCCACTTTTAAAGGCAGTTTGCACCCAATGTTCAGCAGCACTCCCTGCACATTTTAACAACTTTTGAAATCTCTTCCAGCAACCCAGTACTCCTACAAACTCTGCAAGAGCCAGTGCAAAAGCAGTAAGCAAATTACCTGCAAATTGGTTGTATCCCTTTAAGTAGCGCTGATGGGGGTCCCTTGTACAGCTGAACACATGTTCAGCTGTGTGTGTTTAGGAGTGGCCATTGAATGGAGCGGCAACAATGACGTCATGATCTGCCTACTCTGCATACTGCATGTGCACGCACGTACCGCCCACGCTTTCGCCCTCACCAAGATGGCGAACAGCACGAGCCATGCCGGAAGTGAGGAGGACGCCATTTTTTTTTAAACGCCCACAACTACTGGCGCTACAGTGTTGAATTTCACGGCCATTAAGTGGTTGCCAGCTAATACTGCCAACAGTAACTGTTAAGTCTGTGGGTTGTATTATAAATAATCACAGACTCCACTGTTAACAGAATAAAACACGTCTTTACTATTCAGCGGCTCGGGCGATTCTGCCCTAGTTAACGTATCACAACCCTTATATACTGGTGTGGTCACTATCGGTATTACAGTATACATGAGCCAATAGATAGTGCCACCCTAAAGTAGTGCTCTTAAAGGCGAACGGTTACATTCTATAGTTCCCTTAAAGGTAAACGGTTACATACACAACACTCCTCCCTTCCTAGCTTATTACTTACAGAATCCCGTTAAACATACAATCTTCAACTTTATATAAACAGTTTGCAGATATACTCTCGATGGAGTCAACGTCATATAACAATTTACAGATATACTCTCAATGGAGTCAACGTCATATAACAGTTTACAAACATACTCTCAGTGGAATCAGTTTACAGGTTCAGTCTCTGTGGGAACAGTTCATAAATTCAGTCTCTGGTATTAATTCGTTCCAGACAGCATCCTCCATAGCTTTTTTTTTTAACAGCTTGTACTTTCGTCCTGTTGAACCAGCAGTGCGGACTTATACAACCCACTGGCTGTCTTGATAATGTCCCTGGATTTTTTTTACAAATTTAGCACCTTTCGTAGTGTTCGGACTGAGGTAGTAGAAGTAATAATATTTTAAACAGTTATTATTTTCTGCTTCTTCTTTTTCTTTTCCGCCTTTTTGAAACTCTCCGAGCTCTTTTCCCGGCTGCCATCTGTAGCGCCACCAACTCTCTATGTTCCTTAGACCTTAAGTGCTTCCTCAGGATTTCAGCACTTTGGGAGTTCCCATCACAATTTGGGCAGACCACATCCTCATAACATTCGGTGTCACTCAACAGGTCAAAACCCTTCTTCAAGCAATCATATTCATCCTGCTCTTCCTCGGATGTCTGCCCTTCCTTCCCTCCTGGCCTCATTTGTGCGTTCAATCCTTTCCCTTCCTTCAGGGATTTCGTTATCAGGCTATTTAATCCTTCTACTGAAGTAGCTGTTTCCCCATTCTCCTGTTCCCCTGGACGTAATTCAGCGTACTCCTCCATTTCATCCATCATTTTCTCCAATGCTTTCATCTTCTCTTCCTCTTGTACTTTGGCTTCCAGTGCTTGGAGAAGTTGCGCCTCGATGCTCTCTAGCTCATGTTCAGGGCCCATTCCCAGTTGAAACTGTTCTTCAAGTCGGTCAACCTCGGTAATTGCCGCCTCATATTTGTCTTGGGCTTCCTTCCATATTTTTATGAGTTCTGCCATGTCTTTCACCTCTACATCCTCATCTATGTATGGAACTTCTACCGATGAGTCTGTCTTGGCCCTGAGCTCCTCAAGAATTTCCTGCAGCCTTTGGACTTCTTGCTCATGTTCAACCTTTAGTTGCTCATATACTTCCAACGAAACTAGCTTTTCGGAGGTTGCTGAGTTAACCCCCTCCAGAATTGTAGTCTGGGCCTGTTCATACTGTTTTTTCAACTTCTCGCACTCTGCTTGTAAGGAGTCGTAGAGAAGAACTGGAATAAAATCCTGGCTTCCTGAAGATTCCTCTTCATTTGTTTCTTTCGCAATTTCCTGTTGGAGTTCAGCCAAGGCTGCTATGCTATCTGCCTCTCGAAGTCTCACTGCCATCAACTCTTCTTTATTCTTGCAGTCCATCTCAGCCATTTCCCGTTTACTTTCATTTAACTGAGTGAGTAGTCCCTTATTTTGGGCTGAGAGATATTGCACCTTCTCATGTAGACCCTTGCACTCCTTCTCTGCTTGACATAGCTGATTACCGCTGATTTGGTTCTGCGTTTCAAGTTCCAACATCCTTTGCTTAGCTTCTTTCAGTTTCGCCCCTATAAGCTCCTCTTGCAACATGGCCACATTATTCTCATCAGGTAAAGAAGCGTTTCTCTTTTCCATGTCCAAGATTTGTTTCTGCATCTCCTTAAGAGCACCCTGTGATTCAACTTCTCTTAACTTTGCCTGCACTAGCTCCGTCTCTAATTGCAGAACAAAATCCTCAGTGCAGCGTGATTTGCCCTTCTGCTGTATCTCTAGATCATGCAAATATTCTAACCCCTGAACATCATCAGGGAGATGTGATCGGTAATTGGTCACGATGGCTCTATGGTCGCTCTCTGCTTGAGCCAGTAGGTTCTGTTGTCTTTCCAGACTCTCCCATTCGGTGTCATAGAACTTTTTCATTGTTTTCATCTCTTGTACGAGGCGGTAACTTAATTGTTCTAATTGTTGTTGTACTTTGAAATAGCGTTGAGTTCGAGCCCGGTGTTCCTCCGTAATGCATATGTCTGTAGCTTGAACAGACTCAGAATTCTCTGTCTTTATGCACGCCATCGATTTTCCAACCTTAGTCCGTGAGTTAATGTTAACCTTGTTTTTCATACATAAGCTGGACTTATCGTCTTCCGGCTCAGAGTCTGAGCTGCTTGTCTGCACCGAGTCCTCACTCGTCATTGCTTGTCGGTAGTGCCATTCCATGTCTATTTTCTTGATCCACTCCCGTCCTAGAAGTGGTGGTCCTCCCTCAGGTAGTACGTACAAATTCATTCTTGGGTGTACTTTACCCCTATCTCTCACCTTGACTCTTATCTTCCCCATGGGGTATACGCGATGCCCCGTGTATGTCTGTAATACGAACTTGGTATTTCTTAAGGGTATGTGAGAGAATAGTCGGTGGTAGTCCTTTTGGTTGATGACTGATACAGCTGATCCCGTGTCCAGCTCCATTCGTACTTGGACTCCAGCTATTTTTAGTGTGACCCAGATCGTCTGTAGATCAGTTACTTTACCCACATTGTGGATTCTCAGACTATCCAACTCCTGGCTGTTTGGGTCTGAGTCTGAATTTTGTTCGTCTGAACTCTTTTCAGCCACCTGATGCACCTTGTTGTACTTTTCTTGTGGTGGTGGCTTCCTTTGTTTGTTGGTCTTCTTTCTGGACCTGCATACCTTCGCGATGTGACCCAGTTTGCCACATTTCCTGCACTCTTGATTCTTAAACCAACACTGATTCTGGTCGTGCGTTGTCTTTCCACAACGGTAGCATTTGGAAATGCTTGCAGTCATTTGGTCCACCCCGAGTGCCGCCGCCTTTAGCTGCATTTCCGCCGTCCCTTTCGCTGCGGCTTCGTGCGATGAAGCTATGAGGACAGCCCTGTCCAGTGTGAGGTCGTTTTCTTCCAGAAGTCGCTTCTGCGTTCCTTCTTTGGCCAAGCCGCATACGAACTTGTCCCGCAGCGCCTCTGTCAAATTCCCTCCAAACTGGCAGTATTTCGCTAGCTTACGCAGTTCGACTAAGTATTCCGCATTGCTTTCATCTTGCCTCTGGGTTCTGGCGTAAAATTTAAATCGTTCAGCCAGTATCAACGGTGTGGGGTTCAAGTGATCCTTCAGCACTGCTACGCTCTCTTCGAAGGTCTGGTCCACTGGTTTAACTGGTGCTATTAGATGTTTCAAGAGCCCGTATGTTTTTGCTCCCATCGAATTTAACAAAGTTATTGCCTTGGCGTATATGGCTACGCAATATATTCCTATGCGTTCCCCATACGTGGCCCTGTCTTCTATTTCAGCATTAAAATCATTAATATTTCCTCGCTTAGGCATCTTCTTCTCTTTCCGAGAACAGCACAAGTATTTCTTTACTTATTATTAATTTTCTTCTCTTCTTGAGAACACCACCAGTATTGCTTTACTTATTTCTTGTTTCTGAAAATTCTAATTAATTTTCTTCTCTCTTCTTGAGAACACCACAAGTATTGCTTTACTTATTTCTTGTTTCTGAAAATTCTAATTAATTTTCTTCTCTCTTCTTGAGAACACCACAAGTATTGCTGTACTTATACTTATTTTCCCTCTCTTCTTGAGAACACACCAGCCTTTCTGAAAAATCTTATTACTTTCCTGAAATTCTTAATAATTTCCAAGATGGCGGTTTCCCGCTTCTTCCTTCTTCTTCAGCGGTTTCCCCACGAAAAATGGCGGCTTTCCCGCGCTTCTCGCTCTCCCCGCCCACTTCGATGGCGGTTTTCCCGCGCTTCTCGGCGCTCTCCGCCCACTTCAATGGCGGTTATCACCCGTTCCCCGACGCTGACTTTCAGGCCGAGTGCGGGCCTTATCAGCGGATGCGATCGATGGCCCGGCTGCGCCTCGCACTTGAAAGCGGCCCCCGGCCTCTGGCTCACCCGCTCGCGCGTTTCACCGCGGCTCTTATCAGGGATTGCGATCGCCCTGTCTTTGCAGCCAACGCTGCGGCTTACCCATGAGGTTATGGAGGCTTCAGGGTCCTAATGCCTGTCGCTTCCAGCCTGTCGGTTCCAGACTGGTGAGGATTGAAACCTCTCTTCAACGTCCTGTCTTCGGACGAAGCCGCCGTGGAACAACTGCCGCAGGGTTCGAATCCTGACTCGTCGCCAATGTTAAGTCTGTGGGTTGTATTATAAATAATCACAGACTCCACTGTTAACAGAATAAAACACGTCTTTACTATTCAGCGGCTCGGGCGATTCTGCCCTAGTTAACGTATCACAACCCTTATATACTGGTGTGGTCACTATCGGTATTACAGTATACATGAGCCAATAGATAGTGCCACCCTAAAGTAGTGCTCTTAAAGGCGAACGGTTACATTCTATAGTTCCCTTAAAGGTAAACGGTTACATACACAACAGTAACTTCTAGCATCACACCCCCAAGAAGGCAGGGTTTTTCTTATACTACATATAAAAGGCAAATTTGTATTATCGTAATTGAGCCAATATTCTCCACTATTCACGAAGGAGTACAAAAATCTTCGAAATATAATTGCATCCTATTTCATATTAGAAAAAAAGTGTTCATTCTGCACATTTAGATGCAGACAATATAGATGGGAAATTAAGTTTGCAATTTATGTCCATCCTACTGTTCAATTAATGTGGGTGTGCAAAATGATGTACGAGTAATTTATACTGTTCAATTATGTGATATTGGGAATAATGTGCAGTATTGATTGACCTTCTCCTGGCTGATAGATTTGGGAGGAATAGTTAATGTGAGCTGCACCAGTTTAGCCTGTTCCCAGAAACTTGTGTTTTTACATTCAAGCCTGCTAACATTGGGGTTCACTCGATTTTCGAAGGACTGTCAATCAGTAATCCATTACTAGAAAATCAAAATTATTCTCGTGTGAATATCTTTTCTTTTAAGTGATCAAAACCTGTGTTCCCTCTTTCTTAAGCAACCTGTTTTTCAACTGAAGGCACAATCATTTGCAAGAGAATGGTAAGGACACAAAAAGCCCATCCAAACAGCATACCGTAGCCACACAATACCTCACCCGCACAGTACCTCACCCGCACAGTACCTCACCCGCACTCAAGTCCTGACAGTATACCTGCTATACGTCCAAAAACTGTGGAGCAGCTATTTGCTGAACTATATAGCCAAATAAATTGAAGTAAGCTATACTTAAATTGCTCAGCGTTTTGATCAGTCCACATCTCTTGACAGTTTTTTAAAATTCGTTTATGGGATCAGGGCGTCGCTGGCAATGCCAGCATTTATTGCCCATCCCTAGTTGCCCTTGAGAAGATGGTGATGAGCCGCCTTCTTGAACCACTGCAGTCCGTGTGGTGATGGTACTCCCACAGTGCTGTTAGGTAGGGAGTTCTAGGATTTTGACCCAGCGACGATGAAGGATCGGCGATATACTTCTAAGTCAGGATGGTGTGTGACTTAGAGGGGAACTTGGAGGTGGTGGTGTTCCCATGCACCTGCTGCCCTTGTCCTTCTAAGTGGAAGAGGTCGCGGGTTTAGAAGGTGCTGCTGAAGAAGCCTTGGTGAGTTGCTGCAGTGCATCTTGTAGATGGTATACACTGCAGCCATGGTACGCTGGTGGTGGAGGGAGTGAATGTTTAAGGTGGTGGATGGGGTGCCAATCAAGCGGGTTGCTTTGTCCTGGATGGTGTCGAGCTTCTTGAGTGTTGTTGGAGCTGCACTCATCCAGGCAAGTGGAGAGTATTCCATCACACTCCTTACTTGTGCCTTGTAGATGGTGGAAAGGCTTTGGGGAGTCAGGAGGTGAGACACTCGCCGCAGAATACCTAGCCTCTGACCTACTCTTGTTGCCACAGTATTTATGTGGCTGGTCCAGTTAAGTTTCTGGTTAATGGTAACCCCTAGGATGTTGATGGTGGGGGATTCAGCGATGGTAATGCCATTGAATGTCAAGGGGAGGTGGTTAGACTCTTGCTTGTTGAAGATAGTCATTGCCTGGCACTTCTGTGGCACGAATGTTACCTGCCACTTATCAGCCCAAGCCTGAACGTCGTCCAGGTCTTGTTGCATGCGGGCATGAACTGCTTCATTATCTGTGGAGTTGCGAATGGCGCTGAACACTGTGCAGCCATCAGCGAACATCTTCATTTCTGATCTTATGTTGGAGGGAAGGTCATTGATGAAGCAGCTGAAGATGGTTGGGCCTAGGACACTGCCCTGAGGAACTCCTGCAGTACTCCCTCAGTACTACACTGGAGTGTCCAGCCTAAATTTGAACCCAGAACCTTCTGACTCAGAGATGAGAATGCTACCAACTGAGCCACGGCTACACTTCCAGTTTGCAGCCAAAATCTGTGGGGAAGGCTCCTGTCCTGCAGTAGGCCTCGTTGATAGAGTACTTTACAGGCTTGCATGAGAGCTTATAGACAAAACAAGTATATTCCCACCCAGGAACCTACATGAGTGGTATTTTGTATCTCTCTGCCCCACTCCTGTTGTGGTTTTCCAATTATAAAGGAGAGATTTGCATGTCCCTTCCCTGACTTACAATCTCAAATCAATAAAATTACTCATAATTGCCATTGATTTGGGAATCATAAGAACATAAGAAATAGGAGCAGGAGTAGGCCAATCGGCCCCTCGAGCCTGCTCTGCCATTCAATAAGATCATGGCTGATCTGATCCTAACCTCAAATCTACTTTCACTCTCCTTCCCACCCGAACCCATGTGATCTCCCAGGAGAGGCAAAAAACCAGATAAAAAACCCAATGGCCAATTTGGGAGAAAAAATCTGGGAAATTCCTCTCCGACCCATCTAGGCGATCAAAACTCGTCCAGGAGATCAGTCTGTCCCTGTATTTCCTGCAGTACTTACCTTCTGTAAGAGGTGATCTCCACCCCAGCCAGGAACAGGCCCAATTTACTCTTGAAGGACTCCTAGCTGGCAGCCTGTTCCCGAGGTCTCCACTAATCCCTGTGAATAGAACCATTTCCTGAAATCTAACACAGAATTAGAACACAAGAAGTAGGAGCAGGTCCAGGCTACACGGCCCCTGGGCCCGCTCCGCCACCCACAGGGCCATGACCGATCCGAACCAAGCCTCATGTCCGATTTCCTACCTGCTCCCCGTAACCCCTAATTCCCCTTACTTCTAGGAAACTGTCTATTTCTATTTTAAATTTATTTAATGATGTAGCTTCCACAGCTCTCTGGGGCAGCAAATTCCACAGACCTACCACCCTCTGAGTGAAGAAGTTTCTCCTCATCTCAGTTTTGAAAGAGCAGCCCCTTATTCTAAGATTATGCCCCCTAGTTCTAGTTTCACCCGTCATTGGAAACATCCTCACTGCATTCACCCGATCAAGCCCCTTCACAATCTTATATGTTTCAATAAGATCGCCTCTCATTCTTCTGAACTCCAATGAGTAGAGTCCCAATCTACTCAACCTCTCCTCATATGACCACCCCCTCATCCCCGGGATTAACCGAGTGAACCTTCTTTGTACTGCCTCGAGAGCAAGTATGTCTTTTCTTAAGTATGGACACCAAAACTGTATGCAGTATTCCAGGTGTGGTCTCACCAATACCTTGTACAACTGCAGCAATACCTCCCTGTTTTTATATTCTATCCCCCTAGCAATAAAAGCCAACATTCCATTGGCCTTCTTGATCACCTGCTGCACTTGCATACTAACTTTTTGTGTTTCGTGCACCAGGACCCCCAGATCCCTTTGTACTGTAGTACTTTCCAGTTTCTTGCCATTAAGATAATAACTTGCTCTATGATTTTTCCTGCCAAAGTGCATAACCTCACACTTTCCAGTATTATATTCCATCTGCCAAATCTCTGCCCACTTACTTAGCCTGTCTATGTCCCTTTGCAGGTTTTTTATGTCCTCCTCACTCACTACTTTCCCTCCCATCTTTGTATCATCTGCAAACTTTGATATGTTATGCTCGGTCCCTTCCTCCAAATCATTAATATAGATTGTAAAGAGTTGGGGTCCCAGCACTGACCCCTGCGGAACACCACTAGTTACTGATTGCCAGTCTGAGAATGAACCATTTATCCCAACTCTCTGCTTTCTATTAGATAGCCAATCCTCCACCCATGCCAGAATATTACCCCCAATCCCGTGATTTTTTATCTTGAGCAATAATCTTTTATGTGGCACCTTGTCAAATGCCTTTTGGAAGTCTAAATACACTACGTCCACTGGTTCCCCTTTATCCACCCTGTATGTTACATCCTCAAAGAACTCAAGCAAATTTGTCAAACATGACTTCCCCTTCGTAAAACCATGCTGACTTTGTCCTATTAAATTATGTTTATCCAAATGTCCCATTACTGTCTCCTTAATAATGGACTCTAAAATTTTACCAACCACAGATGTTAGGCTAACTGGTCTATAGTTTCCAGCCTTCTGCCTACTACCCTTTTTAAATAAGGGTGTTACATTAGCAGTTTTCCAATCTGCTGGGACCTTTGCTGAGTCCAGGGAGTTTTGGAAAATTATTACCAATGCATCCACAATCCCTACCGCCACTTCCCTCAAGACCCTAGGATGTAAGCCATCAGGTCCAGGGGATTTATCTGACTTAAGTCCCATTATTTTACCGAGTACCTTAGTGATTTTAATCGTATTTAGCTCCTCCCCCCCTAGAGCCCCCTGTTTGTCCAGTGTTGGGATATTCTTAGTGTCCTCTACTGTAAAGACTGATACAAAATATTTGTTCAGCATTTTTGCCATCTCCATGTTTCCCACCATTAATTTCCCTGTCTCATCCTCTAAGGGACCGACATTTAATTTAGCCACCCTTTTTCTTTTTATATAACTATAGAAACTCTTGCTATATGTTTTTATATTTTTTGCTAATTTACTTTCATAATCTATCTTCCCTTTCTTAATCAATCTTTTAGTTATTTTTTGCTGTCTTTTAAAGGCTTCCAAATCTTCTATCCTCCCACTAGATTTGGCTACCTTATATGCCCTTGTTTTTAGTCGGATACTATCCTTTATTACTTTACTCAGCCATGGATGGCTGTCTTTTCTTTTACACCCTTTTTTCCTCAGTGGAATATTTTTTTTTTGAAAGTTGTAAAATAACTCCTTGAATGTACACCACTGATCATGTACCATCTTACCCTTTAATCTATTTTCCCAGTCCACTCTAATCAATTCCGCTCTCATACCTTCATAGTCTCCTTTATTCAAGCTCAGTACATTTGTTTGAGATCCAACCTTCTCACCCTCTAATTGAATATGGAATTCAACCATGTTATGGTCACTCATTCCAAGGGGATCCTTTACTAGCACATTTTTAATTAATCCTGTCTCATTACACTGGACTAGATCTAAGGTTGCTTGCCCCCTGGTCGGTTCAGTTACATACTGCTCAAGAAACCCATCCCTAATACACTCAATGAACTGTTCCTCAAGGCTGCCCTGCCCAATTTGATTTGTCCAGTTAATATGAAAGTTAAAATCCCCCATAATTATAGCTGTTCCCTTATTACAAGCCCCAACTATTTCCTGATTAATAATCCGTCCAACAGAGTTGCAACTGTTAGGAGGCCTATAGACTACGCCCACCAGTGTTTCTTTCCCCTTATTATTCCTTATCTCCACCCAAACTGTTTCGTTATCCTGATCCTTTGACCCAATATCATTTCTCGGTATTGCAGTGATTCCTTCCTTTATTAACATAGCCACCCCACCTCCCCTTCCTTCCTGCCTGTCCTTCCTGATTGTTAAATACCCTCGTATGTTTAATTCCCAGTCATGGTCACCCTGCAGCCATGTTTCTGTAATGGCCACAAGATCATACCCATATGTAGTTATTTCTGCCGTCAACTCGTCCATTTTGTTACGAATGCTACGTGCATTCAGATAAAGAACTTTCAAATATATTTTGTGACACTTAGTTCCTGCTTTTTCCCCTTTTACTACTTTACCTTTTACTCCATACATTCTGTCCCTTCCTGACACTCTCTGGTTTTTAATTCCCCCACTGCTACCTACGTCTATGACCTTCTCCATTGTCATTTTTATTATTTGCTCTCTAGAAACCTCCCCCCCACTGATTAGTTTAAAGCTCTCTCTACAGCCCTAGTTATATGATTCGCCAGGATTCTAGTCCCAGCACTGGCCAAGTGAAGTCCGTCCCAACGGAACAGCTCCCTCCTGTCCCAGTACTGGTGCCAGTGTCCCAAGAAGCAAAACCCATTTCTCCCACACCAGTCTTTGAGCCACGCGTTTAACTGGAACCTATTTATGGTCACACTTCCTATATTCTTGTGTGTAAACTCTCCCATCCTAGTTATTGTAGCTGAGCATTCTCAATAGTATGTCTTAAAGAAGCAGTGGAATAGACAGTCAGAATTAACAAAGGCTGGCGGCCCTTGGGAAAAAGGGGGCATTTAAATCGAGCTCTAGAATACTGCAACACCTTGGGGCCAAGTTTCTGCAACAAGCATAGTTAAATTCTGCAGCAAGAGAATAAGGACTGTGTGGCAGCTGCCACATAACACTGTTATCACAGCAACTGGGACTGGTCCTCGGGGGGTGCGTGATGCCAGCCAGATTCCTTCAAAATAATTTAAAAAGAAACAGTGCAAGTTATTTTTGAAACTCCACAGGGGTGAATTTCCCCCACAGGTGGGAAAACTGCACCCTGGGAACTTTGTAAACCTGAAAATCCTTTTTCCATTCACACCTGCTATAACACTGAAAAGCTGCTCTCACTCAGGACAAAATGATTTATAAGAAATTGGTTTGAAAATAGCACATGGAGGTGAACTTGCAATTAATCTGCAAGGAAATACTGCCAGAGGATTGGAAATAGTTTCATCACAATAACTGGATTTTTGTTGCAACTAAAGTTTTGCACTTAGAAGGGCTGCATATCATGTGTGTGCGTGATCACGAATAGCTAAAATGTAATTTTAGCTTGTTTTTCTAAAATTAACCTGAAAAGTCTCTGAACCGAAATGCCAAACAATTGCAACATGCATGTCTCGTACACTCTCAAAGAGAATTTTTAATCACTTGTATTATGTTTTTACTGGTTGCAGAATTATCACAGATGTCCTGTGAAACTAACCCATACAGTGTAGAAGGTCGCTGATAAGGTCTGTGATGAGTTAGTTGGTTTCAGCTAGGCAGAAGTTCGAGTGATACAATTAGCCTTGGCTTCCTTGTGCTAAAAAGGGTTAAAAAAAAATTAGCTGGAGCTCCTGCCCCTGATCGTATCGGTGATCTCTGCTGGAAAGTGCATGTGTGTGGATATTGGATGAGAACATGTTCAGATGAGACTAGGATGCCCTCCAAGATCAAGTAGCCTATTGACATGCATCAAGAAAGAATTTGCATTTATACAAAGCCTTTCATGACCTCGGGACATTCTAAAGCGCTTTACAGCCAATGAAGTACTTTTGAAGTGTAGTTGCCGTTGTAATGTAGGAAACGCAGCAGCCAATTTGCGCACAGCAAGCTCCCACAAACAGCAATGAAACAAATGATTAGATAATCTGTTTTAGGTTATGGTTGAACGTTAAATGTTGGCCAGGACACTGGGAAAACTCCCCTGCTTTTCGTCAAATAGTACTGTTGGATCTTTTACGGCCACCTGAGTGGGCAGATGGGGTCTCAGTTTAATGTCTCATCTGCCCCTCCGACAGTGCAGCACTCCCTCAGTACCGCACTGAAGTGCCAGCCTAGATAATGCACTCAAGTCTGCGGAGTGTGGCTTGGTCCCGTGAGTTTCTGATACAAACTTGGAATGCCCATTTGGGCAAGGTACTGAGGGCTGTCAGCATCCTTGAATCAGTTGGAGTTATTATCTTCAGGAAAGGAGGGGAGGAAATTGGAATTTAAAAAAGCTCCAGTAACTTCATTGTTATAAAATTTAATTAAAAAATAATAATTTTGTGTGCCATTTTTGAATTATGTAATAAAAAATTCCAAGTGTTATTTGTCATCCAAATTGTGAAGTTCCATTCCTCACATCTGGATTGTAGTTCTATGATTGGATGGTAGGTATGCGGGGGAAAGATTGGAAGTCAGTGATGTAATTATATAAGCTCCATGCAATTCATCTGCCAGGAACCTTCAAGGAAGGTGTGAAAAATATAATTAAAAAAATAAAATTACCAGTAGAACTCTCAACATGTGGCTGATAAGAAGGTGAAAGAAATGGTGTTGTAACAGTAAAGTAGACATTACCAGGTCGTGGCTGTTTGGGAAGGGATGTTGGTTTAGTGATGGTTTGGGAGCTGGTGTGGGAGCAGTTTAGTGGACTGGGGGGACATTAATTTGTATGGGAGTGTAGTAAATAGTTAAAGGAGGAAAGAATTGAAGATTTGAGGATGACGAGTAGTTGAGACAGATCAGTAAAGTACTGAAAGGATAGGGAGGTGTAGTGAACTGTTGAGGGGTAAGCAGTACTGAGGTGATTAGTATGGGGAGATTGGGGAAATAAGTAATCAAGTTGAGTGACATTGAGTAGTAAGAATTTGTGTGAGGATTGTGAGCAGTTGTGAAGGGGATAGCTAGTATGTGGTGGAGCATAATGTGTAGTTGAGGGGTTGGGTAGTAAACATTGGTAGAAGTGGGTAGCAGAGGGGCTGCAGCTTTAAATAAATATAAATAGAGAGGAAGCAATCTGGATGAACAAATAAATACAAAGGACCAGAGAGACAGGAGGATTTGATTTGGATGCAGGAAGCCATGGAAGAGCACAGAGAAAGCAAGACTAAGCAGGCCAACAAGTGAGAGCCTAACCACCGCCCCTTGACATTCAATGGCATTACCATCGCCAAATCCCCCACCATCAACCTCCTGGGGGACACCATTAACCAGAAACTTGACTGGACCAGCCACATAAACACTGTGGCTACAAGAGCAGGTCAGAGACTGGGTATTCTGCAGCGAGTGACTCACCTCCTGACTCCCCAAAGCCTTTCCACCATCTACAAGGCACAAGTCAGGAATGTGCTGGAATACTTTCCACTTGCCTGGATGAGTGTAATTCCAAGAACACTCAAGAAGCTCGACACCATCCATGACAAAACAGCCCACTTGATTGGCACCCCATCCTCCACCTTAAACATTCACTCCCTCTACCACCAGCGCAATGTGGCTGCAGTGTGTACCATCTACAAGATGCACGGCAGCAACTTGCCAAGGCTTCTTTGACAGCACCTCCCAAACCCGTGAGCTCTATCACCTAGAAGGACAAAGGCATCAGGTGCATGGGAACACCACCACCTCCAAGTTCCCCACCATCCTGACTTGGAAATATATTGGCATTCCTTCATTGTCACTGGGTCAAAATCCTGGAACACTCTACCTACAGCACTGTGGGAGTACCTTCACCACATGGAGTGCTGCTGTTCAAGAAGGCACCCACCACCTTCTCAGGGGCAACTAGGGATGGGCAATAAATGTTGGCTTTGCCAGTGATGCCAACATCCTGTGAATAATTTTTTTTTTTTTTTAAGGGCATAGGCAGCCACAGAGGAATGGAGAATGCTTAGGGCTGCAGAGAGTGGAAATAAATACAGAAATGGAAGCAGTGGAGCCAAGCATAAATAAATGAGAAAAAGGGAAGGGAAATAGATGGAAATGCGGAGGAGTGGAGTGATGGTGGGGCTGAAACAGACAGAGGGAACCGAGGAGGAGCAGAGTATGATTTGCAAGGAAAGAGAAAGCAACATTAGTCTTCGAGAATGGGCTTCATCCAAATGAATTAATTAAATAACAGACTTTGGTGGGGAGACAATTAGCAACCAAGGTCTCTGAAATCAATATTAATTACTTTAATAAAATGAGCCTTTGGCAGGTTGGCAGGAATCCCCAGAATGAAATAAATTAAAAATATAATTGGAGCTAAGCAAGCCAGGCTGGCAACAATCTCCAGAGTATGCTGGGCAAATTTATTTATTTAATGAATTGCCGGGTGGCATTTGTCGAGGTTGCATTTCTTTATTTAGTTACCAGCTGGTGCACTGTTCACATAGACCAATATAATTGATTTTGGCCACATTTATTTATGTAATGAATTAACAGCTGGCCTGCTGCTTGTGAAGCCCAATTTTATCCTAGCAAAGGTGTTTAAATGAGAGCAGGCCAGGAGGTGGGTGGAACTGGGAAGGCCAGAGGAAACCATTAAATGAGTAGGTCTGGGAAGACTGTTGCAAGTCATTAAAATCTCAGTGGGGCTGAGAACATTGAGTGGAACTAAAGGGAAACAGTAAAATCACAGTGGAGCTGGGAACATTGAGCAGGACTGGATGTAGGCTGGAGGATGAATGGCGCTGGGATTGTTGAACAGGACTGGAAGGAGGCACAAATTCTCTTGCAGAAGAAATTTAAAGAAAGTAAGGAACACATTTTTATCTTTTAAATTAGCTACTTACAATCATTTCAAGGCAGAGAGGCTGTGGCAGGGCAAGGAGAAGGAGAAGAATAGAAGGTTTTGAGGTAGCTGGTAGAATCAGAGTAGCTGAGTGACAGAGTGGGCATACTCTATGGTACCACCTAGTGTTGTGACAGGTAATTGTTATAGGTACATGGTGACAGTTTTAACATACTAAAGGCTAGAAATTCATGACCTTAGTGCCACTCCGTAGTGCCATTAAATGGTGCTGAAACAGCAGTCACCGCTCTTTCGCCAGCTGCTGGCGGTTCTAGTGGCAGTGGCCATTTTCGTGCTTACCTTTGCACTGCCAGTAACTGGCAGTGCCATGCTGGAGAAAATGGTAGCACTGTAACATAAATCGGTGTGCAATACCGACTTTATGTCATAAGTGTGAACTTCGACCCAAGTGCTGAATTCAGCGCTGGGTCCGAAGCATGCCAGGTTAATCTGGCGTGCAAGCAGGCTGACAGTGGTGATGGCTACACCTCTTTAAAGGGACACACACAACATTCAGGTAAGTTTGGATTTAAAGTTTTGGACTTATTTTATTGAACTGGTGGTTTGCTGCAATAGATGTGAAAAGTTTTTTAAGTCTGTAGGAAGTGCTGCTGGATGCTTGCAAGGCCTCGGATGGTAAATGAAGGCCTTTGAGAAAACAGAACATGCTGCAAATAGTCAGCAGGTCAGGCAACATCTGTTGAGAGAAAAACAGATTTCACATCTCAGGTCGAGATGCTGCCTGACCAGCTCAATATTTCTAGGATTTTATGCTGTCATTTTATATTTACAGCTCTCACTTGCAGTGGGAAGAGGAAGACACAGAAGAGGAGGAAGCCGAAGAGGAGGAAGCAGAAGAGGAGCAAGCAGAAGAGGAGCAAGCAGATGGAAGGATGCATCCCAGACAGCCCCTTTGTGGTCGGGATATCCGGGATGGAATCATCCGCCTGCAGTCCCAGTGACCACAACCCCAATTCCCCTTCAACATTAGTCACGCACCTTACCATCTGTTACTGGCCCCCTTGGCCACAATGCTGAAATAAAAGCCACCACAAAACAAACTTTCCAACCCACCTATATATATATATCTATCCATCCAATGTGACATTGTGGCGGATCGCCACCTAAACGGGCGCAATCCACTTTTCCGTCCGTGGACAATAAATCGGGCACCTTGCCTTTAAGAAGCATGCTGCCTTTAAGGCATGACAAAGGAGCGGGCGTCGCCCTCAGTGTGTACTCAAAAGCGCGGGTGTCGCCCTCAGTCTGTTTTCGGGTTCAGCAGAGAGAGGAGCTGGGGCAGCCATCTCTCAAGAGAATGTAATAAAAGCCATGTGTTCCTCAGATCGGTTCGGCCTCCATTCGTGTTCCGCGGCAGCCGCAACATTGGTGACCCCGACGCTCAGAACGTATTCCGAGCACTGCAATGGCGGACATGAACGCAGTTTCCGTGAAACTGCCGGAGTTTTGGGGAAACCAGCCCGAAGCCTGGTTCCTCCAAGCTGAGTCCCGATTCCGGCTGCGACACATCACCACAGATGGGACGAAGTATGACTACCTCGTCGCATCACTTGGTAGCTCCACAGTCATGAAGGTCTGGATAGCGCTGCAGAACTCACCAGAGGAGGGCAAGTATGCACATCTTAAGGCCGCGCTCCTTAAAAATTTACGACCTCGACATACCAGCGAAACTGCCGCCTCCTCGACCTTCCAGGCCTCGGTGACGCCTCACCATCAGACCTCCTCTCCCACATGCTCTCACTCACCAACGAGAGCCCACCCGGGTCCCTCTTCCGCACGCTGTTCATCCGCCAGCTACCTCCCAGCATCCGCCCAGCGATCGTGGCGTCCGGCCTCACGGACCTAGAAGCCCTGGCCGACGAGGCCGACAAGCTGCTGTCCGCTCACTCCAACCGCGACGTCGCTCCGGACCTGGCAGCCACAGCCTGGGCGCACCCCTCGCCGGCCACCACGCAGCCACAAGGCCCAGCCACGGGGCCCACGGGGCCTTCGCGCCCCACAAACCCGGGCAACTGTTACTACCACGCACGGTTCGGCACCAGGGCACAACGGTGCACACCTCCCTGCTCCTTCAAGTCCGCCCCCGTACCAGCCCCCGCGATGGCCGTGGGCCACGCGGGCTCCCTGCTGTACGTCACGGATGACAAAACCGGCCGCCGGTTCCTGTGCGACACTGGAGCTCAGCACAGCATCATCCCGGCCTCCGCCCTCGACATCCAAAAGGGCGAATGAGGACAGGCGCTGGCTGCCGCCAACGGCTCGGACATCCGGACGTACGGCACCCGCACAGTCACCCTCGACCTCGCTGGTCGCCGCTACCGATGGGAGTTCATCACTGCCAAGGTACTCTCCCCTCTCATCAGCGCAGACTTCCTGTGCACCCACGGCCTACTGGTAGACATCCCTCGACACCGCCTCGTGGACATGAACACCATGTCCCCCATCCTGGGCGCCATGGCCCCCCGTCAACCCGCCGACATGGCGTCACAGTGCCACGCCCGGGCCACGGATGACTACTCAGCACTCCTGGCCGAATTCCCGGTCCTCACCAACCCGACCTTCTCCGCGGAGGTCGCCAAACACGGGGTGGAACACTTCATCCCCACCACAGGCCCCCCAGTGTACGCCCACGCCCGCAGGCTGGACCCGGCCAAACTGGAGATCGCGCGGACCGAGTTTGCCACTATGGAACAGCTCGGCATCATCCGCCGCTCCAACAGTCCCTGGGCCTCCCCACTCCACATCGCCCCCAAACCAGGTGGGGGTTGGCGCCCCTGCGGGGATTACCGCCGCCTCAACGATGCCACCACCCCTGATCGGTACCCCGTGCCGCACATTCAGGACTTCTCGGCTAGACTGGCCGGCCGCTCAGTCTTTTCCAAAGTCGACCTGGTGCGCGGCTACCACCAAATCCCCGTCCACCCCGCGGACGTCCCCAAGACGGCCGTAATCACCCCCTTCGGGCTTTTCGAGTTCCTGCGGATGCCCTTCGGCCTCAAAAATGCGGCCCAGGCATTCCAACGGCTCATGGACTCAGTCCTTCGGGACCTGAAGTTCCTGTTCGTCTACCTGGACGACATCCTGGTAGCCAGTTCCTCCAAGCAGGAACACCTCGAACACCTTCACATCCTGTTCGGGCGCCTCAGCGACCACGGGCTCATCCTCAGCCCAGCCAAGTGCCAGTTCGGCCTGGACAAGATCGACTTCCTCGGCCACCACATCACCCATGCTGGGGCCATTCCCCTGCCCACCAAGGTGCAGGCCGTCCAGCAATTTCCCCGCCCCACCACCATCAAAGGACTCCAGGAGTTCCTCGGGATGGTGAATTTCTACAACCGCTTCATCCCCAAAGCGGCGTCCCTCATGAGGCCCCTGTATGAAGCCCTCCGGGGCAGGAGCGGCAAGATGGCGGTCGAATGGACGGCAGATGTATCAGCCGCCTTCAACTCCACCAAGACCGCGCTCGCTGATGCCACCCTGCTCGCGCACCCACGTCCCAATGCCAGAGTAGTGCTCACCACGGACGCCTCCGACCACGCGGTCGGTGCCGTGTATGAGCAGTGGGTCGACGGCGCCTGGCAACCACTTGCCTTCTTCAGCCGCCAACTACGCCCCCCGGAGGTCAAGTACAGCACCTTCGACCGCGAGCTCCTCGCGCTGTACCTGGCAGTCCCCCATTTTCGGTTTTTGCTGGAGGGCCACCCCTTCACTGCGTTTGTCGACCACAAACCCCTGACATTCGCAATGGCAAAGACAACCGACCCCTGGTCCGCCAGGCAGCAGCGCCAGCTCACGGCAGTGTCCGAGTTCACCACGGACATCCAACACGTCTCCGGCTGAGACAACGTGGTAGCCGACTGCCTCTCCCGCCCCGCCATCCACGCCGCACACCTGGCAGTCGACCACGCTCAACTCGCAACAGACCAGCTCACGGGCCCTGATCTGCTCTCCGCACCTACCAACCTACCAGGGCTACGCCTGGCCGACGTCGCCTGCGGCCCGACCGCAGTCATGGTCAAGTGTGACATATCCCTATCTCAACCTCGGCCCGTCGTCCCAGCGTCCTGGCGCCGCCGGGTATTCGAGATTCTCCACAACCTCTCCCACCCCGGCGCCCGCGCATCCATCAAATTAGTAGCCAACCGCTTTGTCTGGCGCGGCCTTCGCAAGGATGTGCGTACTTGGGCCAACTCCTGCCTAGCCTGCCAACAGGCCAAGGTGCAGCAACACACGAAAGCACCCCTCGAGGAGTTCACCGTCCCTTCACGTAGATTCGACCACATCCACGTGGACATCGTCGGGCCCCTGCCGCCGTCGCAAGGCCACACGCACTTGCTGACGATCGTCGACCGCACCACGCGCTGGCCCGAGGCAATTCCACTGACCTCTACCACCACCGCCGACATCGCCAGAGCCTTCGTCAGCACCTGGGTCGCACGGTTCGGCGTCCCCTCCGACATGACGTCGGACAGAGGTCCGCAATTTACCTCTGAACTCTGGACCGCCATCGCACGCAATCTCAGGGTGACCATTCACCGCACCACAGCGTACCACCCCCAAGCCAACGGACTGTGTGAGCGGTTCCACAGATCCTTGAAGGCATCTCTTCGAGCCAGCCTCCAGGACGGCGCCTGGACCGACCGACTCCCGTGGGTCCTCCTCGGCCTGCGCTCCACGGTTAAAGAAGACCTCCACGCATCGGCAGCAGAGCTCGTGTACGGCCAGCCGCTGCGCATACCCGGCGAGTTCCTGCCCACCGCCACGACACCCTGGTCAGCCGACCAGCAACGCCACGACTTCGCCTCACCGGCGCTACAGTTCGCCCCGGTGCCCATTACCCGGCACGGCGAATCCACCTCACACGTCCCACTAAGCCTGCACCAGGCACGGTTCATTTTCGTCCGGCACGATGCCCACCGCGGACCCCTTCAACCCCTGTACGACGGGCCCTACAAAGTGCTACAGGCTGGGGACAAATTTTTCGACCTACAAGTGGGCGACAGGACTGAAAAAGTGTCGGTTGACCGACTCGAGCCAGCACACTCGGAGCCCGGTGAGCAGGTCCCAGTAGCTCATCCACCGCCACGCGGCCGACCTGCCCTCAAGCCAGTACACCCGGCTGCTCCACGCCCGGCCGTTCCACGTCCACCGGCGTCCTACAAGAGCCGCTCCAGCCGGCCCATCAGACCGCCGCACCGTCTCGTCCACATCTCCTAAGCGGATTCTGGGGGGAGCTGTGTGGCGGATCGCCACCTAAACGGGCGCAATCCACTTTTCCGTCCGTGGACAATAAATCGGGCACCTTGCCTTTAAGAAGCATGCTGCCTTTAAGGCATGACAAAGGAGCGGGCGTCGCCCTCAGTGTGTACTCAAAAGCGCGGGTGTCGGCCTCAGTCTGTTTTCGGGTTTAGCAGAGAGAGGAGCTGGGGCAGCCATCTCTCAAGAGAATGTAATACAGGTAGACTATCCTTTATCCGAAAACCTCGGGACCAGCCGAGTTTCGGATAAAGGAGAATTTCGGATTTCGGAAGGTGGGTCGGCGGGGGTCTGCGGGGGGGGGGTCGTGCGCACGACTTACGCTGACGCTCAGCGTAAGTCAGTCGGGGTCGGTGGGGGTCGGGGCTGGTGGGGTCGGCAGTTGTCGGGGCCGGCGGGTCGGCGGTTGTCGGGGCTGGCGGGGTCGGCGGTTGTCGGGGCCGGCGGGGTGCGCGGGGGGGTCGGCGGTTGTCGGGGCCGGCGGGGTCCGCGGGGGGGGTCGGTGGTTGTCGGGGCTGGCGGGGGTCGGCAGTTGTCGGGGCCGGCGGGGTCTGCGGGGGGGTCGGCGGGGGGTCATGCGCACAACTTACCCTTTATCCGAACTTCCGAAACCGGAACCCTCTAAAAACCGAAGGTTTTTTCGTTCGTACGCACGACTTACGCTGAACGAAAAAACCTTCGGTTTTTAGAGGGTTTCGGTTTTCGGAAGTCCGGATAAAGGGTAGTCTACCTGTAAAAGCCATGTGTTCCTCAGATCGGTTCGGCCTCCATTCGTGTTCCGCGGCAGCCGCAACAACATCAAGAAATCAACTCATCACCCGTATGCATTCTCTTACTGAGTGTCTTGTGTGTGCTTTTGCTTATGCTACTGATGTCATGTAGTGCTGCCCCAGTGGCTGCAGCATGGCTGGTGGAAGGCTGCTGACTTTCAGTGGGGGACACTGCAAATGGCCTTGCTGTTTGATCTTGAGGACCTCCTGGCCCCTGTGGGTAGAGGGCCTGTCTTGCAGAGCTGACCCCCTGCACAAAGCTGGAGTGCTGTGTGTGAGACCCTCGGTGCCCCTTCCCTGGCTTGCTGAGCCATTTGTGCTAGTGCTGAGGCATTTTTCCCATTTTTTGAGGTTAGGAAGGGAATTCAGCTTTAAGAGCTGAATATTCACATTTGGGACTTCTTTTTAATGTTAAATATTTTTTTAAAGGCTGAAAGGGCTGAAAACTGCATTATTTTACTTCATTGTAATTTGTATTGCTTCAGTGTGCATGGCCCTTTAATTCTCAGACCTCTTCATTACCCACAATTGCCTGTGAGCTCCACAGCCTCACTTCCAGAGGCTGTGTGAAGCTCCAACGCTGCTCCTGGGCAATAACTTCACCTCAGGGGCCTCCAGCAACGCCATGGGGATGGCACTGCACCAACAATCTCCATCCCCCCAGATCAATTTTGCTCCATTACCATTGCAGCCATTTTCAGCAGCCAAGAAATCCAGTTTTTGCTGGCTAAAATGAATTTCTGAAAGAAAGAAAAGAAAGACTTGCATTTATATAGCACCTTTCATGACCCCCAGACGTCCCAAAGCACTTTACAGCCAAGGAAATACTTTTTGAAGTGTAGTCACTGTTGCAATACAGGAAACACAGCAGCCAATTTGCACACAGTAAGCTCCCACAAACAGCAATGTGATAATGACCAGATAATCTGTTTTAGTGATGTTGATTGAGAGATAAATATTGGCTAGGACATGTTAGAATAAGAGTTTAATTTTTTTTAAATAGTGAAGCACGAAGTAATGTTTAGTGGACAGGAAGTGTGCGCTATATGCAAATCTTAAAAAAAAGTCCCCCAATACCTAGAATTGTTGTAAGAAAAATCAGTGGTTAAAAAGTCTAATGTTTATCAGTTTTTTGGGGGGATTAGCCAAGATATGGTAAGCTAACAGAAAGAAAATTAAATATTGTAAAGAAAATGAATGTGAAGCTTTTTATTCAGGGTAAGCCAGACAATCACAGTTATTACCTTAATCTGGTTGAGGCAGACAAGAGTCAGCTTTTTTTTCATCCCCTTTTATCGTGTCTTCCTGGTTACATTTAAATTTACAGAGATAGTCTACTTAAGAAATTTACAGTTACCGATAAATTATATCAATTTAACCCTGTTGTAGACATTTTCAATGTTCAAGCCTATAAAATATACCTGTAAGTAATGAGATTACTTTGGAAAAGTAGCAATGGTGTTAGGTCCAAGTTGCACAGAGACAAACACGCAGATGCATTGGGACTCAAGTGACATAAAAATCACCACATGAAATATATTTTGTGGCTATTAACTACTATATTTTACTGCTTAATGTGCTGTGTTAACAAAGGATTTAGTGGCATAAAAATACAAACAGGTAACAAACTGTAAGAGCGAGACAAGCTGTAAGGGTGTCATAGAATCATCGAAACTTACAGCACAGGAGGAGGCCATTCGGCACATTGTGCCTATGCTGGCTCTTTGAAAGAGCAGTCATGCTTAGTCCCATATCCCTGCTTTTTGTCCATAACCCAGTAAGTTCCTCATGCTCCAGTACCCGTCCAACTCCCTTTTAAAATTATTTATGGAATCAGCTTCCACCACCTTTTCAGGTAGAGCGTTCCAGATCCCGACAACTCTGAGTGAAAACAATTCTCCTTATCTCCCCTCTAGATCTTTGTCCAATGAGTGTCAACAAAGAAGATGCAAAGAATTATTGAAGGATTAAAGGGATACAAACAACAATTGTTAATGGCCTATTCCTGCTCCTATCTTCTATGTTTCTATACCACAGAAGGCAGTTGAGGCCAATTCATTAAATATATTCAAGAAAGAGTTAGATATATTTCTTAATGTTAAAGGGATCAAGGGATATGGGGAGAAGGCAGGGACAGGATACTGAGTTTGGACGATCAGCCATGATCTCACTGAATGGCGGAGCAGGCTCGAGGGGCCGAATGGCCTACTCCAGCTTCTATCTTTGTTTCTAAATCCGGAATTATTGAGGTGACACTCTATTTATTTTCGAAACATCATAAATAAGGCAATTTTATGGGTTAGCTTATAATTGTGAATGAAGAATATAGCTAATGTTGTAGAACTTTATTAGTACTACTGAAATATCATGTGGTTGGATATAATTGTAAACATTATAGATGATTTAATTCTTTTCTTTTAAAATCCTTTAAAAAGAATGAGGATCTGGATTGCCTACTTATGAGGTCTGGGTTTAAATTCAGCTCAGACCGACAGGATGAAAGTTTCCTCTGTCTGCTAGCTATAAGGCTCCTACATACAATCACTTTGGACAGTCTCAATCCAGTTCCTACTGGGCTTGGTCCCACAGCACAAAACTGTCCCTAATTCAGCACTAATTAGTAATCTCACTCAAGGAGGTCACAGGATGGCTGGTGTGGGAATGGATAAAAATGTCACATTGGTGTAGTAAGGAGTTGTCCTTTGAACCTGGGTAGAATAGAGGGAGCTTTACTCTGTATCTGTTTGGGCTGTAACTGACCGAGGATTGCTTGCTGCTGACATTGAAATAACTCCATCTCTCAGCACTAACATTCATCATCTGGAGAAGCACAAAATGAAAAAAAATACTTTAAGAAAAAGAAACTTTCAAACAAACAAGAGTAAAGCAAATGTCTTTTTTTGTTTCTTGAAGTTGCAGAGTAAAACTAGACTCATTGGATAGATAAACGTTGCAGAGAATGTCAAAGTTCATTTTCCTCTGGATGAATGAGAACATGAAATAGCTCCAGTGATTACAATTTCCAGAAATATTTCAGATATTTGTTGATAGAAAAATGATCAGTTTCAAAGTTAACAAATTGTTGCCAGTTGAGAATAAGATCACTAGTTTGTGGACAGCAAAAAATTATAAGCAGAACACACCACAGCGTCGAGAATCATGAAAATAAAGGGAGTGAGAATGATCAAGACTGTAATGTTATTAGAAAATCCAATGAAGAGGCTGAGCTTAATGTATCTATTACTTCAATAGAATAATGGTTTAGCTTGACTCTGTGGTAGCACTTTTGTGTCCGAGTCAGAAGGCGGTAGGGTCAAACTGAAATTCAGGACGTGAGCATGCAATCTAGGCTGACACTTCAGTGCAGTACTGAGGAAATCCTGCATTGTTGGAGGTGCAGTCAGATGAAACGGTAAACTGATGTTCCGGCTACTTGTTCAGGTGGAGGTAAAAGATACAAAAATATGAAAATGCCAGACAGCTAAAAATCAGCTGGTCCATCTAACCTATCCCACATAGTTCTAGTGCAACTGAGCATGACCCCTATCGCCGCCGCCGCCGCCGCACCCCCTCCCACCCACCGACCGACCGCCTCAGTCTTTAAGCCAGGTATCAGCCTAATGGTCCTCTTCTGTACCTTTTTCAGGGCCTCTAAATCACTGACCATGTGAGGGGAATATGGCATTTTTTGAAGAAGAGCAGCCAGTTCTCCATTCATCCCTGAACCAACATCCCCAAAATATAGATTAACTGCTCATTATGCCCACTATTGACCTATTGATTGGCTGCTGCATTTGACTACAAAACAACAGTGACTATACTGCAAAAGTAATTAATTGGTTGTTAAGCACTTTAGGAGTTTCTAATTACCTGAAGGGTGCTTTATAAATGCCAGTTCTTTCTTTAGAATTGAATCCTAAATGTATGGATAAACATTAAAATTATAATAAACTGTAGCACTTTAATAGTTGGAAACAGTTGGAAAGATTACCTGTAAACATCTGACATTATTCTCTGACTATATAAGCTGTGTCTTTATGCATTTCTCCACTTCACCTGACGAAGGAGCAGCGCTCCGAAAGCTTGTGATTTCAAATAAAGCTGTTGGACTATAACCTGGTGTTGTGTGACTTCTTACACTTTAATAGTGAGTTTAGTTATATTTTTTGTAAGGGGAAAGATGAGCTATCCAAGTGAAGTAAGTGAAGATTAGGAATTTGAAGTTATGTAGATCTTAGTTAATTGAACAGTTGCTTTAGATCCAAGTAATTAAAATCTAGTAACATTAGGTTGAAAGTCAGTGAAATTCATAATACAGGGAAGATAATTAGCTTATCCTCAAGATTCATCTTGCAAGAGTATCCAATCTGGTTCCTGCCTTTGTCACAGCACTGAAACGGCCCTAATCAAGGTCACAAATGATATCCTCTGTGACTGTGACAGTGGTGCACTATCCCTCCTCATCCTTCTCTATCTGTCTGCAGCCTTTGATATGGTTGACCGCACCATCCTCCTCCAATGCCTCTCCTCTGTCGTCCAGCTGTGTAGGACTACCCTTGCCTAGTTCCACTCTAACCGCTCCAGCCTTAGACAGGGAAGCTCCTGCAATGGCTTATCTTCCCGCCCCCTCACTGTTACCTCTGAAGTCCCCCAAGGATCTATCCTTGGCCCCTTCCTATTTCTCATCTACATGCTGCCCCCTCAGCGACATTATCCAAAGACACAACATCAGATTCCACATGTATGCTGATATGTCCAGCTCTACCTCATCACCACTTCTCTCAATCCCTCCACTGCCTCTGTGTTGTCAGACTGCTTGTCCGACATCCAGTCTTGGATGAGCTGAAATTTCCTCCAAGTAAACATGAGGAAGACCGAAGCCACACCACAAACCCTGTTCCCTAACCACTGATTCCATCCACCTTCATGGCCACTATCTCACACTGAACCAGACTGTTCACAACCTCAGCATCCTTTTTGACCCAGAGCTGAGCTTCCAACCCCAATCTTCTCTATCACATAGACTGCCTACTTCCACCTCCATAATATTGCCCGTCTTTGCCCCTGCCTCAGCCCATCTGCTGTGAAAACCCTCATCCATGCTTTTGTTCGCTCCAGACTCTACTGTTCCAATGCGCTCCTTACCAGCCTCCCATCTTCCAGCCTCCATAAACTTGAGCTCATCCAAATCTCTGCTGCCCGTATCCTAACTCGCACCAAGCCCAATTCACCCACCACCCCCGTGCTTGCTGACCTACATTGGCTCACAGTCCACTGACTCATCGATTTTAACATTCTCAACCTCCTGTTCAAATCCCTCCATGGCCTCGCTCCTCCACATTTTTGTAACCTCCTCCAGCTCTACAGCCCTCCGAGAACTCTACTTTCCTCCAACTCTGGCCTCTTTTGCATCCCCCACTTCCTCTGCCCTACCATTGGCAACTGTGCCTTCAGCCGTCTAAGCACTATGTTCAGGAATTCCTTCCCACCTCTCTCTACTCCTTTAAGGAGCTGCATTAAACCTACCTCTTTGACCAAGCATTTGGTCACCTGTTCTAATGTCTCCTTCGTTTGGATAGGTGTCAATTTATTATCTAGGGGCCTAGATAGAGCAGATAGGAAGGACCTATTTCCCTTAGCAGAGGGGTCAACAACCAAGCAGCATAGATTTAAATAATTGGGAGAAGGTTTAGAGGGGATTTGAGGAGAATTTTTTCACCCAGAGGGTGGTGGGGGTCTGGAACTCACTGCCTGAAAGGGTGGTAGAGGCAGAAATCCTCCTCACATTTAAAAAGAACTTGGATGTGCACTTGAAGTGCTGTAACCTACAGGGCTACGGACCAAGAGCTGGAAAGTGGGATTAGGCTGGGTAGCTCTTTGTTGGCCGGCGCGAACACAATGGGCCGAAATGGCCTCCTTCCGTGCTGTAAATTTCTATGATTCTATGATTCACATTACGCTCTGCAGGTGGTGGTGTGTGCCCAGCCAGCTCTGCCCCTGACTGTCCCTGAGCGGTTCGAATCGCTCCCACACCCCTGGGTTCTAGACACCGAACTTAGGTACAGGCAGCGATACAGAAAATCGAGTAGACAAGTGGTTTGGTGCAAGAAAACTGTGATTTATTAAAAGGCTGAATAAAACACAATACTGAGAATTACTGGAATAATTACAGGCATATAAAAACAATACACTTATTTGGGAATGGGGAACCCACGGCACATTGAGGGAACAAACACATTAAAATTCCCCTTACCTTATCCCACCCCCAATACCTAACTAGATTAAGCTACGAGGGGCCAGGAATTCATGCTCACCAATGGGGTTTCCTTGAAAATTCAAAACCTGTTGATCAAGCCGATTGTAGTTTAGGGGTTCGCTCCTGTTGTCCGTTGGGGTCTGCCACCGTCACATAGTTGCAGGGCGCGGTGATGGTGTCGTCTGTGTGAAGTACCCTCCCTTTTCCTCCATTAATCGTCTTCATTGGGTACTTTGCAGCGATGGGTCTTCTTCTGGTGGTTGGGTTGCCGACGGTTTTGCTGCGGTTGGGGTTCGGTTGGCGGAAGAAAGCAGCTCTACAGAAGCCTGAAGGCCGAGGTCCAACAAAAAACTCGCGACCTAAAGAACAGATGGTGGGTGGAGAAAGCGTAGGAGATCCAGCAGCTAGCCGACAACCACGACGTGCATGGGTTCTTTAGTGCAGTCAAGACCATCTATGGCCCAAGCACCCAAGGCCCTTCCCCACTGCGGGCCAAGAACAGAGAGGTACTCATCAAGGACAGGGAAGCAGTCAGTGCCCGCTGGAAGGAGCACTTCGAAGATCTCCATAGCCACGACTCTGTCTTCGACACAAGTGTCCTCAACTCCATCCCACAGTATGCTACCCGCCACCATCTCAGCACAACCCCAGCCCGGCATGAGGTTGAAAAGGCCATCTGACAACTGAAGAACAACAAGGCCTCAGGAGCAGATGGAATCCCCGCCGAGGCACTAAAGCATGGCGGAGAAGCACTACTGGCGCGAATTCATGAACTCATTTCTCTTATCTGGAAGGAGAAGAGCATGCCGGGGATCTCAGAGACGCCGTAATTGTGACCATCTTCAAGAAAGGTGACAAGTCTGATTGCGGTAATTACAGAGGAGTTTCCCTGCTATCTGCCACAGGGAATGTTATCGCAAGAATCCTCCTCAATCGCCTTCTCCCAGTGGCTGAAGAGCTCCTCCCAGAGTCGCAATGCGGATTCCACCCACTAAGGGGCACAATGGACATGATCTTCACCGCACGTCAATTACAAGAGAAATGCAGGGAACAGCACCAACCACTGCACAAGGCCTTCTTTGATCTCACAAAGGCCTTCGACACTGTCAACCGTGAGGGATTATGGAGTGTCCTCCTCAAATTCGGCTGCCCTCAAAAGTTTGTCACTATCCTCCGCCTGCTTCACGACGACATGCAAGCCATGATCCTGACCAACGGTTCCACCACAGACCCAATTCACATACGAACCGGGGTCAAGCAAGGCTGTGTCATCGCACCAACGCTCTTCTTGATCTTCCTTGCTGCAATGCTCCATCTCACCCTCAGTAAGCTCCCCAATGGAGTGGAGCTAATTTACAGAACAAACAGGAAACTGTTGTGTATGTCCCTTTAAGGGAATAACTGGTCTCAGACTGCAGTACCGGCAGCGACCATCCCTGTATAAAAGGCCCGGGCAGGCTTCTGTAGTTTCAGTATCCAGATTGTCTCCATTCAGTAAAGACTTGTTAAACCAACTCCTGCATTCCGTGTCTCCATTAACACATGGATTTAATACTGGCAACGAGTAAGAAACGAACTTACCTGCAACTCGGCAGCACCTCAGACGACGTTATTGAAGGTCGAAGCCAGAAAAGAAAATAAATAAATAATCCAAAGAAACTCGAGAAACGGGCGTCGACCGTGGGCAACCGCCCTCCAAATCATCGGATTGAAAACTTGCAGGGGAGACTGTCAAGAGCCAGGCTTGGTTCCCCAGTCTGTGGTTTCCCAGCTAATCGGGCTGGTGGCAGGTAGTGCACTGATCCTTCCTGGGCTGCGGCGGGCTAGAGCTCGATCGGGTGGCTCTGCAATGGGGCCGGGCAGTGACTCGGGAAGCAAAGAGAGAGAGAGAGGGTGGAGCACACAGGGCGCGGCCGGTGCTTCGCAGCCGGGCAGCGTTCGGACCTAAGAAGAGGGAGGGAAGTGTCCCAGAGGGTCTGCTCCATGGCGGGAACGGTTAAAAATAAAAACACCGCGGAGAGCGGCGTTGACAACAGCGGCAGCGGCGGGAAAGCGCGGGAGGCACCATCTTAACTCGGCGGGGAAGAAGGAAAAGCGCGGGAGGCGCCATTTTGGTCCATCGGGGACGAAGGAAAAGTGCGGGAGACGCCATCTTAGATTTTCAAGATGCCAAAGACTGGCGACATCACTGCCTTCGATAATGCAATAGAAGACTGGACCACGTATGTGGAAAGAGTCGAGGTATATTGCGAGGCAAACGAAATAGCCGAGGGGAAAAAGGCATCGGTATTGCTAAATTTAATGGGCACAAGAATGTACGGCCTATTGCGGGACCTGATTACTCCAGCCAAACCGAAGGCGAAGAGTTTTAACGAAATTGTTGCTATCCTACAGGAACACCTAAATCCTACACCGCTGCTGATAGCAGAAAGATTTAAATTCTACAGGAGAAATCAGCATAAAAATGAGAGCAATGCTGATTGCCTTACGGAACTACGCAAGCTATCAAAGCACTGCCAGTTCGGAGCAGGACTGGCAGATACCTTACGGGACAAATTTGTCTGTGGGCTCCTGAGTGAAGGAACCCAGAAGAGGTTACTCTCAGAGAAAGAGCTGACGCTAGATAAGGCTTTCAGCGTGGCAGTATCGTACGAAGCAGCAGCAAGGGGAGCTGCGGAAATACAACAAAAGCCACAGGAATACGGCACCCACAAAATGACACGGGGATTTGCAAAATGTTATCGCTGCGGCAGAACAACCCATGACCAGAAGGACTGCTGGTCCAAGGACAAAATATGCAGGCAATGCAGAAAGATGGGACACATTGCACGAGTTTGCAGGTCTGAGAAGAAGACCAACGACAATAAAAAGGCTACTAAGGAACCGTACAGGAAGGTACAAAAGATGACGGACAGTAGTTCCGAAGACCAGATGAGCGATCGTGAATCCGGGAACAAGAGACTAAGCTGTCTCAAACTTCACAACGTAATCGCAAAAGAGGATCACAGAACCATTTGGGTCACCCTCACGATAGCAGGGTCTCAAGTCAAAATGGAATTGGATACAGGATCAGCTCTAACCGTCATGAATCGACGAGACTATGAGCGGCTATTCTCACACATACCCTTGAGAGAGACATCCATTGTCTTGAGGACATATACGGGGCAAAAAGTACACCCCAGAGGAAAGATAAGGGTGCCTGTCGAATACAACGGCAAGAAAATACGGAAATTGTATCTCTACATTCTGCAAGATGGTGGACCACCGTTATTGGGACGTGAATGGATCAGAAAGATAAGTTTAGACTGGCACTCCATTCAGGCACTGACGGTGGCTGGTAAAAAGGATGACTACATCACTCCTGGACGATTGTCAACAATCTTAGCTGACGCCAAAGAGGTATTTCAACAAGAACTGGGCACGCTTAAAGGCGTAACCGCCTCGATAAAAATAGAGGAGAATGCAATTCCCAAGTTTTTCAAAGCAAGACCGGTACCATATGCAATTCGCCCAGCCGTCGAGGCTGAGCTGGAGAATCTGGAGAATGCAGGCGTGTTATCTAAGGTAGACTGGAGCGAGTGGGCGACACCCATCGTTCCTGTCATGAAGAAAACGTTAAACAATAAGTCTGAGGAGCCAAGGAAGGTTCGCATCTGTGGGGACTTCAAGGTGACAGTGAACCCAGTCCTTCACACAGTACAATATCCTCTTCCAAGGGTAGAAGATATCTTCGCCTCACTATCCGGAGGGAAGCGTTTTACAAAAATTGACCTGGCGCAAGCATATTTGCAGATGGAGGTTGAAGAATCCTCTAGGAAGTATCTCACGATAAGCACTAACAAAGGTCTTTACCAGTATAATCGACTGGTATTCGGAGTAGCATCAGCTCCGGCGATATGGCAAAGAGTGATGGAACAAGTCCTGCAAGGGATTCCGAGGACTCAGTGTTACTTGGACGACATCCTAGTGACAGGTGAAGATGACAGTGAACACCTTGCCAACCTAGAGCAGGTGCTCACTAGACTACGTGAACATGGGCTACGAGCCAATCGCCCCAAGTGCGAGTTTTTTAAGAAACAGATATCGTATTGTGGCCACGTGATTGATGAAGAGGGGTTGCATAAGTCCACTGACAAAATTGAAGCGGTAGTTAAGGCTCCAGCACCTGAAAATGTGTTGCAACTGAGGTCATTCCTCGGATTGGTGAATTACTACCATAAGTTTTTGCCGAATTTGTCCACAATTCTGCATCCACTGAACGCCCTACTACGAACGGGAGTAGCATGGAAATGGAGCAATGAATGTAAGCGGGCCTTTCAGAAGAGTAAGGACCTAATCACTTCAAGAGAAGTATTGGCTCACTGCAACCCATCACTACCAATAAGACTGGCGTGTGATGCGTCTCCCTATGGCATTGGGGCGGTACTGTCACATAAATTCCTTGACGGTTCTGAGAGGCCGATAGCTTTTGCGCCATGCCCGTTAACTTCAGCCGAGCGTAACTACGCCCAGATTGACAGAGAGGCCCTCAGCCTGGTGTGGGGGGTGAAGAAGTTCAATCACTACCTGCACGGTCAGAAATTTACTCTACTAACTGATCATCAACCTCTCGTCTCCATTTTCAACCCTCAGAAGGGCAAACCGATAATGACAGCACAACGGCTACAGAGGTGGTCCCTTTTCCTAGGGGCACACCAATATGACATTGAGTACAAAGGAACTAAACAGCATGGGAATGCTGATGGATTGTAGCGCCTACCGTTGCTGACGGTGGAAGAAGAACTGGCAGTGGAGTTATTCCACTCGACTATTGTTGAATGTCTCCCTGTGACGAATGCAAACATAGAAAAGGAAACACGAAATGACCTGACACTCTCCTGGGTCTATGATTTAAGGATAGAGTGCTCAATGAGCCTCATGAGGGTCATCTGGGAGGGGTAAAAATGAAGAACTTAGCCAGAGCGTTCGTGTGGTGGCCGGGAATCGATAGAGAAATCGAAGAGACGACCAAGAGCTGTACAGGATGCCAGAAGGTCCAAAACGCCCCACCACAAGCCCCTCTACATCCATGGGAGTGGCCCTCATCTCCATGGCAAAGGGTGCACATTGATTTTGCTGGTCCCTTTATGGACTCGATGTTTTTAATTGCAGTGGATGCACATTCAAAGTGGCCAGAGGTAATAAAAATGTCCTCAACCACCACAGAAAAAACGATCACAGTCTTACGAACCATATTCGCCAGGAATGGGCTGCCTGAACAGATTTGCTCTGAGAATGGACCACAGTTTGTGTCTGAAGAGTTCCGGAGGTTCTTAAAGAACAATGGTGTTAAGCATTACACATCCGCCCCATATCATCCAGCCACTAATGGATTGTCCGAGAGGTTTGTTCAAACATTCAAGAAGGCTATCAAGGCAATGTGTAATGAAGATATACCCCTACAACACAAGGTGGATAACTTCTTGTTTGCCTACCGGAATGCGACACATGCGGTTACCAACCAAACTCCAGCCATGATGTTCTTCAATCGAAGACTACGATGCCGCTTGGATTTGGTTAAGCCAAACGTCAGAAGAGATGTGGAGAACAGGCAGTTTCAGAATATGAATGAAAGGCCGACCAGGAGTTTTAAGATAGGTCAACCAGTTTTGGCCCGGGACTACCGCACAGAGAAATGGCAGCCAGGAACGATCTGTACACGGCAAGGACCTCTAATGTATACCGTGGATGTTGGAGAAAGCATTGTAAGACGCCATGCTGACCAGATTCTAGAGTCACTGGGAAACCTCAACTCCACACCACGATCTGATACACCTGGCGATGAAACCAAAGTACCAATTGCATCTACCGCAGAATCGGTGATTTTGGAAGCAGACGAACCAAACAACGACATTGATCCCGACTCAACCTTGCCAGAAGAACCTGATATCCCAAAGAGGCGTTATCCAGACAGAATCAGGAAGCCTCCTCAAAGACTGAACTTATAATTGCTTAACTTCAACTAATGTATCTAGCAACCGTAATTGTAATTGTAATTAGTTATTATTTAGTTGTTAAATGAATGTTATGTACTGTTTATCTAAAAGGGGAGGAATTGTTGTGTATGTCCCTTTAAGGGAATAACTGGTCTCAGACTGCAGTACCGGCAGTGACCATCCCTGTATAAAAGGCCCTGGCAGGCTTCTGTAGTTTCAGTTTCCAGATTGTCTCCATTCAGTAAAGACTTGTTAAACCAACTCCTGCATTCCGTGTCTCCATTAACACACGGATTTAATAGAAACTGTTCAACCTCCATCGCCTTCAGTCCAGATCCAAGGTCGTCCCATCCTCTGTTGTCGAATTACAGTATGCAGACGATGCTTGCCTCTGCGCTCACTCGGAGGTCGAACTCCAAACCATCGTAAATACCTTCACCGAAGCATACGAGAGCATGGGCCTTACACTAAACATCCGTAAGACAAAGGTCCTCTACCAACCTACCCCCGCCACACAGTGCTACCCCCCAATTATCAAAATCCATGACAAGGCCTTGGACAACGTGGACCACTTTCCATACCTTGGGAGCCTACTGTCAACAAGGGCAGACGTCGACGACGAAGTCCAACACCGCCTTCAGTGTGCCAGTGCAGCCTTCGGTCGCCTGAGGAAGAGAGTGTTTGAAGACCAGGACCTCAAACCCAGCACTAAGCTCATGGTCTACAGGGCAGCAGTGATAGCTGCCCTGCTGTATGCCACAGAGATATGGACCATGTACAGCAGGCACCTCAAAGCACTGGAGAGGTACCACCAACGCTGCCTCTGCAAGATCCTGCAAATCCATTGGCAGGATAGGCACACCAACGTCAGTGTTCTTGCTCAGGCCAACATCCCCAGCATCGAAGCTCTGACCACGCTCAATCAGCTCCGATGGACGGGTCACATTGTCCGCATGCCCAATACGAGACTCCCAAAACAAGCGCTCTACTTGGAGCTCCGGCACGGCAAGAGAGCCCCAGGTGGGCAGAGGAAACGTTTCAAGGACACCCTCAAAGCCTCCTTGAAAAAGTGTAACATCCCCACCAACACCTGGGAATCCCTGGCCCAAGACCGCATAAAGTGGAGGAGAAGCATCCGGGAAGGCGCCGAACACCTCGAGTCTCTTCGCCGGGAGCAAGCGGAAGCCAAGCGCAGGCAGCGCAAGCAGCGCACGTCAACCCAAGCACCCCACCCACCTGCCCCTTCAACCACCGTCTGCCCCACCTGTGACAGAGACTGTAGGTCCCGCATTGGACTAATCAGTCACCTGCGAGCTCATTTTGAATGTGGAAGTAAGTCATCCTCGGTTCCGAGGGACTGCCTAAGAAGAAAAGAGTAACATGATTTTTCTACCCAAGCTTCAAACGCCAGCTTATTCTTAATTGACTTGACTATCCATGCTTCAAACGCCAACTTATTCATCAAACGCCAGCTTATAACTAGGCCGTTTGTCCCCCAATGCGTCTTTCCGCTGACTTTCTCTGCCTTTACCGGTTTTACCGTTTTTCTCGTCTCGTCTCATCGTCTCGTCTCGTCTACCCGTTCGTGGCCCCGTGTGTCCTGTGTGTGCTCAATTCAGTTTTGTTCTTTTCCCCGTTTGGCCCCCTGTGTTGTAATGGGTGTCCTCGGCAAGAGGCAAGGGAGCGAGCAAGGGGCCGAGCAAGAGGCAAGAGAGAAGGGAGACCTTGGCTACTGGTGGGCCTACAATTATACCTGGTTCTTCACCCCTTAGCTGTGCACCAAATCAGGTCAGTTCTTTGTCTAACTTTTGGCAGGCTCGTTTAAAATGATTACAGTCATTTACTTTAACGACTTCTGGGGCGGTTGTCTCCTTGTTTAATGGCTTCGATATCCTGGCTGTTTGTTATTTATGAAACTTAATCGGGTTTACCTGGCTCGGTGGCCACGTTGATCTGTTACTGATTATGTATGCAAAAAGTTGATGGCCTCAAGATTAGGCCCATCCTGACTTGATCTGTTCCAAGATGAAGAATGCATATTCTGTGTTTACCTAGCTGTCTGGCTTCACAAAGTCTTTCACAGATTCATGCATGCTAGATTTCGTTTCAGGTTTTGAAAGTGCCTGCCTTTTGCAGGGCCTTGCTTTTAAAATCCTGTCGGTTTTGGTCACGAGGTTTCAGAAGCCATTTTGGGTACCCTTTTTAGTAACTTGTCCATACAGGGTCCCTTTATCCATAACTTTCGGGGAATGTGGGAATTTTGAGAACCCTACAGCTCCTGTGAAGCACCTTGGGATGTTTTACTACGTTAAAGGTGCTATATAAATGTAAGTTGTTATTATTGTGTTCGCCCTCCTACCATCTGGAAGACGCTACAGATGCATTCGCACCCGTATGACCAGATTTAGGAACAGCTTCTTTCCCAGGGCTGTCATCCTACTGAACTCCACAAATAAACACTAAAGCCTGCACATCTGCCGATGCACTTTATTATGGTCATATTTATGCTAATATATATGTACAAATGTATGTTGAAATGTTTAAGTGTCCTAATCCAAATTGTACACTCTCGGGAGCCGCAAGCCTACATTTCGTTGTACTGCACTTGTGCACTAACAATGACAATAAAAGTTGATTTGATTTGATTTGATTTGATTTGATTTGAAATTTAAAAGAATTCAGTCACAAAGCCCACTGAGTACACTAGAAGACAGATTACAAAACCTAAACATTTCATCTATCCCATTCAAAGCAACAAAATACTGGCCCAGTAATTCGGGTCGGTGGCTTGCCGCGCGTGCAAGCCTCGTATATGCACTTACCCGACGCGCTGACATTTCACCTCCAGGGACGCCTGGAATTCGTGTTTGAAAAAGAAGAATCCCGGGCAGCGTCTGACATCACGCCGCCCAGGAGTGCAGCCAGCGCGAAGCCTGGAGCGCGCTGTGCAAGTGAGACATGCCCCTTGAGGTCTCAGTTTAATAGGATACGCCCCCAATGTTTCTCACAAGCTGCTAAGCATTTTTACATGCAAAGCAGCATTTTAAATAGGTTTTTGGTATTTTTATGAAGCTTTTGGTAACTTTTATAAACTTTTAAAAACGTTTACATTATTTTGAAGAATCTGAAGTAGTTTTAAACAGAATTAAAGCAATTTAAAGACTTTTAAAAGCCCTAAAATAATTTTTTTTATTCCATTTATTTATTTACCAATGTCGTCGTCATACGTGTCTTCACACTGTTCCCTTTGGGGAACTGTATGAAGTGGTGGAAGGATTTATGGCCGTGATTAACACTCATTCCGTGACCGTAACCATCTTTGAACCAGCCATTAGGGTGGTTAGTCCTATGGCAGGAGGGTTTTACGGGCTCCCACAAGCTATACAAGGAGGGGAGGGCCACCCACACCCACGGACGCAAATATCCCACTGGATATCAACCCAGAATTTAGAGCCGGAGCTCCGACTCCACTTGCCGGGACTGTCTGGAGCGGGGTTCGAAACCCTACCCCGTCTGGCCCAGCGGCGGGGATCCTACCGCTACGCCAAAGGCCCAATCCGATTAGCAACGTGAAATGGCTGGAATGAGCACAATTCACAGCATTAAAAGAACTCTCAATTGAACTGATGATGACCTCAGCAATCTCCTCAACGAGGTGGAGGCGCAGCGCCTGCTCATCATTGGTAATGAGAAGTCAAAGGCGCCGCAAAAAGGACAGATGATAGCTTGGTCTTTCAAGTGGCAGCATAGGGCTCCAGTCACGGGGAGGGAAAAGGCGCAGGAAACGTATGGGTGTCACCTTTTGCGCGGAGTGGGCCTTTTGCGTAGCGGTAAGCATCCCCGCCGCTGGGCCAGAAGGAGTAGGGTTTCGAACCCCGCTCCAGACAGTCCCGGCAAGTGGAGTCGGAGCTCCAACTATAAATTCTGGGTGGACATCCAGCGGGATACTTGCGTCCGCGGGTGTGGGTGGCCCCCCCCCCTCAGATGGGTTGTGGGAGCCCGTAAAACCCTCACACCATAGGACTAACCACGCTAATGGCTGGTATGAAGATGGTTATGGTCACGGAAGGAGTGTTAACGTGGCCAGAAATCCTTCCACCGCTTCATACAGTTCCCGAAAGGGAACAGTGTGAGGATACGTACGACGATGACCTGTTGCGCAATGCACCTCCTTGGACCCTCAGTTGCAGATGCGAGGGGGCAAATCGTGCAATTGTTAGATTTTTCATTTTATTGACATGTAAAATGTTGGCCCAGTAATTCCCTTCCAAGCGCGCGAGTACGGTCGGGGTACTTACGCGTCTGTCCGGAGGAAATGCCGGTTTTCAGCATGCACAGCGCATGCGGGGAAAACCGGCATTTCCTGTCCTCTGAACGAAGGGGTTCAGAGGCAGAACGCGTGCGACTGTACAGGCAGCGCGTGCGCAGTAAAATTCGCAGCTTTCATTCATGCTTTCAGTGAGGTCAAGTCCTTACAACTTACACATGAAAAAAGCATGAGTACAGTTGCTCCAGAGGCTGCGGTTGTTTGGGAAAGGGAGGAAAGGTATTTTAAGAAATGCTGAGGTAAGTTTTAAAGTTTATTTTTGTTTTTTAAAACGGGTTTTCAGTACTGTAGGTAGAAGGATCAATTGTGGCTATGTGAATTGAAGTTGCTGTGTTTATTAAATGTGAAAATGACTCCAACATTTTTAAGAAAGAAACTTTTCATCAGTAATATATTCTTTTAAGTAATTATGTATGTATGTCTGTATATATTCCTTTGCGTGTATGTATATATTCCTTTACTTATGTGTATGAATGTATGTATTTAATTATGACTTTCAGAGAAAGTAACTTATTGGAAAATCATAATTAAAAACATACATTCATACACATAAGTAAAGGAATATAAAACATACATACGTATACGTAAAGGAATATATGCGGACATACATACATAATTACGCATTACTGATGAAAAGTTTCTTTCTTAAAAGTGTTGGAAATGTTACATTACTCATTTTAGAACACTCATTCTCACATTCAATTCACACAGCCACAATTGCTCCTTCTACCTACCGTACTGAAAACCCGTTTAAAAAAAAAATTAAACTTTAAAACTAACCTCAGCATTTCTTAAAATAACTTTCCTCACTTTCCCAAACAAAAATATTGCCTTTCAGAAGCTCCACGATAAAATATATCTTCCTCCGCAGCCTTGGAACAACTTTACACATGCTTTTTTCAAGTGTAACTTGTAAGGACTTACCCTCACTGAATCCATGAATGAAATTGACGAAGTTCACTGCGCTCGCGCTGCCTGTGCAGTCGCACGCGCTGTGCCTCTGAACCCCTTCGTTCAGAGGACCGGAAATGCCGGCGTTCTCCGCATGCACGGTGTTTCCTGAACGCCGGCATTTCACCCGGCCAGATGCGTGAGTACCCAGACCGTACTCACGCATTTGGACCCGAATTACTGGGCCATTATATTTCCTTTCTGCTAAGAGAAATCCTGATTGTTTTATGTAAGCTATTATGAAGTTGGGTTAAATTTAAGACTTTGTAGCTGAATATTTCTTTTTCTTCAACAAACATTTAAGGTGCTAATAAATTTGGATCTTTTAAAATGGCATTTAATAAGAAAACAAACTGAAAGGTTAAAAGTGACTTCAGACATCAAGAGAAGAAAGTTTAGAGAAGAAAGAGCGGTGATCTAAAAATAGAATTGCAAAAATTAAGTCTTTTGAGATCAGGATAATTTGAAAAATACAAATAGCTATCAAAAATAACTATGAGGGGACAATGGGATTCTTAGCTCATGTCAAGGTGAAAATTAAAATAAAATCTGAGGGATTCCCGCAGTTAAGGGAATAGAAATACAAATAGATGATTGAGTATGTGTACAAAGTCACAGCATGCTTCAGGGGTAGAGTTGAGTTCAAGACCATGAATGAAATGTGACAACAACAGAACCTAAATAGTCACTAATAAATCCAACAGGGAATTCAGGAGAAACTTCTTTGCCCAGAGAGTGATTAGAGTGTGGAACTTGCTACCACAGGGAGTAGCTGAGGCGAATAGCATAGATGCATTTAAGGGGAAGCTAGATAAGCACATGAGGGTGAAAGGAATAGAAGGATGTGTTGATCGGGTTCGATGGAGGAGGCTCGTGTGGAGCATAAACAGGCTCGTGTTGGGCTGAACGCCCTGTTTCTGTGCTGTAAGTACTTTGATTCTTTGTAACCTCTAGAGTATTATACCCCTTGCACTCTCAGATATTGTTTACTTTATAAAGACTATTTTCTCTGGTTAGGGAAACATGATGAGGGGATCCATTAAATTGTTACCAAGAGAGTGAGGAGAGGGGTTAGGAGAAATTTATATTTTTGCAGATAGTGTTAGAGCATGGAATGCTTTGTTATAAAAAGAATCTGACACAGGCACCACGGCAAATTTTAAGGGAAGAGTAAAGAAGGAAAGTAAAAGAGAGAAATTGAATTTATATAGCGCCTTTCACAACCTCAGGATGTCCCAAAGCACTTTACAGCCATTAAAGTATAATTCAAGTGCAGTCACTGTTGTAATGCAGAAATGATGGGCTGGTTGGCCTTTTTCTATGCTGTAAACTTTTGTGGTTCTACGGTTCAGATTTTCCTTTTATGAGCTTTTCCCATTCAACTTTGTATCTTCTATAGGTCCTTTTAAACGAGACATTGGAGAGTGATCTAAGAGTGCTGCTCTCGTGAACTTACTTTGGAGTGTTACCGCTGGTCTCTCTCTCTAAACTTTGGCAAAGTACGATCTGGGGAGTTGGCAAATGCAGTGCAGCTGCAATAAATTGCCGACATGGCAACGTCTTCTGCCTATTTGTAGTTGGCCACCAGGAGGTACAGACCTCGGGCTGTATGGCCATTGATGCAGCCTCTTTGTGGGAGGAAAAATGCTTTTTCTTCATGGCACAACAGAATGTGGAACCTACCTTATGGGCGGACATTGCAGGCACAAACTCACTTTCCATCCCTCATTGACACTGTACATTGTTAAATCAATATTGAGCCACTGAGCATTTCAAACTAGGAAGATTTATAAGACTTTAATTTTATACATTATTGTTTAAACATAAGAACATAAGGAATAGGAACAGGAATAGGCCACTTGGCCCCTCGAGCCTGCTCTGCCATTCAATAAGATCATGGCTGATCTTGGGCTCAAAGCCACTTCCCTGCCTGCTCCCCATAATCCTTCACTCACTTATCTTGCAAAAATCTGTCTATCTCCACCTTAAATGTATTTAATGACCCAGCCTCCACGGCTCTGTGGGGCAGAGAATTCCACAGATTTACGACCCTCTGAGAGAAGTGTAGGGGGTTTTGCGCAGGCATGTTCAGGTCAGTCAGCTTTGCCTCTGAATACCTTCTTTGAGCGGTTCAAATCGCTCGCCCCCTGGGTTCTGGACTTAGATACAGGCAGCGATACAGAGAAGACTCGAGTAGACAGGTGGTTGGATGCAAATAAAACCAAGATTTTTATTGAAGAGGAAAACTTAATACAATCTTATGGAAAATTATTAGTGTACACTTCTATAGGCAAAAATTACAAGAGAGTCATAATAATGCTATACTTATACAGGGAATGGGGAACACACGGCACATCGAGGGAAAACAACTATCTTAACAATCCCCTTATCCTTATCCCACCCCCTATACCTAACTAGGTTAAGCTATGAGGGGTCAGAATTCATGCTCACCAATCAAAAGGGTTTGTTAGACTCAAAACAGCGGTTGGGTTCAGGGTTCGCTCTTGGTGCTCTCTGGAGCCTGCCGTCGTCACGTGGGCTCCGGGTGCTGCAAGGGCGTTGTCCAGGTTCGAGTACCCCAAAGTTACAGTCTCTGCTTAGGTACTTTACCTTGCAGGGATGGTTCTTCGCTGACAGCTTGAGTTTGCATGAAGACAGTCGCAGGTCGGCTGAAGCTGAAGGCCCGATGATTCGAAGCCTACCCTCAGTTGGCCTTCCCCGGGTGGTCTTCCCTCCTCCCGTTTGGCCTGGCCTGAATTGCCCGTGTTCGCCCGACCCGGTGTCGGGGCGAGTCCAGATAGAGTGGGAGAGGGCACGGGCAAAGGCCAGGGGGTAAGCGCGGGATGGGGGAAGAGCGTCAGCCACGAGGGCGAGGGGCCGAAGAGCCGGGGAGCGGCAGTACCGACAGCAACAGAGAGGCAGGAGAGCAGAGCAGGAATTCCTTCTTTCTTCGATTGCTACCTGGGGGCCTTCAGTTATACCTTCGTCGAAAAACCCTTATCTGTGCGCCAAATCAGGTTAGTTTCTTTGTTTTAATTTTGGCGGGCTAGTTAAAATAATGGTAGCAATCTATACTGATGGTTTTTAGATGGCCGGTAATCGCATCTACCGGCCCGATAATTGACTCGTATTGTCCTGAAAGTCCTTGATGGGCTTGTCCAGCCTCGATAGATGTGTTTAATCTGTTTCCGATTATGTATGCAGACTGTTTGATGGTTTTAACTGTAGGCCTCATTGAATTTAGATCTGCCTCCAATTCGGCCTAATACATAATTCACAGTTTTGTCTGGGTCCCAAAACACAAAGTTCTTTTCACAGGAAACCTGCAGCCTTAGTTTCGATTTCCCCAAACTGTCTGTGCTGCAGAATCCATTTTGGAGACCCGTAGGCTTTCTGCCACGAGGCACGGACGCCATCTTGGGTACCCTTTTTAATTTCAAAAATGTCCACGCAGGGTCCCTTTTATCGATAATAACCTTTGGGGAGATGCACAAATTTTGCAAATCTTACATTAGAAATTCCTCCTCATCTCAGTTCTAAAAGAGTGACCCTTTATTCTGAAACTATGCCCCCTGAGTTCAGCATCTACCTTGTCGAGCCCCCTCAGTATCTTATATGTTTCAATAAGATTACCTCTCATTCTTCTAAATTCCAATGAGTATAGGCCCAACCTGCTCAACAAGGATAGTTTGTTGGGAAGAGAAGTCAGTGTAACTTGGACAAAGGCAGAATACTGCAGGTGCTGGAAATCTGGGCCTGGAGTTTCCGCTCGATTGTGCTTTTTTTTGGCGGCATTCCCCTGATATTGGCGTAACCGATGCAAAAGATTGCGGAATTTTAAGTGCAAATTGCATTCAGCACAACTCGAGTTTCCGCGATCTTTTGCGCTAGTTTTAAAAACAGTGCGCTAGAAGCAGGCCCCGCCCACAAAACTGGTCACACCCCCAGGGTGAATTCATCACCACTGGGAGTTTCCGCTAGTTGCGCCCGTTTGTGGGCCTTCGAGGAGGCTCTAAAAATTAAGTTGGAACTTTTGGGTGCAAGGACACCAATAGGCACGATTTGAAAGGTTTTGAATTAATTTATTTAAAAAATTTACTAAGGAACTGTACCCCAATCCAAATAGAAAAGCGTTTTGTATATTTTTTGAAAGTCATTTTCAGAAATTTAAAATCGGGTTACTCAGAGGTGGTGGATTGGCACCGTGATTTAAAATGCTTATTTTTTTGTGATGACCTAATTTCAGCTGTATTAATCAAACTTTACCAAGTTGCTACTCTTAAATACAGGAATCCCGCCCCAACTGCGGTTTTGCCATACGTGGATTTCACGTATACATGGTTTCCTCTCTGCGACAAATTTTGCCAACCGCGGCAGTGAATTTTGTGTATACGCGGTTTTTAATTTTCAAGTTTCACGGGTCACGCTTCCAAACACGAGACTCCATTCATCCGCGCTGCTCTTTTGAGCATATTTACTACCCCGCGTGGTCTTTCTCCACTCGTGGATATACTGTGTGTGTGTGAACATCGTCTCGTTGCTACCCATTTTGCCTTTAATTTCAGTATTGTATTCTTCTGTTTAGTCCTTAATCATGGCCCCTAAGCATATTCTCAGTGGTAAAGGTGAATCAATAGTGAAAAGGGCAAGGAATGTACTAACCTTAGATAGGAAATTAGATGTCATTAATAGACTTGCCTGTGGTGAAAGTACAGCGTCGGTTGGACGACTAATGGGGGTTAACGAGTCCACTATTAGAACCATTAAAAAAAGTGAGGTGTTGATAAGGGCTAGTATTGTGGGTGGCTCTTCGAAAAGTGCTGAAGTGTCATTTATGCCACGGGACCATAAGCTTGAAAAAATGGAGAAGGCACTAAATATCTGGTTGGAAGACCAGACCCAGAAACAAGTGAATGTTAATTCGACATGGGTATGTAAGAAGGCCCTTAGTATCTACAAGCGTCTTACTGTGGCTGCCGGGGAAAGAGTAGATGACATAAAGTTTCAAGCGAGTAAGGGCTGGTTGGAAAATTTTAAGAAGAGGTTTGCCTTGACTAACCTCAAGGTTGTGGGGGAATTGGCCTCAGCTGATCACGAGGCCGCTGCCTAGTTCCCGGAAGAGCTGAAGAAGTTGATCGCCGAGAAGGGTTACCTGCCGGAGTAGGTACTTAATGCGGATGAGACTGTCTCTTCTGGAAGCGGATGCCTTCCCAAATTTTCATCGCGAAGGCTGAGAAGCATGCTTCAGGATTCAAGGTGGCTAAGGATAGGGTGACCCTTCTCCTTTGTGCTAACGCCGAGGGAGACTGTTTAGTGAAGCCGATGCTGCTCTACTGCTCTCTGAATCCCCGCGCTCTGAAGGGCAAAATCAATAACTATCTCCCTGTCTTTTGGCGTTCTAACCGCACTCCAATTCGCCCACCCTAATATTGAAGTCGTCTTCCTGTCTCCCAACACGACTTCACTCCTTCAACCCATGGACCAAGGTGTGATAGGCACCTTCAAGGCATACTGAATATGATGCAGCTTTGACCGCATGATGGAGGCTATGGAGGATGACGCAACACTGACGGTGAAAACTTGTTGGAAGGGTTACACTATCGCTGACTGCATCACCAACATAAAAGAATCGATGGATGAACTGAAGAAAACGACACTCAACGCCTGCTGGGGTAAACTTTGGAGGGAGGCAGTGAATGACTTCCGAGGCTTCCCTACAGTTGACGCTGAAGTTCAGCGCATTGTGAAGGTTGCGCGACGTTTGGGAGGCAAGGGGCTGGCCGACATACAGCCTGATGACTTCGAGGAGCTCCTTGAGTCGCACGGCGAGGAGTTGACGGAGGAGGACCTTGATGAGCTGATATAGCAATCTAGTGAGGCAGAGGATGAGGATGAAGATGAGGATATGGTGGAGAAGTCGAAGATGACAAATGCCAACCTTAGCAAGGCAATGCTCCTTGCTACTAATCTCTCGGACCTCTTTATGGAGATTGACCCATTTTTGGAGCGTAGTTTAAAATTCAAGCAAGGTTTGGAGGATTTAATGAGACTGTGGCAGAGCCACCAAGGGACTCTTATATGTATGTACATAATTGCCTTTAACAGAATGAATCGGTACCTGTATTTGTTTGCTGTATGTAAATAACGCGGTCCCTTTAAGATGTAGACCGAACGCGATGACGTCATCACGCAGGTCACGTGACGTTCCCAACAGCGGGAAATGGTCAGCGGGGAAGCTTCCAGAATCAGTCCTCGTGGAGTCAGCCTTAAGCAAACACCTGTTGTTTAGTTCTCTTGCATTTTAACTGTTACTTCCACCAGTTTGTATTAAACATCGTTTAATTACTAGAGTTGCCTGGTCTCAGTACTTCAGATAGGAATTTGGCAATTCCTACAGTGGTGACCCCAAATCTTCGCGGACGATCTTCGCGGAGGAAGCGAGACGCAGTGACACGATGGATGCGAACGCAGTGGCTTTGAAGCTCCCTCGGTTTTGGGAACAACAGGCGGCCTCCTGGTTTGTGCAAGCGGAGGCTCAGTTCGAGCTTCGGCATATCGTGGTGGATCAGACCCAGTATCTCTACGTGGTCTCTGCACTCGACAGCTCCACGGCTTCGAAGATCATCAACCTGCTGGAAAACCCCCCGGCCGACAGCAAGTATGATACCCTTAAGGCGCGGCTACTTCAGGTTTTCGGCCTCACGAAGGCGGAGTGTGCACGACGATTGCTCACGCTGCCCGGGCTAGGCGACTCCAAACCGTCGGAGTTAATGAGCCAGATGCTCACACTCCTCGGGTCCAAACCGCAATGTTTCCTCTTTCGGGAGGTGTTCCTGAGCCAGTTGCCCGAGCAGGTACAGGCGGCCCTCGCACGGTCGGAAACCGCGGATTGTGTGGCGCTTGCGGACAAAGCTGATACTATTTACGCGGTCATGCAGCAACATTGCGCCGCCTCGAGGCATCCTTCCCCACGGGACCCCGCCCCAACGCCTCCACCATCTGCCTTGTGTTATTACCACGCCCGTTTTGGCGTGAAGGCCAGATGCTGCCGCCCGCCCTGCGGTTTCACGCCCAAGACAACCAAAAAATACCAGCACCAGCTACACGAAAGGAAGACCGAACCTGCAGTATGCCCCACAGCTGCGATGGCGATTGGCGACTCCGGCAAGTTACTCTATATCACCGATTCCATCTCGGGCCGGCGATTTTTGTGCGACACGGGGGCGCAGTGCAGCATTCTTCCCGCAACGGTCCTCGACATCCGGGCTGGGAGGCACGGGCCACCCCTCCAAACCGCCAATGGCAGTGCTATTCGTACATTCAGGAGTCGGCGGATCAAGGTGTGTTTCGGCGGGCAACACTTCCAAGGGGAGTTCATCACCGCCAAAATTTCGCAAGCGATCCTCGGCGTGGACTTTTTATGCGCCAACGGCTTGTTGGTAGATTAAAAAAATCATCGACTGATCAACGCCGCCACTTACAACTCCATTCCGTGCGTTCGAGGTTCAGTCGCATCTCACATGGTCTCCTGCGCCTTGCCAGAGCTCAACGAATTCACCCGCCTTCTTGGCGAGTTCCCGGAGCTAACCAGGCCCACCTTCTCTGCAACGTCCGCCAAGCATGGTGTGGAGCACCATATTACAACGACCGGCTCCCCGGTCTACGCACGGGCTCGGCGACTAGAAGCCAGCAAACTCGCGGCTTCAAAGGCGGAGTTCGCCACAATGGAGCGGTTGGGGATTATTCGCCGGTTGAATAGTCCCTGGTCTTCGCTGCTCCATATTGTCCCTAAACCCGGTGGCGGCTGGCGGCCCTGCGGCGACTACCGGCGCCTTAACGAAGTCATGACCCCCGATCGGTACCCCATACTGCAAATACAGGATTTCTCCGCACATTTGGCAGGAACTTCGATCTTTTCCAAGGTCGACCTTGTTCGTGGGTACCATCAAGTGCCTGTACACCCCCAGGACGTCCAAAAGACGGCGGTCATTACCCCCTTCGGCCTATTTGAGTTCCTCCGAATGCCTTTCGGGCTCAAAAATGCAGCATAGGCGTTTCAGCGCCTAATGGATTCGTTGCTGTGAGAGCTTAAGTTTTTATTCGTTTATCTCGATGACATCCTGATTGCCAGTGCCACCAAAGAGGAACATGTCAATCATCTGCACATCCTCTTTCGCCGCCTCCATCAACATGGCCTAATAATCAACCCGGCCAAATGCCAGTTCGGGCTACAGCAGCTGGACTTCTTGGGCCACCGCATCACCGTGGAGGGGGCGACGCCACTTCGGTCAAAGGTGGAGGCGATTGCAGCATTTCCGCGGCCGCAGTCCGTCAAGGCCCTCCAGGAGTTCCTGGGTATGGTAAATTTTTATCATCGTTTTATTCCCAGGGCCGTGCAACTTATGCAGCCACTCTACAAGACCCTCCGAGGAAAGTCGGGAAAGGAACCCCTGGTTTGGACGTCTGAGATGGTTTGTGCCTTCGGGGATACAAAGGCCGCTCTCGCAAATGCCACAATGTTGGCGCACCCACTGCTTGGAGCCACCATCGCTCTGATGACCGACATGTCGGACTACGCCATAGGAGCCGTGCAGGAGCAGTGGGTCAACGGTACGTGGCAGCCGCTGGCATTTTTTAGTCGCCAACTGTGCAGTAATGAGCACAAATACAGCACGTTCGACAGGGAGTTGTTGGCGCTGTTTCTGGCCATCCGCCATTTTCATTTTCTGTTGGAAGGGCGCCACTTCACCGCGTTTGTGGACTACAAACCATTGACGTTTGCTATGGCCAAGACTGCTGAACCGTGGTCAGCTAGACAGCAGCGGCAACTCACCTTTATTTCAGAGTTCACCACCGACATCCAGCACGTGGCCGGCAAGGACAACGTGGTGGCTGATTGCCTCTCGCAGGCGACCGTCCAAGCCGTCCAGCTGGGAATAGATTATTCACACATGGCTGCCGACCAAGCAGCCAACCCGGAAACTCAGGCATTCCGTACCGACTCCTCTTGCCTCCAGCCAACGGATGTGCATTTCCACGCGGCGGGCACCTCCTTGCTCCGCGACATCTCATTGGGGGATCCCCGCCCGATCGTTCCATTTTCTTGGTGGCGGAAAGTTTTTGACGCCATCCACGGACTTTCACATCCTGGCGTGAGGGCGTCTCAAAAGTTGGTGGCATCCAAATTCGTCTGGAGAGGAATGCGCAGGGACGTCCGTGACTGGGCTAACACCTGCGTCATTTGCTAAAGAGCCAAAGTGCAACACCATGTCAAAGCCCCCTTGGCCACTTTCGAAGTACCGGAGCGTCGTTTTGACCACGTCAACGTCGACCTCGTTGGGCCTCTTCCACCGTCGCATGGGTTCACACACCTCCTGACTATCGTCGACCGCACCACAAGATGGCCGGAGGCAGTCCCTCTGATGTCCACCACCTCCGCGGACGTCGCCAGGGCTTTTATTTCCTCATGGGTTGCGCGGTTCGGTGTCCCAACAGATATTTCCTCAGACTGCGGCCCGCAATTCGCGTCCGAACTTTGGAACGCTGTAGCTTTAGGTTTGGGCACCAAGCTCCACCGCACCACGGCCTACCATCCGCAGGCAAACGGGTTATGTGAGCGCTTTCATCGGTTGTTGAAGGCGTCGTTGAGGGCCACCCTCCAGGGCACCGCATGGGCAGATCGGCTGCCTTGGGTTATGCTTGGGTTGCGGACAGCACCAAAGGAGGACTTGCAGTCTTCTGCCGTGGAACTTGTGTACGGCCAGCCACTCCGGGTGCCAGGCGAGTTCTTGCCGTCACCGACGAAGCCGTGGTCCACAGCCACCCAACTAGATGCCCACCGGGAAGCAGCCCAGTGTTTCAAGCCAATTCCGATGTCACATCATGGTTTGCCTGCCTCCCACGTTCCAACAGAGTTGATGCAGGCCAGGTTCGTTTTCGTTCGTCATGATGCCCATCGCAGTCCACTCACACCTCCTTATACGGGCCCTTTCCGAGTATTGCAGGCAGGTGCCAAGAGCATTTTGGTCGACATCGGCGGCAAACCCGACCACATCTCAATTGACCGCCTCAAGCCCGCGCACCTGGGTCTCGAGCAACCAGTCGAGATTGCACAGCCACCGCGTTGTGGTTGACTGCCTGCTGCTACCACGCCCGACCGGATCGTTCCACCGGCCAGCTCCTCAGCTGCCCAGCAATTTCCTCTCCGGGAATATAGGAGTCGTTCGAACAGGCTCGTCCGACCTCCTCTTCGATTGACTTTCGCTGTTAAGGACAATTCTGGGGGGACGTGTGTGGCAGAGCCACCAAGGGACTCTTATATGTATGTACATAATTGCCTTTAACAAAGTGAATCGGTACCTGTATTTGTTTGCTGTATGTAAATAACGCGGTCCCTTTAAGATGTAGACCGAACGCGATGATGTCATCACACAGGTCACGTGACGTTCCCAGCAGCGGGAAACGTGATGACGTCAGCGGGGAAGCTTCCAGAATCAGTCCTCATGGAGTCAGCCTTAAGCAAACACCTGTTGTTTAGTTCTCTTGCGTTTTAACTGTTACTTCCACCAGTTTGTATTAAACATCGTTTAATTACTAGAGTTGCCTGGTCTCAGTACTTCAGATAGGAATTTGGCAATTCCTACAAGACCATACAAGCAGGTCCAGAAAAATATTCAGGAAAAAATGAGTCAACCATCCATCGCAGAATTCTTTAAGAAACCGCCTAGTTGATGACCCAGTTGCATCAACCAGTCATGATGTCGCTTCTCCGCATTTACCCCCCTCGATTGATGATCTATTTTATTGTGTTATTTAAAATAAAGCAACTTACTTAGGCTCTGACGAGTGTAAATGCGGCCGCATTCCCCCTAACCCCATTTTTCCCCTAAGGTCTTATATTTGCCAACCACGGTTTTACTAACCACAGGGGTTTTCAGGGATGTATCCCTCGTGGTTGGGGAGGGATTACTGTATATTAAGGAATATATTTGAAGCAAACTTTTTGGGAAAAAAATTACATTTTAAAATGCTGCGGATTGCGCTGGTTCATGGCAGATTTTGCGTTTGGTGATATGCAAATGATTTGAGCGGAACCTCAAGATAAAAACACTTTTCAAAATGGGCACAATTTTGGGCGCAATTGGCGGCAGAATCGCTGATTGCACCCAAAGCAGAACCTTAAACGGAAAATGCTGGAAATATGCAGCAGGTCAGTGGAGAGAGAAACAGGTTAACATTTCAGGTCGATGACCTTTCATCAAAACTGGAATATATTAGAGATGTAACAGGTTTTAAGCAAGTGCAGAGGCAGGGAAAGGGGGAAGGGGAGGAAAGAACAAAAGGGAAGGTCTGTGATAGAGTGGAAGGCAGGAGAGATTAAATGACAAAAGGGATGATGGTGCACAGCAAAAGGGGCCGGTAATGGGACAAGTAAGGAAACAAAAGATGGCTCTAGAGGAGGTGTAATCATTACTTGCACCAGCTGTCTGATAAAATGGGAGCAATGGTAATGTCACTGGGCTAGTAATCCAGAGGCCTGGACTAATGATCCAGAGTTCAAATCCCACCACGGCAGCTGGGGAATTTAAATTCAGTTTATTAAATAAATCTGGAATAAAAAGCTCGAATCAGTAATGATGACCATGAAACTTCCGATTGTCGTAAAAACCTATCTGGTTCACTAATGTCCTTTAGGGAAGGAAATCTTCCGTCCTTACATGGTCTGGCCTATATGTGACTCCAAACCCACAGCAATGTGGTTGACTCTTAACTGCCCTCTGAAATGGCCTAGCAAGCCACTCAGTTGTATACAACCCCTACAAAACATAATGGCCCAGAAATTCGGGTCTCCACGGGTGAGTACGCACGGGGTACTCACCCGTAGGCCCAATGGAAGTGCTGGTTTCCTGCATGCACTGCGCATGCGCGGGAAACCGGCACTTCTGTTCCCCTGAGCGAAGGGGTTCAGAGTTCGAACGCGTGTGCAGGAGAGGCTGCGCATCAAACTTACGTTTTTTTTGCAGGTTTTCCCGGGAGGGTAAGTCTGCAGAATTTACACATTTAAAAAGCAGGCGTAAGGCCTGCTTTTTACAAGGTAAGTGGTGAATTAATTAAAATTAAAACATTTTTTCCACAGGTTTATTATTTTTAAATATTTTAAAGAAAGGTAAGTTTATTTTTAGCCCCGTTAGAAAATAACATTATTTTTTTCAAAAATTTAAATTATTGTTTAAAATAGTTATTTCATGTAATTTATAGTTTATTTAAAAATGTGATGTCTTTTTAAAATTTATTTGAAGATTTAGTGATGTTTTGGGGGCACTTCCTGTCAAACTTATGAATGGAGCATTCCCTGTTCCGATTGGCTCCCTATGGCTCACATGATCCCAGGGGATGCATTGAACTAACTGCGCCCCTGGGATACGCAAGCACTGTGCGCCGGAAGCTGGAGCAGGCCCAGGATCGGAATTCCACGGGGGCCCACAGCTCAATGGCTGGCGCGCAAGGTAAGTGCAGGTCGGGGGCTTGCACCCGCAGGAAGCCCCCGACCTGAATTTCTGGGCCAATAAGAATGAAACCGGATGGACCACCCGGCATCGGCATCAGCACCGGCTACGGACACGGCAACGGCACACCCAGCCCAGTCGACCCTGCAAAGTCCTCCTCACCAACATTTGGGGACTTGTGCCAAAATTGGGAGAGCTGTCCCACAGACTAGTCAAGCAACAGCCTGACAAAATCATGCTCACACAATCATACCTTTCAGCCAATGTCCCAAACTCCTCAATCACCATCCCTGGGCATGTCCTGTCCCACTGGCAGGACAGACCCACCAGGGGTGGTGGCACAGTGGTATACAGTCAGGAAGGAGTGGCCCTGGGCATCCTCAACATTGACTCCAGACCCCATGAAGTCTCATGACTTCAGGTCAAGCATGGGCAAGGAAATCTCCTGCTGATGACCACCTACCGCCCTCCCTCAGCTGATGAATCAATACTCCTCCATGTTGAACATCACTTGGAAGAAGCACTGAGAGTAGCAAGGGCACTGAATGTACTCTGGGTGGGGGACTTCAATGTCCATCACCAAGAGTGGCTCGGTAACACCACTACTGACTGAGTCCTGAAGGACATAGCTGCCAGTCTGGGCCTGCGACAGGTGGTGAGAGAACCAACACGAGGGAAAAAACCTATATGACCTCGTCCTCACCAATCTACATGTCGCAGATGCATCTGTCCATGACAGTATTGGTAGCAGTGACCACCGCATCGTCATTATGGAGACAAAGTCCCATCTTCACACTGGGGACATCTTCCATCGTGTTGTGTGGCACTACCACCGTGCTAAATGGGATAGATTCTGAACAGATTTAGCAGCTCAAAACTGGGCATCCATGAGGCGCTGTGGGCCATCAGCAGCAGCTGAACTGTACTCCACAACAATCTGTAACCTCATGGCCCAGCATATCCCTCACTCTGTCATTACCACCAAGCCAGGGGACCAACTCTGGTTCAATAAGGAGTGTAGAAGAGCATGCCAGGAGCAGTACCAGGCGTACCTAAAAATGAGGTGCCAACCTGGGGAAGCTGCAACACAGGACTACATGCATGCTAAAAAGCGGAAGCAGCATGCTATAGACAGGGCTAAGCAATCCCACAATCAACGGATCAGATCAAAGCTCTGCAGTCCTGTCACATCCAGTCGTGAATGGTGGTGGACCATTAAACAACTAACGGGAGGAGGAGGCTCCATGAACATCCCCATCCTCAATGATGGTGGAGCCCAGCACGTGAGTGCAAAAGACAAGGCTGAAGCATTTGCAACCATCTTCAGCTAGAAGTGCAGAGTGGATGATCCATATCGGCCTACTCCTGAGGTCCCCACCATCACAGAAGACAGTCTTTAGCCAATTTGATTCACTTCACGTGATATCAAGAAACGGCTGAGCGCACTGGATACAGCAAAGGCTATGGGCCCTGACAACATCCCGGCTATTGTGCTGAAGACTTGTGCTCCAGAACTAGCCGCGCCTCCAGCCAAGTTGTTCCAGTACAGCTACAATACTGGCAGCTATCCGACATGTGGAAAACGGCCTAGGTATATTTTGTCCACAAAAAGCAGGACAAATCCAACCCGGCCAATTACCGCCCCATCAGTCGACTCTCAATCATCAGCAAAGTGATGGAAGGTGTCATCGACAGTGCTATCAAATGGCACTTACACACCAAAAATCTGCTCACTGATGCCCAGTTTGGGTTCCGCCAAGACCACTCGACTCCTGACCTCATTACAGCCTTGGTCCAAACATGGACAAAGGAGCTGAATTCCAGAGGTGAGGTGAGAGTGACTGCCCTTGACATCAAGGCAGCATTTGACCGAGTGTGGCATCAAGGAGCCCAAGTAAAACTGAAGTCAATGGGAACCTGGGGAAAAACTCTCCACTGGCTGGAGTCATACCTAGCACAAAGGAAGAAGGTTGTGGTGGTTGAAGGTCAATCAGCACAGCCCCAGGACATCGCTGCAGGGGTTCCTCAGGGCAGTGTCCTAGGCCCAACCATCTTCAGTTGCTTCATCAATGACCTTCCCTCCAACATAAGGTCAGAAATGGGGATGTTTGCTGATGGCTGCACAGTTTTCAGCGCCATTCACAACTCCTCAGATAATGAAGCAGTCCATGCCTGCATGCAACAAGACCTGGATGACATTCCGACTGGGGCTGATAAGTGGCAGGTACCATTCGCGCCACAGAAGTGCCAGGCAATGACTATCTCCAACAAGCAAGAGTCTAACCACCTCCCCTTGACATTCAACGGTATTACCATCGCCGAATCCCCACCATCAATATCCTGGGGGTCACCATTGACCAGAAACTTAACTGGATCAGCCACATAATTACTGTGGCAACAAAAGCAGGTCAGAGGCTAGGTATTCTGTGGCGAATGTATCACCTCCTGACTCCCCAAAGCCTTTCCATTGTCTACAAGGCACAAGTAAGGAATTTGATGGAATACTCTCCACTTGCCTGGATGAGTGCAGCTCCAACAACGCTCAAGAAGCTCGACACCATCCAGGACAAAGCAGCCCGCTTGATTGGCACCCTATCCACCACCTTAAACATTCACTCCCTCCACCACCGGCGTACCGTGACTGCAGTGTGTACCATCTACAAGATGCACTGCAGCAACTCGCCAAGGCTTCTTCGGCAGCACCTCCCAAACCCGTGACCTATTCCACCTAGAAGGACATGGGCAGCAGGCGCATGGGAACACCACCACCTCCAAGTTTCCCTCCAAGTCACACACCATCCTGACTTAGAAGTATATCGCCGATCCTTCATCATTGCTGGGTCAAAATCCTGGAACTCCCTACCTAACAGCACTGTGGGAGTACCTTCACCACACGGACTGCAGCGGTCAAGAAGGCGGCTCACCACCACCTTCCCAAGGGCAATTAGGGATAGGCAATAAATGCTGGCCTTGCCAGAGTCGCCCACATCCCATAAACAAATTTAAAAAAAATCTGAAATTATTGAACTCGATTTTGACAGCAGAAGTTTGTAAAGGTTCTAATTGAAAGATGAGCTGCTTTTCCTCGATATTCCGTTGAGCTTCATTGAAACAGTGTAGGAGGCCAAGGACAGAGAGGTCAGAGTGGGAGCGGGGTGGAGAATTCAAATGGCAAGCAACTGGAAGCTTAGGGTCATGCTTGCGGATTGAACGGAGGTGTTCAGCAAATGATCACCCAATCTGAGTTTGGTCTTCCCAGCGTAGAGGAGACTACATCATGAGCAGCGAATCCAGTATATTAAATTGAAAGTAAATCAATGTTTCATCTGGAATAACAACAGAAAATGCTGGAAAAACTCAGCAGGTCAGGCAACATCCGTGGAGAGAAATTTGAGTTGACGTTTCGGGTCGAAACCCTTCTTCAAAACTGGAAAGAAAAGAAAATAGATTGAAGGCAAGGCTGCGATCGAATAAAAGAGACAATAAAAGGTATTCAAAGCCAGACGAGATGGTAATAGGCCCGTGGAGACAAAAGGCAGCTGAGATTAGGTGTGAAGTGTACTGGCAGGTAAGAGACAGCTGCCAGGTGAGAGAGAGAAACAAAAGGAAAGGGGGGGGGCGTGGAAAGGAGGACCCAAAACAAAGGGGTGGAAAAAATTATAAGTAAAAAAGTAATAGGGGCCGAGGTTATGATCTGAAATTGTTGAACTCGATATTGAGTCCGGAAGGCTGCAAAGTGCCTAGTCGGAAGATGAGTTGCTGTTCCTCGAGTTTACGTTGAGCTTCCGTGGAACAATACAAGAGGCCAAGGACGGTGAGGTCCGAGTGGGAATGGAGCGGTGAATTAAAATGACAGGCGACCGGAAGCTCGGGGTCACCCTTACGGACTGAACGGAGGTGTTCCGCAAAGCGGTCACCCAATCAGCGTTTGGTCTCCCCAATGTAGAGGAGACCGCATCGTGAGCTGCGAATACAGTATACTAGATTGCAAGAAGTACAAGTAAATCGCTGTTTCACCTGGAAGGGGTGTTTGGGGCCCTGGACAGTGGGAAGGGGGGAGGTATAGGGGCAGGTGTTACATCTCCTGCGCTTGCACGGGAAGGTGCCAGGTGAAGGGGAAGGGCTGTTTGGGGTGATAGAGGAGTGGACTAGGGTGTCTCGGAGGGAGCGGTCCCTACGGAATGCTGAAAGGGGAGGGGAGGGGAAGATGTTTTTGGTGGTGTGATCACTTTGGAGGTAGCGGAAATGGCGGAGGATGATCCGTTGAATGTGGAGGTTGGTGGGGTGAAAGGTGAGGACAAGGGGTACCCTATCGTGGTTCCGGGAGGGAGGGGCAGGGGTGAGAGCAGAAGGAAGGAGTGTTTGGGACGGTGGGAAGGGAGGAGGTGAAAGGGCAGATGTTGCATCTCCTGCACTTGCATGGGAAGGTGTCATGGAAGGGGAGCAGGTGTTGGGGGTGATGGAAGAGTGGACCAGGATATCACGAAGGGAGCAGTCTCTTCGGAATGTTGAAAGGGGAGGTGAGGGGAAGATGCGTTGGTGGTGACATCGTGCTGGAGGTGGCGGAAATGTCGGCAGATGATTTGTTGAATGTGGAGGCTGGTGGGGTGGAAGGTGAGGGCAAGGGGAACGCTATCGTGGTTCTGAAAGGGTAGGGAAAGGGTGAGGGCAGAAGTGCGGAAAATGGGACCAACACGGTCCAGGGCCCTGTCAACTACGATGGAGGGGAATCCCCAGTTTAGGAAAAAGGAAGACATATGTGAAGCATTGGTGTGGAAGGTAGAATCGTCGGAACAGATTCGACAGAGACGGAGAAACTGGGAGAATGGAATAGAGTCCTTGTAGGAAGCAGGGTGAGAGGAAGTGTAATCGAGGTAGCTGTGGGAGTCAGTGGGCTTATAGTAGATATTGGTTGACAGCCTATCCCCAGAAATGGAGATAGAGAAGTTGAGGAAGGGAAGTGTCGGAGATGGACCATATGATGGTGAGGGATGGGTGGAAATTTGAAGCAAGGTTGATGACATTTTCCAGTTCGGGGTGAGAGCAGGAAGCAGCACTGATACAGTCATCAATGTACTGGAAAAAAAGGTGAGGGAGGGGACCTGAATTGGACTGCAACCACGAAAAGGAAGGCATAGCGAGGACCCATACGGGTTCCCATAGCGACACCTTTTATTTAGAGGAAGTGAGATGAGTCAAAGGAGAAGCTGTTCAATGTAAGAACAAGTTCTGCCAGGCGGAGGAGGGTGGTGATGGATGGGGAATGTTTGGGTTGATGTGCCTCAATGAATCCGAGACTCGACGTTAACGGAACAAAGCAAGGCTTTTATTAACTCAGAAAGTAATACACATTGGAGAAGTGTCTCTCATCCAGAGATCTGCTGTACTGCTGTGAGACACGCTGGGGCTTGCTTAAGTAGGGGTCAGGTATGGGCGGAGCCCTACACACAATACAATACAGGTAAGGAAATGAAACTGAAACTAAACTAAACACAGGGAATACAGTGCCTGATGAATGGCATATTTCATCACGTTCACCCCTTCTACAGATTTAGTCTGTTCGGGGGTTTGATAGTCCTCTGTGACCGACGTAGCTGTTGTGGTGCCGCGGGTGTCGGTTGGGTGTCCCCGGTGGCCTCCTGGGTCTCTGCCGGGGGCGCCGCCAGGGTTGTTGAAGGGGTAGTTGGTGGGGGCACCGTTGGTCGATGTTCTTCCGGGGGTGGTGAAAGGATAGTGGGTGGGTAAGAATTGCTGTGATCGTTGTTGCTGTTGTTGTCGTGGTTGTTGTCGTTACCGGCTGGGGCGACGTCTTTTATGGACACGGTGTCCTCCCTTCCATCGGCGTGCCGGACATACGCGTATTGGGGGTTGGCGTGGAGTAGGTGCACTGACTCCACGAGGGGGTCCGTCTTGTGGCCCCTCACATGCCTTCGTACAAATACCAGACCTGGGGTGGAAAGCCATGACGGCATGGATATGCCTGAGGTGGATTTCCGGGGAAAGACAAACATTCGTTCATGAGGCGTGGCATTAGTGGCAGTACACAATAGCGACCGTATCGAATGGAGCACATCTGGGAGGACTTCCTGCCAGCGGGAGATAGGGAGGCCCTTGGTCCTTAGAGCTAGAGTGACTGCTTTCCATACTGTCCCGTTCTCTCGCTCCACCTGGCCATTACCCTGGGGGTTGTAGCTGGTGGTACGGCTCGTGGCGATCCCCCTGGACAGCATGTACTGGCGTAGCTCTTCACTCATGAAGGACGCCCACCTATCCGTATGGATATACCTCGGCATACTGAACAGGCAGAACAGGCTGTTGAGGCATTTAATGACCGTGGCGCTGGTCATGTCTGGGCAGGGGAAGGTGAATGGGAAACGAGAGTATTCGTCCTCAATGTTCAGGAAGTAAACATTGCGGTCGACTGACGGGAGGGGGCCCTTGAAATCTAAGCTGAGCCGTTCAAAGGGCCGTGTAGCTTTGATTAAGTGGGCTCTATCTGGGCGGTAGAACTGAGGCTTGCACTCAGCGCAAGTGCGGCAGTTCCTGGTCAGAGACCGAACTTCCTCGATCGAGTAGGGTAAGTTGCGGGACTTTATGAAGTGGAACAGCCGTGTGACCCCTGGGTGGCAGAGGTCATTGTGGAGGGTCTGTAGCCGATCCCCGGTGGCGCTGGCACACATCCCTCGTGAGAGGGCGTCAGGGGATTCGTTAAGGGCCCCTGGCCGGTAAATGATGTCATACTCGAAGGTGGAGAGCTCGATCCGCCACCTAAGAATCTTATCATTTTTAATCTTCCCCCTCTGTTTATTATTGAACATAAACGCTACCGACCGCTGGTCGGTAAGTAGGGTGAAGCGTTTGCCGGCTAGGTAGTGCCGCCAGTGGCACACTGCCTCCACGATGGCTTGGGCCTCCTTTTCCACGGAGGAGTGTCTGATCTCGGGCCCTTGGAGGATCCTCGAGAAGAAAGCTACGGGCCGCCCCGCCTGGTTGAGGGTGGCCGCCAAGGCAAAGTCAGACGCATCACTTTCCACTTGAAAGGGAGTGTTCTCGTCCACTGCCTGTAGCGTGGCCCGCTCAATATCCCGCTTAATGCTTTTGAAGGCGGCGTGGGCCTCAGCAGAGAGCGGAAAAGAGGATGCTTTCAAGAGGGGGCGGGCTTTGTTGGAGTAGTTGGGGACCCATTGGGCATAATAAGAAAATAACCCCAGGCACCTTTTCAGGGCTTTGGGAGTGTTGGGCAGGGGGAGCTCCCGTAGGGGGTGCAATCGGTCGGGGTCTGGTCCGATTTCCCCATTCTCCACCACGCTGCCTAGTATGCAGAGGCGCGTGGTGTTGAAAACGCACTTGTCCTCGTTGTAAGTGAGGTTGAGTTTTTGTGCGGTTTTCAGGAACCTCTCGAGGTTCGAGTCGTGATCCTGCTGGTTGTGACCGCAGATGGTGACGTTGTCGAGGTAGGGGAAGGTTGCCTGCAAGTGGTGTTCATCGACCGAGACCCCATTCGTCACCCCAAAGGGGACTCTGAGGAATTGGTGGAGGCATCCGTTCGCCTCGAAGGCGGTGTACGGGCGGTCCTCTGGTCTGATAGGGAGCTGGTGGTACGCTGACTTGAGGTCGATGGTGGAGAACACCCGGTATTGGGCGATTTGGTTCACCATCTCGGATATGCGGGGTAGCGGGTAGGCGTCTAGCTGGGTGTATAGATTAACCGTCTGGCTATAATCTATCACCATCCGCTTCTTCTCGCTACCCCTCACCACCACCACTTGGGCGCGCCACGGGCTGTTGCCGCGTTCGATAATGCACTCCTTCAGGAGCCTGTCTACCTCGGTCGCGATAAACCGCCTGTCCTCCCAGCTGTACCTCCTGCTTTTGGTCGCTATTGGCCGGCAGTTGGGAGTAAGGTTCGCGAATAGCGAAGGCGGCTTTACCTTCAGGGTAGCCAGACCGCACACTGTGAGGGGCGGCTGGGACCCACCGTAATTGAGCGTGATGCTTTGGTGGTGGCACTGGAAATCCAGGCCCAAGATCACGCTCGCACATAGATTCTTCATGATTAGTAATTTAAAATTATCGTATACAGTTCCGTTAACGGACAATTGTACCGTGCAGTAACCCATAATGGTCGATGTCTGGGTTTTATCAGCCATAGAGATGGTGCCCCGAGCAGGGACCACCGTTAGAGAGAGTTGTTGTGCTAGTTCAGGGTGGATAAAACTCTCCGTGCTTCCACTGTCAATTAAACATTTAACCCCGCACCCGTTTACCTCGATGTCCACCATTGATTTGGATAGCGGGTGCGGTCTGGTCTGGTCCACTGTGACCGATGCCACTGTAGGGCCCTGATCGAGATAAGATGGCGTCCACGCTGTCTGCTCACAAGATGGCGGACCCCACGAGGTCGGGCAAGATGGCGTCCAAGATGGCCGCTCCCACGGCGCACACGCAGCGGTGGCGGGTTTTCCAGCGGGGTTCCCTCTGCACACCTTCCCGAAGTGCCCCTTCTTACCGCACTTAAAGCAGGTGGTGCCTTTCGCCGGGCACAGGTTTCTGATGTGCTTCGGCTGCCCGCAGAAGTAGCAGTTGGGGCCCCGACGCGTCGCGGCTGTCGTAGGGCTTCTGGGGGAAGAGCGGGGCCCCGACGGTGTCGGGCTGCCGGGCGGGGAAGATGCCTTCCAAGATGGTGGCGCCCTTGGTGCACACGTGGCGGCGTGGGCGGCGCGGGCCGAAGAGTAGGCGTCCGAGTTTCTCTGGGCCACATCCAAGGATCGCGCTGTGTCCACAGCCTGTTTCAGGTCCAATCCCGTTTTTTCCAGTAGTCTCTGCTGGATGTAAGTGGAGCTGAGGCCTGCGATAAAGGCATCACGAACAAGCTCGTCAGTGTACACTGCGGCTTTTACATCTTGGCACTTGCAGTCTTTGCCAAGCGTTTTCAGGGTGACTAGGAACTCATCCAGCGATTCCCCAGGTCGCTGTGTGCGAGTAGCGAGCAGATGCCTAGCGTACACCTCGTTCGTAGGCTGCTGGTAATGCGCCTTTAGGATGTCGCAGGCGGCCGGGTATGTGTCGGCGTCTTGGATGAGGGGGTAAACCCGGTGGCTTACCCAATTCCGCAGGATTCCGAGTTTCATACTCTCAGCGTCCGTAGCGCCTGTGACGGCTGCGGAATTGTCTAGGAAGAATTCCATACACTTAAACCAGTGCCCGAATCGTGCCGATGCGTCCGAAGCATGCGGGTCCAAATCCAAACGTTCGGGTTTCAAGAGTTGGTCCATTGCGTTGAAAATTGAGTTAATAAAATTGATGTGCCTCAATGAATCCGAGACTCGACGTTAACGGAGCAAAGCAAGGCTTTTATTAACTCAGAAAGTAATACACATTGGAGAAGTGTCTCTCATCCAGAGATCTGCTGTACTGCTGTGAGACACGCTGGGGCTTGCTTAAGTAGGGGCCAGGTATGGGCGGAGCCCTACACACAATACAATACAGGTAAGGAAATGAAACTGAAACTAAACTAAACACAGGGAATACAGTGCCTGATGAATGGCATATTTCATCACATGGGTCTCCATTGATGGAATAAGTGGAGAGCCCTCAGGCTGCCCTGGTGAGGGACGGAGCTGTAGACGAGCTGGGTGTCCATGGTGAAAAGGAGATGGTTAGGACCAGGAAACTGGAAACTGTTAAAGTGACATAGGAGGAGAGTTGCGGATGTAGGTCGGAAGAGACTGGACAAGGGGAGAAAAAATAAAGTCGAGATAGGAAGAAATAAGTTCCATGGGGCAAGAACAGGCTGAAACGATGGGTCTACTAGGGCAGTGCCGTTTGTGGATCTTGGGAAGGAGGTAGAAGTGGACTGTGCGGGATTGGGGGACTATGAAGTTGAAAGCCATGAAGGGAAGATCTCCAGAGGAGATGAGGTCAGTGACGATCTGGGAAATGATGGCTTGATGTTTAGTGGTGAGGTCGTGGTTCAGTGGGAGCTAGGAGGAGGTGTCGGAGAGTTGTTGTTCAGTCTCTGCAAGATAGAGGTCTGTTCGCCAAACAATAACAGTGCCGCCCTTGTCAGCAGGTTTAATGACAATGTCAGGGTTGGACCTGAGAGAATGGAATTCTGCAAGTTCAGAGGGTGGTAGGTTAGAGTGAGTGAGGGGAGCAGAGAAACTGAGACAGCTGATGCCACGCCGGCAGTTCCCAATAAAAAGATCTGGAGAGGGTAAGAGGCTAGAGGGAGGAGTCCAGGTGAAATGAGAATTATGAAGACTGGAGAAAGGGTCTGCTGTGCGGTGGAAGACCCTGGCCAAAGAAGTTGGTGTGGATGCAAAGGCGGCTTGGACTTCAGCTATGGATTTTGCTTCTAGAAGTTTCAAAATCAGTGCCCACTGAAATGTTCATATTAAAATCATGAAACATGAGCCAAAATGGGGAAAGTTCTTATCGATGCCCTTCAGTATAGCTGAATTTATTCAAGTATCCCAGTGGCTCCATCCTATACTGAGAACGGTTGATTGTTTGGTGGTGTCAAGTGGTGAATAGCTGAGCCCTATACATCAGGAAGTTCCCAGGTTTGATCCCTGGTCTGGGTCAAGTTATCTGATCTCAGATGGGACAATGATATGGGCCATGAAGCCCCAGAGTTTGGGTGGGAAATAATCTGCCAGGGTTCCTGGTTCCCGCTCCTGATCACTAGCCAGTGAGTGGGTGTTGAATGAGAACGGGTGTACTTTGCTGGGATGCCTCTGCGGTCAAATAACCTGACCAGATTCACCAGCTAGGCTCATACATGATTAATGGTCACTTGGGCGAGGTACTAAAAGGCGACTGGCGCCGATGGAAGTGTATTCCAGCAAATAATCAACACTTTTAGAAGAAGAAGGGAACAGAGAAAATTGGCAAGGGAAAACTCCCTGCACCATTTTGATTTGCATACCAAGAAGCATGGACATTAAAGAGCTGAAAGACAACCACCAATTCTGGCAGTTGCTGAAGAAAGTAGCTGGGGGAATGCGGTGCGAGGGTGGGGGGAGGGAGGAATTAGTGGGCAATTTTTCTTTGTCTTCTTCTGGGCAGAAGACTAGACTGACCACCTCAGAATAAAACCTCTTACTTGTTCAGGATGACTGGCTTTTTAACTCTTGAAACAAGATTTTATAATGTGTTACAGGACCAGTAGTAATACTACAAGGAGAGGAGGGAGGAAGCAAATTAAGAACACCTATAGTGCGCACTGTGGTTCATGGTTTATTTTACTGTTCTTCTGCTTCCTGTTGTGATGTATGCAAAGACTCTTGTATAGACAGGATTGTCATTAGCAGAGAAAATCTAATCTCCTTTGATTTTGTTTTTAATTAAGAATGCTACTCCATTAGCCAGATAGATTAAATCACTGTTCAAATTTACATTTTAATGTCATTGTAATTTAAAAACAGAAAAATAAAGCATATTCAGCATTGAAAATCCACTGGTGTACGAGGCCCAGTGTTGTGTTCCTTCAACAAACTAAGTTCCTTAATAAGGTTGAAGGCAAACATTTCAGATTTAACAAAAGGAGAACAAAACATCCGTAGCTAGAAATCTGAAATGAAACCCTAAATACTGGTACTAAACAGATCTGTCAGCATCTGAAAAAATAGGTAAGTATATTGTTGGAGAACCTTTGTCAGCATTGAAGGAGGAAGGCATGTGAGCCCTTTTTAGAACAATCAAAATAAAGAGGTGAGGTCATGAGTCAAAAATATTAAATACCAGCATAAAGAACCAACTGATGGACACTTTTCACCTATTTCCAGCATTTAAACCCATTAGCTCATTTATTTTAGTGCAATTCTGACGAAGGGCCATCGACCTGAAATGTTAACTCTAAACTTTAATAATTCTGTAACCAGCAGTGTATAATATGTTTTAATGCTTTTCTTAAACAACAACCCTTAGGAATGATCATTATACATTGTGCTTGCAAGATAAGAAAATATCATGCGTTGGTACTTACTCCACTTATGGACACTAAGGACATAACTTGGTTGCTGAAATTTATCGAAACAAAGATTATAAATATTCTCCTCTTTAAGCCTCTCATCTCCATACTATTACAGCTTACAAAAGAAAACCAATTCTTGCCTCTTAAGTTTTATGATGCCACAAATTAAATAATGCTAGTGCTTGATTTTAGTGATTGTGCATATATAAACATCTCATAAAAACTGCTAAGCCGCTCCAAAAAAGCTGACAACTCAAATAACATCCAACAATTCAAAAACTTACCCTAAATATAGATCTAAATATGTTAAGTAGTTGTTACAAGTTATAAGTGTGTCTTAATTTTATTCCTTCCTAAGGTAATACATCGTGAGCAAGCCTACGTGTATACATTGACCATAACTGAATGAGATAATGTAATTCATAATGGACTGCAAAAGTTAATTATATTGTAAAATTATTGAAATAGATGTAAATAATGTAACATTTGTAACGCTTTGATGCAAAGAACATAGCTTGTAATACTATAGTGCTCAAGCGCAGGAAGACATCTCAATGTACTTTACATTAAGGAGGGAAAAGAATAATTGGTAAACCCAATTCAGGACTCTGCAAAAATAGATTAGAAGGAAATCAAGGTGATTGATTCTCCCTGTGACTACCATACCACACAGCTTGCACTGAATCTTTTCAAGAGCAAAATGAACATTGTTTAACTGAAAATCATATTTCTTCAAATTTAGAACAAAATGCACCCAGCGAAAGAAGTTTTATTTTCTTCCTTGCTGTCTGATGTTGGGGTGAGCTAATGGGGCCCCACATGTTACGGCACCTGTGCACAAAACAGCTGGAACTGCGCCCTTGAGCACAAGCGCTCCAACTCCATGAACATTCAAGATTCTGTACACATGCACAAACAAATTGCGCAGTAACCTTTACTGAGAACTACCAGAGGCAATAAAACTGCTGATTTCTATCAGCCAAAGCTGATGCAGCCCCAGCGCTGTGCTAGTTGTGTGCCGAGATTAAGGCTGTTTTTTATTTTGTAGTGTGGTTTGCATGGGTGCCACAGCACCGATTCTGCTTATTAACCCATGTTGAGGTCTCCCAGAGTAGTCACTATGTGCAGTGGTGAATTTATAAGAATCAAAAGAACAAGGAAGCGTGAACTCATTTCTCTCAGCATCTGATTAAAAAAAAACTAGCAAGTGAAAGAACAGTGTACAACCCTGATCTAATCATCCAGTATCCGAACAATAATTTCCTTTTTCATTGCTCAGGAGACAGGGCAGAACATATTGGCTTTTTTTTTTACCATAACCGGCTGTCCAATAAGATCAGAAAACTTGCCCCTTGCGTACACTGCCAAATTCGTGAGAGAATCAATCTGGAATTTACAGCTATCCAACATGGATTTAGCAGTGTAATCCCAGCCAAATTATATGCCCTGACCTCATACTGGCATAAGAAAAGAAACAAAAATCACCCCTTCAAGCATAAATTTCACACAGCCATGAATTCCTAACTGATGCAATACAACTTAAAAGGCATGCAGACTGGGGTTGTTGCTAAGTAACCAATGCTTTTGAATGGAAACCAGCATCACAGTGACGCAGTGGGTTGTAATGTCTAGTCTATGCATAAAACTGAGTTTCAGCATCAGCTATCAAATACCATGCCGGCAGACTTCAAAAGTCTTCTCAGACTACATGTTAACTTAGAAAACTAGCAAAACCTGACCAACAGCTTCAAAAAAAAGCTGACACCACCCCCCCCCCCCCCGGCCGCCCCTTCAAAAAGCTTGACAAGTTAAAAATGGGCCCAGACTAACTTGGAAACTCAGTAATTACACTGAAAGTGCAGTGAGGCATGGGCTGTAGCTTAAGCTGTGGGTATATCCAACATTCCTTTACTTTAAGTGCACAAAGCCTGCGCACTTACAAAGGGGAAACATGATGGAAGTGTTGAAGGCATAATAGTTCTTTTTCTAGAGGGGTCAAGGGCATGCCCCTTGAGAAAATGTTGGTATTTTAAAAACACTTTATTTGGTGCATTTTCAATATTTTTGCATCTACAATGAGCACCCGACAGAGGAGCCTGGCTGTGCTGATTTTGGTCTGCGAATGCACGCACTATTCCTAAAATGCTGGTTGTTCACATACAAGGACAGTGGGGGTAATTTTAACATAACTTGCCCGGTGGGAAACCGGCGCGATTGAATTTACCATTTGTTTTCCAAACCAGCTGATTTTACTTTCCATTGAAGTCTTTGAAATAATGTAGTTGGCCAGGGCCCTAATTAGCTACACAGTTCACAGGAACACAAAGTGACTCATAAATTGCTGGTTGCAGGCAGTTTTACAACACACAAAAGCAACTAAAAGGCACAAACAAAATAGGAAGTGCTTGATATACACAGCAGGTCCGTCAACATCTGTAAAGAGAAATGGCAGGCTAATGTTTCCAGTATAACCATTTGTCCATGAATTTGCAGCATTTTCTATTTTTTCAGATTTCCAGTATTCACGTTTTTCCCTTTTTATTTAATCCAAAAGACGCTGCTGGATGCAATAGCCATGGCCATATCATTCATAAATTTTTCTGAACAAAATACTGAATAAATGGGCAATATCACTTAAAGGTAAAATATAATTAAAACATGTTTACTTTTGGTAGAATTATTTGATAGACCATCAATTTCAATTTTTAGTCAGGATTATTCCAGATGTTAGGTTATAGCACTGTACGCTAATATGGCTTTTCCTTAGATTATGCAGTAAATTGACATGGAACAACCAATTTAATGACTTGACATGTGCCATAAAAAATCCTCATTACTCGAAGTTCAGTCTGTACAGATGGGAGCACCATAGCCCATTAATTCAATCTTCAAACTAGCTGGAGGAGGTCTTAGGTATTCTGATCAAAGCAACTTCATCATAGTACATATAGAGAAACCCCACACAGGCCCCCACCCACCGCCCCCCCACCATCACTAATGTTTTCAATTCTTATCCTGAAGCTGTTGTTTCCTTTTCGGGGTGCATTAGTTGCCTTCCAATACCTTGGCCAAATCGGCATTACTCATATGTATCACTGATCAATCAACATCCACACCTGTGCATTTCCACCACGGGTTGTAGGATAGCAGTCAGGATGGAAACCCTCGTCATTCCCTCCCCCCCAACCACAGGGGTGATGATGCCTATTGTAGTATCCCAATTAATGCCACAACTAACATTAGCTAACTCAAGATAGACTGGGGATCAAATCTAGGACCTTTCTAATCCGTATAACTCAAATCTGACAGTCCTTAGTCTATATTGAATAAGGTTGCTGTTCCGTGTTCAACATTTCAATTTCAAAATCACAGGACAGCAAGTGACAAATTTCACATTGGCATCAAATAAATGTTGATTAGTGAATGGAGATATCTTTTTAAAAGGTGTGACACTTTGGCTGCAGTGTCTGATGCAATAGACAGTGAATAAGCAAGTATTGGTGGGCTCCTGCTTCTCGTATTTATTTTGAGGGTTGTCAGGAGAATTATTCTATGGGAACCATCAAGACCACTTGCAGCGCTGCCTTTATTGTAACCACAGCCACTTTACTTCAGATTCAATTTTCTCTGCCAGACCTGGGAGCTACTTTGAGGCCACTTTTGAGGGTGCACCAGATAACATTTTCATTATTCTCATTCCTATAGTATTTTTCTTTCTGTTCTTTTTCTCAAGGATGACTTGTAGCATGCAACTTATAAATGATTATGATGTACTCTATTTTGTTTTGTATTTAGCACACACATAAGAAATTTATCATGCCTTCATGTGGTTAAGCCTCTGGTGCTTTTTAATTCTCCTACCAGTAGGATGAATCAGTCTCATTTACATTAGAGAAAAACAATGAGAGTGTCAATTCACATGTACCCTACCATTAAAAATAAGTTTATTCCATCAAATCATTTACCTTCCATCATGATTGTGACCATGACTTAGAATGTATACAAAGATAAGTGTATTTTAAGAAACAACATGGGAAAGAGATCTGCATCCAATACCCTAGGAGTCCTGCTTGTTAAACTCTCAGAACATTTGTAGAGGTATCAGTAAGGCTTCAATGAATTTTCATTCACAATCTAAACTTCAGAACTCAGGCCAATTATTCTAGTTCTGCACCTATCTGGTCCCCTGTTTGATTTTGAACCTGGCAGAAAGTAGAAAAAACAATTCATGCCAATTTTATCAAATTTACCTCCCGCCACACTATGGGCTGGATTTTGCCGGCGCTCAGAGGCCAGGCCTAGAGGCGGGTCCGCTGTCAAAATCTAAAAGGTTGACAGCGAGGCAGTATCCCGCTCTGAACCTGCCTCCTTGTAAGTTTCCCAAGTTCCGGCTTGGCCTGCGTTTTGCAAACCCGGCACTAAGCAGCGGGTCAGCCAATTGAAATACTCAAGAGGGTGTTTAAAGGTATTTAAGCAGCATTTTACCAGCTACTAACCATTTTTCCAACTTTTTCACAAGGTTCATGTCGCTCAGGGATCATGTCAGGTAAGTATGTTTTCAACAACTCTCCATTGCTTTGAATAGGTGACAGCTGCAAAAGTGGTATAAAAGCTTCACAGCTGTTCACTTTCCAATCTCAGAAGCTGGAGCCTTTGGGATTTGGAAGAGACTTTTCAGATTTATGCAGTTTGGAAGTGTTTGGAGTAAACTCTCTATCCACTGTCACCTCCTTGGAAAAATATATTTCACCATTGACAGATCGCTTCTGATAACTCAACGTCAACTGCCATATCTAACATCAGAATGGGCACGATTTATGCTCTCTCACCTTGGTCCTCAGAATCTGATGACGATCAGCCGCAGCAGCAGCAGCAGAACCAGCCACACCAGCAGCAGCAACAAAAAGAGTGCCAACCTTCTCCTCAACCACTTGATGCAGCACAGGGCAGAGGACATCAGCGCAGGGCTGCGCCAGAGGCGACACCCCGAACACAGGGTTTACAGGCAGAGGATGAGCTTCCTCAACATGGCAGACCAGCAGTGCCAAAGGAGACTCAGGCTATCACGCCAGGTCATCGCCGACACTTGCAGATTGCTGGACCAAGACCTACAGTCCAAAGGAAGGGGTGGACACCCCTTATCAGTGGCTGTCAATATCACCAGCCTCCTCAACTTCTTCACCTCAGGCTCCTTCCAGGCATCTGCAGCAGACATTTGCGGCATCTCGCAGTCGGCTGCCCACAGATGCATCACACAGCTCACCGATGCCCTCTTTAACAAGCCCACCAATTATATCCATTTTGCCACTGATGAAGCCAGTGTCAATAAGCAAGCGCTCAGCTTTGCCAATTTAGCTGGCTTCCCATGGGTGCAGGGTGTCATCAACTGCACACATGTGGCCATCAGGGCACCCCATCAGAACCCAGTAGTATTTGCGAACCGCAAGGGCTTCCACTTCCTCAACGTGCAGCTGGTCTGCAACCATAGGAAGATTATCATCCAAGTTCCCTGGCAGCTGCCACGACTCCTACATCCTGCGCAATTCCACCATCCCTCAGCTCTTTGCACTGCCAAACAGTCTTTCCGGCTGGCTGCTTGGAGACAAGGGCTATCCCCTGCAGATGTGGCTCATGACACCATTGAGGAGGCCATCAAACAAGGCTGAGGGACGATATAATCAAAGCCACATCTGGACGAGAAGTGTCATAGAACAAACAATAGGCTTGCTGAAAATGCGCTTCAGATGCCTTGACAGATCTGGAGGAGCCCTTCAATACATGCCAGCCAGGGTCTCCAGAATAGTTGTGGTCTGCTGCACCCTGCACAACATAGTGCAGCACCAAGGATTAGCACTGGATGAGGAAGACGGCGCAGAGCGCACAGCCTCATTGCAGGAGGAGGAGGAGCACCATGAGGTTGAAAATGAGGATGACGAAAACCTGGAGGAGCCGGCGGTGCCATTGCGACCAGTATTTGAGCATGTTGCTGCCTGTCACACCAGGGATGCCCTAATCAATGCCAGATTTAACTAACTTTATGCAGCTCTGACTTATGGGTTGCGTTGTCTCAGGTGACACTGCGCCCTCAGAGGCAGGAGGCTCCTCTGAGGAGTCTTCTTGCTGTTCCTCCTGGACAGTGGGGGGGGGGGGGGGAGTGCGGGGGGGGGGGCAGGGGATCTTGATGGACCTGTGGAAAAGTAAAGACATCAGTTACATATATGAGATGTCGACTGCAGACACATACCATTATCCACAATCAGACCCCATATGAGTGACTGATGAAAGGCATGCAAGTGTATAGAAAATAATTCTGTCACCAGCCTCTTCTAATGAGCCATTCTCTCCGTCCCCCACTTCCGGCAGGTCCACCACTCCAGCAATCTCCAGTGCTGCCTCCTCTGCAGTGGATAAATATGCCATGGCGTGTTGAGGGCCTCCTCCCGTTCTCTCCCTCTTATTGTGCGCTATCTTTTCCTGCAAGGAGGGAAAGAAGAGAAGGTTGAGTGAGAGTGATGGAATGAGTGTAAGGAATGGAATGAGATAGAACTTTACAGGGAGACTTTGATGGAGCGGATTGCCAATATCAAGTTGCCTCCTTTTGTGTTGTTAGTTGCTGTCATTGCATTACGATGAGGCTGAGTGTGAGGGCTGCATAGTAAGATGGGGACCTGATAACGTAGATAGTGAGAGAGGGATGGATGAAGGTCCAAGAGATGTTGGGGTGAGTAATGTCATGCAGGAACAGAATTGGCAATACAGAGTGGTGGCGATGTGATAACAGGCACAGCAGCATCAAGGTAAGTGTGGCTTTATACTCACTTTTCCTGATCTTAGAAGATCATTGAACCTCTTCTGGCACTGCACCCAGGTGCGAACCACCACTGACATCCCTGTTACCTCCTGTGCTGTCTGCAGCCACGCTGCCTTAGTCTGCTGGGGAGGCCTCTTCCTACCATCCATAGGAAAGAGAACCTCCCTACGTGCTCTCACTCCCTCCACAAGATGATGGAGGGAGTCATCAGAGAAGCGAGGTGTTGCTCTTTGGCACTGGGAGCTCATACTTCAGACCTGCACACACTGCTAGCACTGAATTGTCTGAAATTGCAAGTGACAGCAAATGGGGCCATGGCCCCTTTAAATATACCAGCAAGAATCGTGCCATCCGGTGACGTCACCAGATCTGCACCTTTTAATTGGGCTGGGAAATGCGCAGGACAGGCCTAGCGAGGCCCATTAGGGGAAGATTTTCTTTTTGGCAGCGATCAACGCAGCAGCACAGGTAGGCGAAATTGCGGCCAATGAGTGCATTCAATCCGTATTGTAATCCTCATTCCTCTTCTTCCCCCTGTATATCCATCCCCACAAAAGTCACTGCAACTCTTCAGGCTCCATGAACCTGGGCATCACATGATTTTAATCCACCTTTCCCAAGTTATCTACTCTTCTTTTAATATGCTCAAAACTCTAATCCTTAAAAAATCTTAACTTTAGTCTTAAAATTTGAGCAGTTTGCCTCCATTCGTCAAACATGCTGAATGGTTGTTTCTGGCCTTTCTGTCTTGTGTTGTCACCCTCACCCCTCCCTATCTCTGTAATCTCCTCCAGCCCTCCGAGATATCTGCACTCCTCCAATTCTGGTCTCTTGAGCATCCCCAATTTTAATCGCTCCACCACTGATGGCCGTGCCTTCAGCTGTCAACGCCCTAAGCTCTGGAATTCCCTCCCTAAACCTCTCCGCCTCTCTTTCCTCCTTTAAGACGCTCCTTAAAATCTACCTCTTTGATCAAGCTTTTGGTCATCTGCCTTAATATCTCCTTATGCGGTTCGGTGTCAAATTTTGTCTGATAACCCCCCTGTGAAGCGCCTTGGGACGTTTTACTACATTAAAGGCGCTATATAAATAGAAGTTGTTGTTGTTGTCGCTGTTGTAACCAGGTAGCAGGTAGGGAGGGGCTTTCAGATTCTTTGTTCTTGGGCTGTGTGCGATGTTGGGAAGGCTGCAATAATTGCCTATCACCGGACACCCAGAAAATATGGCTCAGCATGCAGATAGCACTGCATTATAGCAGCAGGATCACTTTTCTAGTTCAAAACAACTCATATTAAGTCATTACTTCTGCAGGATATGCATAATCTGCGATTCAACAAAGAAGAAAGAATGAACTTGCATTTATAAATTACCTTTAACAACCTCAGGACATCCTTCACAGCCAATGAAGTATTTTTGAAGTGTAGTCACTGTTGTAAAATAGGGAAACACTGTTAAGTCTGTGTGTCCCAGTTATGCTTATTATAAATCACTGGACACAGACCACAAGAATAACTTTTAACAGGTCTTTACTATTCGGAGGTCAGGGCTGAACTGCCCAGCAAATCACTACACAACACTTATATACCGGTGTGGTCACCACCGGTATTACAGTATACAGCAGCCAAGAGAAAGTAGTACATCTCTTAAGGTAGTTCTCTTAAGGTGGAACAGGTTACATACACCACAATCCTCCCTCTTTAGCTTAACAGTTATATCCCCATTTAACATAACATAATAACATATATATATATACAACTTCATGCAAAACAGTTCAAAGATTCAGTCTCTGAGGAGGCCTCCTGATTCGAGTTGGATAACGCCTTTCAGGGGTCTCTGATTCTCGTTGCTGGGGTGACTCATCTAGTTGGTCTCTTATGGGTTGGACATCATCATCAGGTACATTCACTTCTGAGGTAGATGCTTCAGGTTCACTAACTTCTTCCACGGTTGTCTCTGCCGTAACCATGGGTTCGACCCTTGTTCTCGATTCTACCAGTTGGTCAGCATGACGCCGTATTACATTTTCACCAATATCTACCGTGTACATCAGGGGTCCTTGTCTGGCCCGAATTGTTCCAGATTGCCATTTCTCGTTTTTATAGTCCCGGGCTAACACTGGTTGTCCTATTTCGAAACTCCGAGTGGTCTTGTTATTTATATGCTGGAACTGTTTGTTTTCAACTTCCCTCCGCACATTTGGTTTTAACAAGTCCAACCTGGACCGCAACCTCCTGTTATAGAACATCATGGCAGGACTTTGGTTTGTCACTACATGAGTGGCGTTTCGATATGCCAGTAGGAATTTGTCCACCTTGTGTTGTAGTGGAATCTGATCTTCGCTCATGGCCTTTATTACTTTTTTGAACGTTTGTACAAATCTCTCGGCCAACCCGTTTGTAGCCGGATGATATGGGGCAGAGGTATAATGTTTCACCCCATTCTTCTTCATGAATTTCTGGAATTCTTCTGACACGAACTGCGGTCCGTTGTCTGAACATATTTGTTCTGGCAATCCATTTCTTGCAAATATCGTTCTTAGCACCGCGATCATCTTTTCCAAGGTAGTGGTAGTCACCTTAATCACTTCTGGCCATTTAGAATGTGCGTCCACCGCAATTAAAAACATGGAGTCCATGAATGGACCAGCAAAGTCAATATGTACACGTTGCCATGGGGTTGAAGGCCATTCCCATGGATGCAGCGGTGCAATCGGAGGTGCATTTTGCACTTTTTGGCACCCTGAGCAGCTTTTCATCAGATCCTCTATCTGTTAGTCGATACCCGGCCACCACACATAAGCCCTAGCAAGGCTTTTCATCTTGACTCCCCCCAGATGACCTTCATGCAGTTCCTTTAGAACTCTCTCTCTTAACTTAGGAGGAATAATCACCCTTGTTCCATACATCAATGTTCCTTGACAGACGGACAGCTGTTCTCGTCTTGCTGAGAATGCCGGTAACAGTGGATCACCATGTGCTGGCCATCCCTTCACTGTCACTTCGTAGACCCGGGACAGTGTCGGGTCGTTCCTGGTTTCTCTTTCAATACTTGCATTGGTGACTGGTAAACATTCGATGATGGTCGAGTGAAATAACTCAACAGGGTCAACCGTCGGTGCCTCCTCCTCTGTAGGTAGTGGCAGGCGCGACAGCCCATCAGCATTACCATGCTGCTTTGTACCTTTGAATTTGATCTGATATTGATGTGCCCCTAGGAAACGGGACCATCTCTGGAGTCTCTGTGCTGTCATCACCGAAACACCCTTCTTAGGGTTAAAAATGGATACCAACGGCTGGTGGTCTGTCAGAAGCGTAAACTTTTGGCCCTGCAGGTAATGATTAAACTTCTTTACTCCCCACACAAGGCTGAGAGCCTCCCTATCTATCTGAGCATAGTTGCGCTCAGCGGAGGTCAATGATCTGGATGCGAACGCAACTGGCCTCTCCAGGCCATTTGGCAACTTGTGTGAGAGTACTGCCCCAATACCATATGGAGAAGCATCACAAGCCAAACGAATAGGCAACGTTGGATTGAAGTGAGCCAACACTTCCTCTGAGGTGATCAATGCCTTGCTTTTGCGAAAGGCCCTCTTACAGTCCTTGCTCCACTTCCATGGTACTCCCTTCTGCAAAAGAGCGTTCAGCGGGTGCAGCACCGTGGATAAATTTGGCAGAAACTTATGGTAATAGTTAATCAACCCTAGGAACGACCTCAACTGGGATACATTACCTGGAGCGGGAGCCTTCACAACAGCTTCGATCTTGTCAGGAGACTTATGAAGCCCCTCCTGGTCAATGACATGACCACAGTACGAGATCCGCTTCTGAAAGAACTCACATTTCTGGCGATTAACTCGAAGTCCATATTCTTTCAATCTGGTGAGCACCAGTTCCAAATTTGCAAGGTGTTCCTCGTCATCATCTCCTGTAATCAGAATATCGTCCAGGTAACATTGTGTGCCTGGAATTCCCTGTAATACCTGCTCCATGGCCCTCTGCCAAATTGCTGGAGCCGATGCCACTCCAAAAACCAGTCTATTATACCGGTACAAGCCTCTATGCGTGTTGATCGTGAGATACTGGTGTGACTCTTCCTCAACTTCCATCTGTAAGTACGCCTGTGCCAGGTCTATCTTGGTGAAGTGTTTCCCGCCAGACAACGAAGCGAAGATATCCTCAATCCGCGGAAGCGGATACTGCACCGTGTGAAGCACCGGATTATCAGTGATCTTGAAATCTCCACAGATGCGAACCTTCCCCGGTTCCCCCGGCTTGTTGCTCGATGAATGCTTCATGACGGGGACAATGGGCGTGGCCCACTCACTCCAGTCTACCTTAGACAGTACTCCTGAACGTTCTAGCCCTTCCAGCTCAGCTTCCACAGCAGGTCGTATCGGATAAGGTACTGGTCTGGCTTTGAAAAATTTCGGGTTTGCATGTTCTTCAACCTTGATGTTTGCCGTAATTCCTCTCAGTGTTCCCAGTCCCTGTTGGAACACCTCTTTAGCATCGTCCAATATTCTGGACAATCGTTTAGGTTTGACATCTTTTTTACCGGAATCTACCGTTAGTGCTTTTAAGGAATGCCAGTCCATATTTATTTTCCTAATCCACTCCCGTCCCAGTAGTGGTGGACCTCCCTCAGGTAGCACATATATGTCCATTCCTCGGCTTTCTTTGCCCTTGTGGACCACCTTTACCTCTATCTTCCCGATGGGGTATACTCTTTGCCCCGTGTATGTTTTCAATACAATCTCCGTATCCCGTAGGGGAATATGTGGGAATAACCTTTTGTAATCTTGCTTATTCATGACCGTCAATGCCGATCCAGTGTCCAATTCCATCTTCACTTGGACTCCTGCTATCTGAAGTGTGACCCAGATTGTTTGGAGGTCTGCTTCATTACCAACATTGTGTACTCTTAGACTACCCAGTTCATTACTGCTGGAGTCTGAATTTGAATTCTGTTCGTTCGAACTGTTCTCTGTCACCTTGTGTACCTTTCTGTACTTTTCCTGCGGTGACTTTTTGTTGCTGGTCTTCTTTCCTGACCGGCATACTTTAGCTATGTGACCAAGCCTGCCACATTTTCTGCATTCCTGATTTTTGAACCAGCACTGGTTCTGATCGTGCGTTGTCTTTCCACAACGATAACATTTTACGGTACCCAAGACCATTTGATTGGTGCTGAGTTCCGGTGACCGTAGCTGCATTTCCACAGTGCCTCTCGCTGCAGCTTCGTGCGATGCTGCAATAGTGACAGCTTTATCAAGCATAAGATCATTCTCCTCAAGCAGTCGCTTTTGTGTTCCTTCTTTTAACAATCCACACACAAATTTATCTCTCAGCGCATCTGCTAGTCCTGTTCCAAACTGACAGTACTTTGATAGCTTATGCAGTTCAATTAAAAATTTAGCGTTGCTTTCGTCTTTCAGCTGCATTCTTCTGTAAAATTTAAATCGTTCCGCTATCATCAGCGGCGTGGGGTTTAAATGATTTTTCAGGACAGTAACAATATTCGCGAAAGTCTGATCCGCCGGTTTATCTGGTGACAGAAGGTGCTTCAATAGCCCGTATGTCTTCGCACCCATTGAGCTTAATAAGGTTAGTGCTTTCTCATCATCTGGTACCTTATTTGCTTTACAATAAACTTCCATGCGTTCTACATACGTGGTCCAATCTTCGATATCGCTACCAAAGGTATTAATGTTCCCATGTTTAGGCATCCTTGCAAGTTTTTAAATTTTTCTTTTTCTCAAAATGGCGGCTTCCCGCGCTTGTCTTCTTCCCCCGCCTACTAAAATGGCGGCTTGCCGCGCTTGGCGGTCTTTCCCGCGCTCGTCTTCTTCCCCCGCCGACTACAATGGCGGATTCCCGCGTTTGCCTTCTTCCCCCGCTGGCTGCAATGGCGATTGCCGTGCTGCTGCCGTTCTCGCCTCCCCAGCGGTTCTCAATTCCCCGACGCTGCTTTTACTCCCCCGCGGTTCCCGTGGGCATTCACGCTTCCCCTGCTGTTGCGCCTCTCAGCCCCGCATGCAGCCCGGTCCTTTACACCGGCTGCGTTTGAGTTCTCCGCGGCTCTCGTGCCTTAAGCTGCCCCAGTCGCTGCGCCTCTCGGCCTCGATTGCAGCCCGGCCCTTTTCACCGGCCGTGGTCGAGTTCTCCGCCCTTTTTTTTTTTTCCTCCGTTTTCCCTCCCCCACTCCACAGTCAACGCGGCCGACTTTCTGCTCGTGTCGCTGATCGGCTTACCCACCACCATGGTAGAAGGGATGATCACTGCCTGTCGCTGATGGAGGGCTTCGTGGTCAGAATTTTTCTTTTTAACTCGGGTTCTCGATGCCTCCCGTGCGATGGTGCTCAGCAGGATGATGAGGGCGGATGCCTCTTCTCGACGCCCGTTCTGAGAACGAAGCTGCCTTGGATGTAAAACTGCCGCAGGGTAAGATCGGACTCGTCTCCACTGTTAAGTCTGTGTGTCCCAGTTATGCTTATTATAAATCACTGGACACAGACCACAAGAATAACTTTTAACAGGTCTTTACTATTCGGAGGTCAGAGCTGAACTGCCCAGCAAATCCCTACACAACACTTATATACCGGTGTGGTCACCACCGGTATTACAGTATAAAGCAGCCAAGAGAAAGTAGTACATCTCTTAAGGTAGTTCTCTTAAGGTGGAACAGGTTACATACACCACAAACACAGCAACCAGTTTCGACACAGAAAGGTCCCACTGAGATAAGTGACCAATTAATCTGTTTCAGTGATGTTGGTTGAGGGAGAAATGTTGATCAGGGCACTCGAGGAACTGCCCTGCACTTCTTTGAATTATGCCATGTGGATCTTTTACATCCACCCAAGAGGGCAGATCAAACCTCCATTTAATGTCTCATTCGAAAGACAACATCTCCCACAGTGCAGCACTCCCTCAGTACTGCCTGGAATGGGGCTTGAACCCACAACCTTCTGACTCGGAGATGATTGCTACCCCTGAGCCAAGGCTTGAAGGGATTTTTACTAGTCCTAGCCCCTGTAAGGCTACCCCGGATCAGGCATATTTCTTAGACATTCACTTTCAACTAAAGTTTGAGGTAGCTGAATCCTAAAGACGCTTAATTGGGTCTAAAGGTCCGGGCTATCTCTCCCTAAAGGAAAGGAACAACCCGAGAATGTTACCGTCCTCCAGATAGCGCTTTTAATACGTTTATCTAGACTGTAACGTCCCGGATATTATGAGGGTCTGAAAAACTCCCTCAGAATTCTGTAACTCTTCACCAAAGAGTGTACAGAAATTGAGTTCACGAGTTTTTGATACAGAAGACTTATGTGAGACAATTCTAAAAATATATAGAGATTTATTAAAAGAACCGACATGCAATTTACAGTTGGTGAATCAGTCAATTGCAACATTAACAGTTCTAAAAAGAGAAAAAATACGATCTTATTTGTTGTGTATGTACCTTTAAGGGAATAACTGGCCTCAGACTGCAGTACCGGCAGTGACCACCCCTGTATAAAAGGCCCTAGCAGGCTTCTGTAATTTCAGTTTCTAGGTTGTCTCCATTCAGTAAAGACTTGTTATAATCAACTCCTGCAGTCCGTGTCTCAATTATACACAGACATAATACTGGCGACGAGTAAGAAACGAACTTACCTGCAACTCGGCAGCACCTCAGACGACGTTATTGGAGGTCGAAGCCAGAAGAAAGAAAAAAAAATAATCCAAAGAAACTCGAGAAACGGGCGTCGACCGTGGGTGACTGCCCTCCAAATCATCGAATTGAAAAGTGCAGGAGAGCCTGTCGAGAGCCAGGCTTGGTCTCCAGTCTGTGGTTTCCCAGCTAATCGGGCTGGTGGCAGGTAGTGCACTGATCCTTCCTGGGCTGCGGTGGGCTAGAGCTCGATCAGGTGGCTCTGCAACGGGGCCGGGCAGCGAGTCGGGAAGCAAAGAGAGAGAGAGAGGGTGGAGCACACAGGGCGCGGCAAGTGCTTCGCAGCCGGGCAGCGTTCAGACGTAAGAAGAGGGAGGGAAGTGTCCCAGAGGGTCCGCTCCACGACGGGAACGGTTCTTCAATTAATGGAGCAAATATTGAAGCGCGATAGAAAAATAAAAATACCGCGGAGAACAGCGTTGGCAGCAGCGGCAGCGGCGGGAAAGCGCGGGAGGCGCCATCTTAACTCGGCGGGAAAGAAGGAAAAGCGCGGGAGGCGCCATTTTGATCCATCGGGGACGAAGGCAAAGCGCGGGAGGCGCCATCTTAGATTTTCAAGATGCCAAAGACTGGCGATATCACTGCCTTCGATAATGCAATAGAAGACTGGACCACGTATGTGGAAAGAGTCGAGGTATATTGCGAGGCAAACGAAATAGCCGATGAGAAAAAGGCATCGGTATTGCTAAATTTAATGGGCGCAAGAACGTACGGCCTATTGCGGGACCTGATTACTCCAGCCAAGCCGAAGGCGAAGAGTTTTAACGAAATTGTTGCTATCCTACAGGAACACCTAAATCCTACGCCGCTGCTGATAGCAGAAAGATTTAAATTCCACAGGAGAAATCAGCATAAAAAAGAGAGCAATGCTGATTACCTTACGGAACTACGCAAGCTATCAAAGCACTGCCAGTTCGGAGCAGGACTGGCAGATACCTTACGGGACTAATTTGTCTGTGGACTCCTGAGTGAAGGAACCCAGAAGAGGTTATTCTCAGAGAAAGAGCTGACGCTAGATAAGGCTTTCAGCGTGGCAGTATCGTACGAAGCAGCAGCAAGGGGAGCTGCGGAAATACAACAAAAGCCACAGGTATACGGCACCCACGAAATGACATGGGGATTTGCAAAATGTTATCGCTGCGGCAGAACAAACCATGACCAGAAGGACTGCTGGTCCAAGGACAAAATATGCAGGCAATGCGGAAAGATGGGACACATTGCACGAGTTTGCAGGTCTGGGAAGAAGGCCAACGACAACAAAAAGGCTACTAAGGAACTGTGGTAAACCACTGTTTGTATTCCTGTTTGTCCTGTTTGTATTCCACTGTGTACATGCCTGGACATGCCTTGGCTGACTCCTCCCACAGGTCCTAGTATAAAGGTGACTGCTCCCCAGCCCTTGGTATCCTGGACCGGTCGACCACTCGAGGCAGACCTCCATTCTGTTGCTAATAAAAGCCTTTAGTTACTCTTCTAACTCTCAGTCTTTTATGAGTAATTGATAGCGCATCAATTTTATTAACAACATTTTTATAATGGAGAAGATCCTCACACCAGCATGCCTGGACTTAGATCATCGGGAGGCGGACTCATCCACCAAGTTTACTCACTGGCTTAAGTGTTTCGAAAAATTCCTGACCGCCTCCGAAGCAATCAAATCGGACGAGGACAAACTGGATGTCCTGACCTCCAAAGTGAACCACCGAGTGTACTCGGTCATCCAAGACGCGACCTCGTACGCGGATGCTATCAAGCTCCTCAAGGACCAGTACACGCGCCCAGTGAACGAAGTGTACGCCAGGCACCTCCTGGGGAGTCGTAAACAACAACCTGGGGAATCGACCGTGGAATACCTTCAGGCACTGTCTGTGCTTGGCCGGGCCTGTGGTTGTAAGGATGTAAAGGCTGCCGTGTACACAGAGGAACTTATCCGGGACGCTTTTGTAGCGGGCCACAGATCCAATTACACACGACAGCGACTGTTGGAGCAGAGTAACCTCGACCTCAACAAGGCCTCTGAACTCGCACTATCGTTGGATGCAGCCTACCAGGGCATGGATGCCTACTCCTCTGCACCATGGACGCCGCGGGGAATGACAGCCTGGGACACGGTAGGACCGCCTCATAGCGCCGTGCCACCCCAGCCACACCCCAACAACGGCCCAACTACCGCAGCAGTGTCCCAAGGCCAGACAGCAGTGCCCCAAGGCCAGAAATGCTACTTCTGTGGCCAGGCAAAACACCCCAGAGCGCGCTGCCCGGCGAAAAACGCGATCTGCTCGGGCTGCGGGAAGAAGGGACACTACGCTAGCGTCTGCAGGGCCAAAGCCACCCCGAACCCCAGCAGCGCCGCGTGTGGGCCATGCGGGCCGCCATTTTGGACCTCCCCGGCCGTGTGTGAATCACCGGTACAGCAGCCATTTTGGACGCCTCCAGCCACATGGGGATCATGGACGCCGCCATCTTGGACGACAGCCGGGACGCTGCAGGCCCCCGACACCGCCTCATCTGATACCCGCAGCGACACACCGACCCCTACGCTGGCATCCGTTACACTGGACCAAGCGAGACCGCACCAACTGGCCAGTTCCACAATGGACATTAAGGTAAATGGTCACGATACAATCTGCCTTTTTGACTCTGGGAGCACGGAGAGCTTCATCCACCCCGACACGGTGCGGCGTTGCTCTCTCCCAGTCCTGCCTGCGCAACAGCGGATTTCTATGGCCTCCGAGTCCCAGTCGGCGGACATCGGCGGCTACTGCGTGGTGACACTCGTAGTAGACGGGACCGTGTACGATCATTTTAAACTTCTGGTCCTGCCTGACCTCTGCGCTGCCGTCCTGCTGGGGTTAGATTTTCAGTGCCACCTTAAAAGTGTTACGATGGCGTACGGTGGACCCCTACCCCCACTCACAGTCCGCAGCCAGCAGCTTCCAAATTGCCCGCCGCGCACCAGGTGCAACCTCTCCACACTCAGAGTCACCCCCCCACCACTGTTTGCTAACCTCACCCCCGACTGTAAGCCCATCGCCACAAAGAGCAGGCGATAGAGTGCCGGGGACAGGGTTTTCATTAAAACCGAAGTGGAGCGGCTCCTGAAAGAAGGGATTATTGAGGGCAGCACCAGCCCCTGGCGAGCCCAGGTTGTGGTCGTTAAGACCAGCGAGAAGCAGCGCCTGGTCATCGACTACAGCCAGACAATAAATCGCTACACCCTGCTGGACGCCTACCCACTCCCCCGTATAGCTGATATGGTCAACCAGATCGCGCAGTACCGCGTCTTCTCGACCATTGACCTGAAATCAGCATACCACCAGCTCCCCATCCACCCTGAGGACCGCCAGTACACTGCCTTTGAGGCAAACGGCCGCCTCTATCACTTCCTTAGGGTTCCCTTTGGCGTCACCAACGGGGTCTCCATCTTCCAAAGGGAGATGGACCGGATGGTAGATCAAAATGCGTTGCAGGCCACTTTCCCATATCTGGACAATGTGACCATCTGCGGCCGTGACTTGCAGGACCATGACGCAAACCTCGAAAAATTCCTCCGCACCGCCCAACTCCTAAACCTGACATATAACAAGGAGAAGTGCATATTCCGCACAAACCGCCTCGCCATCCTTGGCTGTGTTGTGGAACACGGAGTCATCGGCCCCGACCCCGACCGGATGCGTCCCCTTATGGAACTTCCACTGCCCCACTGCCTCAAGGCCCTGAAGAGGTGCCTAGGGTTTTTCTCCTATTACGCCCAGTGGGTCCGCTACTATGCGGACAAGGCCCGTCCGCTGATCAAGTCCACCTCTTTTCCCTTGACGGCAGAGGCCCGCTTAGCCTTCCACCATATCAAGGAGGACATTGCCAAAGCCACCATGCACGCAGTGGACGAATCCATCCCCTTCCAGGTGGAAAGCGACGCGTCCGACTTTGCCCTGGCCGCTACCCTCAATCAGGCGGGGAGACCCGTGGCCTTCTTTTCACGAACCCTCCAAGGCCCGGAGACCAGACACTCCGCTGTTGAGAAGGAGGCCCAGGCGATTGTGGAGGCTGTGCGTCATTGGAGGCACTACCTGGCCGGAAAACGATTTACCCTGCTCACTGACCAGCGTTCAGTTGCTTTTATGTTTAACAACAAGCAGAGGGGCAAAATCAAAAATGACAAGATCTTGAGGTGGAGAATCAAACTTTCCACCTACAACTACGAGATCTTGTACCGGCCCGGGAAGCTAAATGAACCCCCGGATGCGCTATCGCGTGGCACCTGCGCCAGCGCGCAGATCGATAGACTACGGGTCCTCCACAATGACCTCTGCCACCCGGGGGTCACCAGGTTCTTCCACCTCATCAAGGCCCGCAACCTGCCTTACTCTATTGAGGAGGTCAGGACCATGACCAGGAACTGCCAAGTCTGCGCTGAGTGCAAACCACACTTTTATAGACCAGACAGGGCCCACCTGATAAAAGCCACTCGCCCCTTCGAGCGCCTGAGCGTTGATTTTAAAGGGCCTCTCCCCTCCTCCGACCGCAATGTGTACTTCCTCAATATTATTGATGAGTACTCCCGTTTCCCGTTCGCCTTCCCCTGCCCGGACATGACCAGTGCCACGGTCATTAAATGTCTGAACAACCTCTTCACCCTGTTCGGTTTCCCCAGCTATATCCATAGCGACCGGGGCTCATCGTTTATGAGCGACGAACTCCGTCAGTACCTGCTAACTAGGGGTATTGCCACAAGCAGGACCACCAGTTACAACCCCCGGGGGAACGGACAGGTGGAAAGAGAAAATGCGACAGTTTGGAAGGCCGTCCTGCTAGCCTTAAAGTCTAGGGGCCTTCCAACCTCCCGCTGGCAGGATGTGCTCCCCGATGCGTTCCACTCTATTCGGTCACTGCTCTGCACTGCCACTAACGCCACCCCTCATGAGAAAATGTTTGTCTTCCCAAGGAAGTCCACATCAGGGACATCGCTACCGCCATGGCTGACGTCCCCAGGGCCGGTCCTACTGAGAAGACACGTGAGGACCCATAAAACGGACCCCCTGGTCGAGAGGGTCGACCTCCTCCACGCCAACCCCCAGTATGCTTACATCGCATACCCGGACGGGCGGGAGGACACAGTCTCCATAAGAGACCTTGCACCCTCGGGGACCACAGTAACCCACTACCCACTACCACCCCCCCCCACGATCCGATATCCAGCCCCAGCAGACGGCAGGCCTGGGCCCCGCGACCCGCTCGACATCTACGAGGACGACACGCCTGTGCCACAGCCTACGCTGGACTCGACGCCGGAAGCTTCACTACCCCTGCCGTCGCCACGCCGATCACAGCGGCAGACAAGACCTCCGGAGAGACTCCAATACACTAACCTTTAATACACTTCACCCCGCCGGACTCAATTTTAAACAAGGGGTGAATGTGGTAAACCACTGTTTGTATTCCTGTTTGTCCTGTTTGTATTCCACTGTGTACATGCCTGGACATGCCTCGGCTGACTCCTCCCACAGGTCCTCGTATAAAGGTGACTGCTCCCCAGCCCTTGGTATCCTGGACCGGTCGACCACTCGAGGCAGACCTCCATTCTGTTGTTAATAAAAGCCTTTAGTTACTCTTCTAACTCTCAGTCTTTTATGAGTAATTGATAGCGCATCAGGAACCGTACAAGAAAGTACAAAAGACGACGGACAGTAGTTCCGAAGACCAGATGAGCGAAAGTGAATCCGGGAACAAGAGACTAAGCTGTCTCAAACTTCACAACGTAATCGCAAAAGAGGATCACCGAACCATTTGGGTCACCCTCACGATAGCAGGGTCCCAAGTCAAAATGGAATTGGATACAGGATCAGCTCTAACCGTCATGAATCGACGAGACTACGAGCGGCTATTCTCACACATACCCTTGAGAGAGACATCCATTGTCTTGAGGATGTATACGGGGCAAAAAGTATACCACAGAGGAAAAATAAGGGTGCCTGTCGAATACAACGACAAGAAAATACGGAAATTGTATCTCTACATTCTGCAAGATGGCGGACCACCGTTATTGGGATGTGAATGGATCAGAAAGATAAGTTTAGACTGGCACTCCATTCAGGCACTGACGGTGGCTGGTAAAAAGGATGATGACGTCACTCCTGGACGATTGTCAACAATCTTAGCTGACGCCAAAGGGGTATTTCAACAAGAACTGGGCACTCTTAAAGGCGTAACCGCCTCGATAAAAATAGAGGAGAATGCAATTCCTAAGTTTTTCAAAGCAAGACCGGTATCATATGCAATTCGCACGGCCAGCGAGGCAGAGCTGGAGAATCTGGAGAAGGCAGGCGTGTTATCTAAGGTAGGCTGGAGCGAGTGGGCGACACCCATCGTTCCTGTCATGAAGAAAACGTTAAACAATAAGTCTGAGGAGCCAACGAAGGTTCGCATCTGTGGGGACTTCAAGGTGACGGTGAACCCAGCCCTTCACACAGTACAATATCCTTTTCCAAGGATAGAAGATATCTTCGCCTCACTATCTGGAGGGAAGCGTTTTACAAAAATTGACCTAGCACAAGCATATTTGCAGATGGAGGTTGAAGAATCCTCTAGGAAGTATCTCACGATAAACACTCACAAAGGTCTTTACCAGTATCATCGATTGGTATTCGGAGTAGCATCAGCTCCGGCGATATGGCAAAGAGCGATGGAACAAGTCCTGCAAGGGATTCCGGGGACTCAGTGTTACTTGGACGACATCCTATTGACAGGTGAAGATGACAGTGAACACCTTAACAACCTAGAGCAGGTGCTCACTAGACTACGGGAACATGGGCTACGAGCCAGCCGCCCCAAGTGCGAGTTTTTTAAGAAACAGATATCGTATTGTGGCCATGTGATTGATGAAGAGGGGTTACATAAGTCCCCTGACAAAATTGAAGCGGTTGTTAAGGCCCCAGCGCCTGAAAATGTGTCACAACTGAGGTCATTCCTCGGATTGGTGAATTACTACCATAAGTTTTTACCAAATTTGTCCACAATTCTGCACCCACTGAACGCCCTACTACGAACGGGAGTAGCATGGAAATGGAGCAATGACTGTAAGCGGGCCTTTCAGAAGAGTAAGGACTTAATCACTTCAAGAGAAGTATTGGCTCACTACAACCCATCACTACCGATAAGACTGGCGTGTGATGCGTCTCCCTACGGCATTGGGGCGGTACTGTCACATAAATTCCTTGATGGTTTAGAGAGGCCGATAGCTTTTGCGTCACGCTCGTTAACTTCAGCCGAGCGTAACTACGCCCAGATTGACAGAGAGGCCCTCAGCCTGGTGTGGGGGGTGAAGAAGTTCAATCACTACCTGGACGGTCAAAAATTTACTCTACTAACTGATCATCAACCTCTTGTCTCCATTTTCAACCCTCAGAAGGGCGTACCGATAATGACAGCACAATGGCTGCAGAGTTGGTCCCTTTTCCTAGGGGCACACCAATATGACATCGAGTACAAAGGAACTAAACAGCATGGGAATGCTGATGGATTGTCGCGCCTATCGTTGCCGACGGTGGAAGAAGAACTTGCAGTGGATCCAATGGAGATATTCCACTCGACCATAGTCGAATGTCTCCCTGTGATGAATGCAAACATAGAAAAGGAAACACGAAATGACCCGACACTATCCCGGGTCTATGATTCAACGGTGAAGGGATGGCCAGCACATGGCGAACCACTGCTGCCAGCATTCTCGCCGAGAAGAGAACAGCTGTCAGTGTGCAGAGGAACCTTGATGTGTGGATCCAGAGTAGTAATTCCACCCAAATTGAAGGAGGGGTAAAAATGAAGAACTTAGCCAGAGCGTTTGTGTGGTGGCCGGGAATCGATAGAGAAATCGAAGAGATGACCAAGAGCTGTACAGGATGCCAGAAGGTCCAAAACGCCCCACCACAAGCCCCTCTACATCCATGGGAGTGGCCCTCATCTCCATGGCAAAGGGTGCACATTGATTTTGCTGGTCCCTTTATGGACTCGATGTTTTTAATTGCGGTGGATGCACATTCAAAGTGGCCAGAGTTAATAATAATGTCCTCAACCACCACAGAAAAAACGATCACAGTCTTACGAACCATATTCGCCAGGAATGGGCTGCCTGAACAGATTTGCTCTGACAATGGACCACAGTTTGTGTCTGAAGAGTTCCGGAGGTTCTTAAAGAACAATGGTGTTAAGCATTGCACATCCGCCCTATATCATCCAGCCACTAATGGATTGGCCGAGAGGTTTGTTCAAACATTCAAGAAGGCTATAAAGGCAATGTGTAATGAAGATATACCCTTCAACACAAGGTGGATAACTTCTTGTTTGCCTACCAGAATGCGACACATGCAGTTACCAACCAAACTCCAGCCATGATGTTCTTCAATTGAAGACTACGATGCCGCTTGGATTTGGTTAAGCCAAACATCAGAAGAGATGTGGAGAACAGGCAGTTTCAGAATATGAATGAAAGGCCGACCAGGAGTTTAAAGGTAGGTCATCCAGTTTTGGCCCGGGACTACCGCACAGAGAAATGGTAGCCAGGAACGATCTGTACACGGCAAGGACCTCTAATGTATACCGTGGACGTTGGAGAGAGCATTGTAAGATGCCATGCTGACCAGATTCTAGAGTCACTGGAAAACGGCAACTCCACACCACGATCTGATACACCTGGCGATGAAACCGAAGTACCAATTGCATCTACCGCAGAATCGGTGATATTGGAAGCAGACGAACCAAACAACGACATTGATCCCGACTCAACCTTGCCAGAAGAACCTGATATCCCAAAGAGGCATTATCCAGAAAGAATCAGGAAGCCTCCTCAAAGACTGAACTTATAATTGCTTAACTTCAACCAATGTATCTAGCAACCGTAATTGTAATTGTAATTAGTTATTATTTAGTTGTTAAATGAATGTTATGTACTGTTTATCTAAAAGGGGAGGAATTGTTGTGTATGTACCTTTAAGGGAATAACTGGTCTCAGACTGCAGTACCGGCAGTGACCACCCCTGTATAAAAGGCTCTAGCAGGCTTCTGTAGTTTCAGTTTCTAGGTTGTCTCCATTCAGTAAAGACTTGTTATAATCAACTCCTGCTGTCCGTGTCTCAATTATACACGGACATAATATTATTATTAACAGAGAATCTTACTTTTTAAGTCTTATCTCCGCTACAGTATTACAGTTCTTAAAGGTTTCTATACAAGATATCCATCAATATCAAATACCTTTGATCCCCGAGGTACAAAGAGTGGTAGATCACAGAGCTGCCTCTGTGGCCAAGAATCACCTTGCCCAATTAAAGCGACTCTGATATCCCATTTGAAACTTCAATATTTATACCCTTTTGTAGTGTATGTACTTTGCAGAAGGAACTATATTCTGCAGCCCCTGTATACTGCAGTACCAGTAGTGACCACCCCTGTATATAAGCCTGTGTAGTAACTTTTGCATAGTAGTTCCAGTTCTCTCCACTCAGTAAAGACCTGTTATAACCAACTCCTGCAGTCCGTGTCTCAATTACACACGGACATAATACTGGCGACAAGCAGATCCGAACTTACCTACAGTCTGCACCACCTCATGGGGATCCATCCCTGAAGCGAAGTTGTCAGAGGTCAAGGCCAGAAGGAAGAAGGAAAAAATAAATAAATAAATAAAACAAACAGAAGAAACGGACATCGACCGTGGGCAACCGCCTCTGATTCATCGGAGTTGAAGATTTACAGGAGAGGCTGTCAAGAGCGCGGCTTGGTTATCCTGTCGATGGTGTTCCAGCTAATCGGGCTGGTGGCAGGTAGTACACTGATCCTTCCTGGGCTGCGGCGGGCTAGAGCTCGATCGGGTGGCTTTTCAACGGGGCCGAGCAGCGTTGTCGGGAAGAGGAGAGAGAGAGAGAGGGTGGAGCACACAGGGCGCGGCTGGTGCTACGAAGCCGGGCAGCGTACAGACCCGAGAAGAGGGAGGAAAGTGTCCCACAGGGTTGCTCCGACGACGGGGATATAAAAAAAATTAGAAGCGCAGAAAGCCGCGAGGAGCTGCAGTTTGCCACGGGAACCGCGGAGAGCGGCATTAGCAGCAGCGCGGGGGGACGTGCACGAAGACCATAGGGCGTTGCCATCAAGGCATAAAATGCCAGCAACAGTGCTAGCAGCAGCGGGGAAGACAGAAAGCGCGGGAGGCGCCATTTTGTTAAATCAGGGAAAAAGGCAAAGCGCGGGAGGCGCCATCTTAGATTTCCAAGATGCCGAAGACTGGCAATATCACTGCCTTCGATAATGCAATAGAAGACTGGACCACGTATGTGGAAAGCGTCGAAGTATATTGCGAGGCAAACAAAGTAGCCGATGAGAAAAAGGCATCGGTACTACTAAACTTAATGGGCGCAAGAACGTACGGCCTATTGCGGAACCTGATTACTCCAGCCAAACCGATGGTGAAGAGTTTTAACGAAATTGTTGATATCCTACAGGAACACCTAAATTCTACACTGCTGTTGATAGCAGAAAGATTTAAATTCCAGAAGAGAAATCAGCATAAAGATGAGAGCAATGCTGATTACCTTACGGAACTATGCAAGCTAGCAAAGCACTGCCAGTTCGGAGCAGGACTGGCAGATACCCTACGGGACAAATTTGTCTGTGGACTCCTGAGTGAAGGAACCCAGAAGAGGTTACTCTCAGAGAAAGAGCTGACGCTAGATAAGGCTTTCAGCATGGCAGTATCATACGAAGCAGCAGCAAGGGGAGCTGCGGAAATACAACAAAAGCCACAGGAATACGGCACCCACAAAATGACACGGGGATTTGAAAAATGTTATCGCTGCGGCAGAACAAACCATGACCAGAAGGACTGCTGGTCCAAGGACAAAATATGCAGGCAATGCGGAAAGATGGGACACATTGCACGAGTTTGCAGGTCTGGGAAGAAGACTAATGACAACAAAAAGGCTACTAAGGAACAGTACAGGAAAGTACAAAAGATGACGGACAGTAGTTCCGAAGACCAGATGAGCGATAGTGAATCCGGGAACAAGAGACTAAGCTGTCTCAAACTTCACAACGTAATCGCAAAAGAGGATCACCGAACCATTTGGGTCACCCTCACGATAGCAGGGTCCCAAGTCAAAATGGAATTGGATACAGGATCAGCCCTGACCATCATGAATCGACGAGACTACGAGCGGCTATTCTCACACATACCCTTGAAAGAGACATCCATTGTCTTGAAGACGTATACGGGGCAAAAAGTATACCCCGTGGGAAAATAAGGGTTCCTGTCGAATACAACGGCAAGGAAATACAGAAATTGTATCTGTACATACTGCAAGATGGTGGACCACCGTTATTGGGACGTGAATGGATCAGAAAGATAAGTTTAGACTGGCACTCCATTCAGGCACTGACGGTGGCTGGTAAAAAGGATGACGACATCACACCTGGACGATTGTCAAAAATCTTAGCTAACGCCAAAGAGGTATTTCAACAAGAACTGGGAACTCTTAAAGGCGTAACCGCCTCGATAAAAATAGAAGAGGATGCAATTCCCAAGTTTTTCAAAGCAAGACCGGTACCATATGCAATTCGCCCAGCCGTCGAGGCAGAGCTGGAGAATCTGAGAATGCAGGCGTGTTATCTAAGGTAGACTGGAGCGAGTGGGCGACACCCATCATTCCTGTCATGAAGAAAACGTTAAACAATAAGTCTGAGGGGCCAAGGAAGGTTCACATCTGTGGGGACTTCAAGGTGACTGTGAACCCAGTCCTTCACACAGTACAATATCCTCTCTCGAGGATAGAAGATACTTTCGCCTCACTATCTGGAGGGAAGCATTTTACAAAAATTTACCTAGCACAAGCATATTTGCAGATGGAGGTTGAAGAATCCTCTAGGAAGTATCTCACGATAAACACTCACAAAGGTCTTTACCAGTATAATCGACTGGTATTCAGAGTAGCATCAGCTCCGGCGATATGGCAAAGAGCGATGGAACAAGTCCTGCAAGGGATTCCGGGGACTCAGTGTTACTTGGACGACATCCTAGTGACAGGTGAAGATGACAGTGAATACCTTGCCAACCTAGAGCAGGTGCTCACTAGACTAGGAGAACATGGGCTACGAGCCAATCACCCCAAGTGTAAGTTTTTTAAGAAACAGATATCGTATTGTGGCCACGTGATTGATGAAGAGGGGTTACATAAGTCCCCTGACAAAATTGAAGCGGTAGTTAAGGCTCCAGCGCCTGAAAATGTGTCGCAACTGAGGTCATTCCTCGGATTGGTGAATTACTACCATAAGTTTTTGCCGAATTTGTCCACAATTCTGCACCCACTGAACGCCCTACTACAAACTGGAGTAGCATGGAAATGGAGCGATGAAAGTAAGCGGGCCTTTCAGAAGAGTAAAGACCTAATCACTTCAAGAGAAGTGTTGGCGCAGTACAACCCATCACTACCGATAAGACTGGCGTGTGATGTGTCTCCCTACGGCATTGGAGCGGTACTGTCACATAAATTCCTTGATGGTTCAGAGAGGCCGATAGCTTTTGCGTCACGCTCGTTAACTTCAGCCGAGCGTAACTACGCCCAGATTGACAGAGAGGCCCTCAGCCTGGTGTGGGGGGTGAAGAAGTTCAATCACTACCTGGACGGTCAGAAATTTACTCTACTAACTGATCATCAACCTCTTGTCTCCATTTTCAACCCTCAGAAGGGCGTTCCGATAATGACAGCACAACGGCTACAGAGGTGGTCCCTTTTCCTAGGGGCACACCAATATGACATCGAGTACAAAGGAACTAAACAGCATGGGAATGCTGATGGATTGTTGCGCCTACCGTTGCCGACAGTGGAAGAAGCACCTGCAGTGGATCCAGTGGAGATATTCCACTCGACCATAGTCGAATGTCTCCCTGTGACGAATGCAAACATAGAAAAGGAAACACGAAATGACCCAACACTCTCCTGGGTCTATGATATAACGGTGAAGGGATGGCCAGCACATGGCGAACCACTGTTGCCAGCATTCTCGCCGAGAAGAGAACAGCTGTCAGTGTGCAGAGGAACCTTGATGTGTGGATCCAGAGTAGTAATTCCACCCAAATTGAAGGATAGAGTGCTCAATGAGCTTCATGAGGGCCATCTGGGAGGGGTAAAAATGAAGAACTTAGCCAGAGCGTTTGTGTGGTGACCGGGAATCGATAGAGAAATCAAAGAGATGACCAAGAGCTGTACAGGATGCCAGAAGATCCAAAACGCCCCACCACAAGCCCCTCTACATCCATGGGAGTGGCCCTCATCTCCATGGCAAAGGGTGCATGTTGATTTTGCTGGTTCATTTATGGACTCGATGTTATTAATTGTGGTGGATGCACATTCAAAGTGGCCAGAGGTAATAAAAATGTCCTCAACCACAACAGAAAAAACTATCACAGTCTTACGAACCATATTCGCCAGAAATGGGCTGCCTGAACAGATTTGCTCCAACAATGGACCACAGTTTGTGTCTGAAGAGTTCCGGAGGTTCTTAAAGAACAATGGTGTTAAGCATTACACATCCGCCCCATATCATCCAGCCACCAATGGATTGGCTGAGAGGTTCGTTCAAACATTCAAGAAGGCTATCAAGACAATGTGTAATGAAGACAAACCTCCACAACACAAGGTGGATAACTTCTTGTTTGCCTACCGGAATGCGACACATGCGGTTACCAACCAAACTCCAGCCATGATGTTCTTCAATCGAAGACTACGATGCCACTTGGATTTGGTTAAGCCAAACATCAGAAGAGATGTGGAGAACAGGCAGTTTCAGAATATGAATGAAAGGCCGACCAGGAGTTTTAAGATAGGTCAACCAGTTTTGGCCCGGGACTACCGCACAGGGAAATGGCAGCCAGGAACAATCTGTACACGGCAAGGACCTCTAATGTATACCGTGGATGTTGGAGAGAGCATTGTAAGACGCCATGCTGACCAGATTCTAGAGTCACTGGAAAACGTCAATTCCACACCACGATCCGATACACCTGGTGATGAAACCAAAGTACCAATTGCATCTACCTCAGAATTGGTGATATTGGAAGCAGACGAACCAAACAACGACATTGATCCCGAATCAACTTTGCTAGAAGAACCTGATACCCCAAAGAGGCGTTATCCAGACAGAATCAGGAAGCCTCCTCAAAGACTGAACATATAATTGCTTAACTTCAGCTAATGTATCTAGCAACTGTAATTGTAAATATGTTATTTAATTATTAATCGAATGTTATGTACTGTTTAGCTAAAAGGGGAGGAATTGTAGTGTATGTACTTTGCAGAAGGAACTATATTCTGCAGCCCCTGTATACTGCATTACCAGTAGTGACCACCCCTGTATATAAGCCTGTGTAGTAACTTTTGCATAGTTAGTTCCAGTTGTCTCCACTCAGTAAAGACCTGTTATAACCAACTCCTGCAGTCCATGTCTCAATTACACACGGACATAATACCTTTTCCAGTGGTATTTCCTTTAAGGTTTCTGCTGATGTAAGTCAATTATCCCTATTCCTTTTTCTGCCGACCTCTGCAATTCTTACTGCTACATCAGCCAGAATCTTGTTTCATCTCCAGGTGTTCTGGGTTGACCATATAGAACGGTGTGAAAAGCAGATGTTCCTTATTTTATGTCATCTTTACGAGGGCAGATGATCCTTATCTTAAGTGTCATCTTTACAAAGTTTAAATTAGAACAGCTTATCCAGGGTGAACCATTGTTTTTGGTCCCAAAGGTTAGCCTGTCGGAGCCCTTCACCTTCTGTTTCAATAAGGTTATTTATTCAGGGTCAACAACTGTCTTAGCTCAATAGCCAGAATTCTTTCACAGCTATTTCATAGTTCGGTTTCTAGATTTCCAAACCCAGTTTGTCATGTTTCAATAAGGCCAAAATTCTTTCATAAGATGGTGTATTTTTCTGAATGGGTTTTATGGCTTATTCCTTCATAGCTGGCAAGAGGTTTGAAATCAAGTTTTTCTTTTGTAAGTCAGAAAGTAAAATGATTGGCAGAGGGAAAAGTAACTAGTTCCCAGGCACATGCGTTGATGTAAATGAACCAATTGCATGTAACTGTTGGGAAAAGAAATTATATCAGAAAAAACATTTTAAAGTGAATTTAATTGAAATTCAGTATTTATGTCTGTGTAGTTTGTCATTGTCATTTGACAATATGGATGAAGACTTGGCTGGAAGGGGGCACAGGATTTGTGATCAAAAAGCTAATCAGGTGTCTTGCTTCGAATAATTCGCTTTAATCACATTTTTCAATCTGTTGAGGGAAGGTGGGAAGCCAAATTGACAATTATTCATAGGATTAATCAAACTTGGGGATTTTACAGCACAACAATTCAATAAATGATGTAAGTGTACTGCAGTACCAGTTCTCATGAGGCTTTTTATCTCAGTGCTAATTATTTTCCAGAAGTTTCAAATATGTTTTGTTGCTGTGTTAGCACTGGGAGGATGCAGCTGCAGAGCGAACAGTTTATATTCAATATATATTGTCAAGGAAAGGAGCTTGTTCCAATGTAACCAAGTTCACTGGTGTGGTTATTTTGATGGTAATCTTATTTTTAATATTACTGCACATTGACATTTTCTGTACTGAAGAATGGCTAAAACAATTAAAACAATTATTGGAGGGATAGCAGCAGAAAATGCTGGAAACACTCAGCAGGTCAGGCAGCATCATGGAGAGAGAAACAGAGTTAACATTTCAGGTCGATGACCCTTTGTCAGAACTGGAAAAAGTTAGAGAAGTAACAGATTTTTAAGCAAGTGTGAGGCAGGGAAAGGGAGGAAAGGGGAGGAAAGAACAAAGGGAAAGCCTGGGATAGGCTGGAAGGCAGGAGAGATTAAAAGACAAAATGGTGCAAGGCAAAAGAAGATGGTAATGGGACAAGTTAAGAAACAAAAGATGACTCTAGATGATGTGTAAATAGCAATGGCAGAATCATCTTTTCATTGCTAACTGCCGGCCATCTCAATTTCTCTGCAGCCTTCACTCACTCCAACCTACCTCCCTCTGAACTTGCAGCACTCCGTTCTCTCCAATCCAACCCTAACATTGTAATTAAACCTGCTGATAAGGGTGGTGCTGTTGTTGTTTGGCGAACTGCCCTCTACTGTGCGGAGGCTGAGCGCCAACTCTCTGATGCCTTGTCTTACCTCCCCCTGGACCATGACCCCACTACCAAACATCAAGCCATTGTTTCCAAGACTGTCATTGACCACACCTCCTCTGGAGATCTTCCCTCCATGGCTATCAACCTCATAGTTCACCAACCCCATGCAGCCTGCTTCTACCTCCTTCCCAAGATACACAAACAGGGCTGCCCTGGTAGACCCATTGTTTCAACCTGTTCTTGCCCCACGGAACTGATTTCTTCCTATCTCAACTCTTTTTTTCCCCTTGTCCAGTCTCTTCCCACCTACATTCACGACTCTTATGATGCCCTCCGCCGCTTTAACAGTTTCCAGTTTCCAGTTTCCTGGCCCCAACCGTCTCCTTTTTACTATGGACGTCCAATCCCTCTACACCTCCATCTCCCACCAGGATGGCCTGAGAGCCCTCCGCTTCTTCCTTGAACAGAGGCCCATCCAGTCCCCATCCGCCACCACCCTCCTCTGCCTGGCTAAACTTGTTCTCACATTGAACAACTTCTCCTTTCACTTCCTCCAATTTAAAGGTGTTGCTATGGTAACCTACATGGGCCCTAGCTATGCCTGCATTGCCATTCCAGACCTACTCAGGTCCCCTCCCTCACCGCTTTTTCCAGTACATTGATGACTGTATCGGTGCCGTTTCCTGCTCTCGCCCATAACTAGAAAATTTAATTCACTTTGTTTCCAATTTCCACCCTTCCCTCACCATCACATGGTCCATCTCCGACTCTTCCCTTCCCTTCCTCGACTTCTCTGTCTCAATTTCTGGCGATAGGCTATCGACAAACATCCACTATAAGCCCACTGACTCTCACAGCTACCTGGACTACACTTCCTCCTACCCCACTTCCTGTAAGGACTCTATTCCATTCTCCCAGTTTCTCCATCTCCGCCGCATTTGTTCTGACGATGCCACCTTCCATACTAGTTCTTCCGATATGTCTTCCTTTTTCCTCAACTGAGGATTCACTTCTACCGTGGTTGACATGTCCCTCAACCATGTCCATTCCATTTCCCACACTTCTGCTCTCACCCCTTCCCCTCCCTCCCAGAACCATGATAGGGTTCCCCTTGTCCTCACCTTTCACCCCACCAGCCTCCACATTCAACAGATCATCTTCGGCCACCTCCAGCGTGATTCCCACCACCAAACACATCTTCCCCTCCACCTCCTTTTCAACATTCCAAAGGGACCACTCCTTCCCCAACACCCTGGTCCACTCCTCTATCACCCCCAACACCCCTTCCCCTTCGCCCGGCACCTTCCCATGCAAGCGCAGGAGATGCAACACCTGCCCTTTTACCTCCTCCCTTCCCACTGTCCAGGGCCCCAAACACTCCTTCCAGGTGAAACAGCGATTTACTTGTACTTCTTGCAATCTAGTATACTGTATTCACTGCTCACGATGTGGTCACCTCTACATTGGGGAGAACAAACACAGATTGGATGACCGCTTTGCGGAACACCTCTGTTCAGTCCATAAGCGTGACCCAGAGCTTCTGGTCGCCTGTCACTTTAATTCTTCGCTCCACTCCCACTCTGATCTCTCCGTCCTCGGCCTCTTACACTGTTCCAATGAAGCTCAATGTAAGCTTGAGGAACAGCACCTCATCTTTCGATTAGGCACTTTACAGCCTTCTGGACTCAACATCGAGTTCAACAACTTCAGACTATAACCTCGGCCCCTATATGTATTTAATTTTTTCCTTTTTTTTCTTTTTTTCTCTCACATGGCAACTGTTGATGATTCTGCCATTGCCATTTACACCTCATCTAGAATCATCTTTTGTTTCTTAACTTGCCCCATTACCATCTCCATTTGCCTTGCACCATCATTGTTCTGGACCAATGAACATTTTATGTGTGCAGATAGCACCCTCTGGTGGTGGTTATTGTGTTAACAGTTTGTATGCTGGAAAGGTCATCTGATCTTTCTTCCTGTGTGAGGTCATTTGACCTTTGTTCCTTTCTTCCTGTGAGAGGTCATTTGACCTTCCTACCTTTCTTCCTGTTGACCCCAGGAAGCAGTTTTGCTAGGAAGAACCTGACTTGAGTAATGGAGAATCTGCCATGAGAGGTTCCATTCACAATCCAATGTAATCTGATTTCATATGTTAGGCCAAGCACAATATCTGTGAGTATCTTTGTTCCTTAGCATAATAGCAACATTGTCAGAGTAATATTTTGATAATACTATGATTATAAAAGGTTAATATTTGATAGTTATAGAAGTTAGTCCAAATGTTAGTTAGTTATACAATTAGTCCATTCTACTGTTGTAAATACGTTTATATCTTATGTAATATCGAATGTATAGTACTCAGTTTATGTACAAAACATACTTTGTCTTTGTTTACAGTTTCACAATTTTGTTCAAGTAAAGCTTCAAAACAGCAACCGGCTTCAGAAGAATTATTTTTGAATAAGTGTTTAACTTGCTGGATAACTAGATAGGAGCACGTCTAGCGCGACCAGTACAGTGAAAAGATAGCAATACGGCTAGCAGTGAAAAGATATCAGTGAAAAGATATCAGTGAAAAGATAGCAATACGGCTAGCAGTGAAAAGATATCAGTGAAAAGATATCAGTGAAAAGATAGCAATACGGCTAGTTGTGAAGAGCAGAGCAGGAGGAGCCTAGAGTAAGCCTTAACCTTGTAGAGCACATCTACCTCACATCAACATGTCAGAAGATAATAACGAAAATGCTTTGCAGCAAGTAGAAGACCTTAAACAGGCAGACGAAACTGTAGAACGTGACAATCGGTCTATAAGCTCCGGTTACTACAGATCGCAAGTTGGTTCACGGTCATCGGGTGGTTCTAGAGAAAGCATAGCCATCGCCAAAGCACGGGCTAAGCTAGTAGCAGCTCAAGCCAGAGCTGCGCATGCGGACAGTGAAATAGAAATAAAAGTAAGACAGGCCCATCTCCAAGCTGAACCCCAAGCAGAACAGGCCCGGCTCCAAGCAGAACAGGCCCATCACCAAGTGGAACGCCAGGCTGAACAGGCCCGTCTCCAAGCCACATTAGACGCTTTGCAGCAATAAAAAGAGATAGATGCTGCATTAGCCGAGACACAAGTATTTGAGGCAATTTTGGAGGGAGCTGATCCCGAGACAGCTTACAAACCTTTAATTCCCGTTCCGTGGCAGAGTCCACGACAGCGCACCATAGATTATGTGAGCGACCATGCCGACATACAGTTTACAGGAGAAAGGGATGGAGGCCCGCACATCTCTACAGACGCAAACACTTCATATAACATGCCACAAGTTGCCAACCAAGGTCAAAGCAGACAGCGTGCCTCAAGCCGTAGAGTCTCCGCCAGCAGAACGGAAGACACGGTGCAAAGGAATAGGACGCTGAATAGAGAAAGTCAGAGGCAAATCCCCTCTCGGTTCCTTGAGACCCGCAACAGAGCCCCCAGCCAAGGCAACCCTGGCACAGGTCCCAGCACCTACGACCTCGCCAAATACCTTGCACGCACCCAGCTGGTGACGTCGGGGTTAATCAAGTTTGATGACAGGCCGGAGAATTATCGGGCTTGGAAGTCCTGCTTCCACGATGCCATATCGGGCTTAGACCTGTCGGCAGGAGAAGAGCTCGGCCTCCTTATCAAATGGCTCGGCCCAGAGTCCGCCGGACAGGCCTGCAGGATAAAAGCGGCCAACGTGGGGCAGCTGCCAGAGGGGTTGACGAAGGCTTGGGTGAGGCTGGAAGAAAGCTACGGCTCACCCGAAGCCATTGAAAGGGCTCTCTTTGACAGGTTGGAGAACTTTCCGAGGTTGACGAGTAAGGAACCCCAGAAGCTCCGCGACCTTGGAGATCTGCTGTCGGAACTCGAAGCCGCAAAGCAGGACGGCTACCTACCCGGTCTATCGTACTTAGACACTTCCAGAGGGGTAAGTCCCATCATTGAGAAGCTTCCATTTAACCTGCAGGAGAAGTGGATAACGTTTGGATCAAAGTTCAAGCTAAAGCACAACGTGGCGTTCCCACCATTCTCTTCGTTCGTTAAATTCATCCGTAAAGAAGCCAAAGCCAGGAACGACCCCAGCTTCAACTTCTTCTCCTCCCACCCAGCACTTGCCAGAAGAGACAAGTTCGACAGACATGGAAGGACACCAATATCTGTCCACAGAATGCAAGTGTCCTCAACTGAGCACACAAAGATTCAGAAGAAACCTGAGGATATGAGCAAACAATGCCCTATCCACAACAAGCCCCATCCTTTAAAGAAGTGCAGAGGCTTCAGGGAGATGTCCCTGGAAGATTGGAAACAATATCTTAAAGAGAACTCTATATGTTTCAGGTGCTGCTCGTCCACGAGCCATCTCACCAAGAACTGCAAGGTGGATGCAAAATGCACTGAATGTGAAAGTGATCGGCACGTTTCAGCACTACACCCAGGCCCAGCTCCTTGGAAGTCAGAGATGCCTCCTCCCGCATCAGTGCACAGCGGGGAGAGAGAAGGAGCTGCTGGTCCAGAGATTACATCCAGGTGCACCGAGGTGTGTGGAGAAGGAGCGAGCGCAAGAGCATGCTCCAAGATATGCCTCATTAATGTGTACCCTGTAGGATGTCACACACTAGAGAACAAGCCATCTCAGGTGAGCACACTCAAGACTTCCATCTTGGAGAATGGTCGTCCAAGCTACCTTACCCCATGCAATAGACAGATCCGCATGGTGTTTGACTCCAGTGCACCATATCAGGGCGTCTCTCTCAACGACGTACTCCTCACAGGGCCCGATCTTAACAACAGCCTCTTGGGAGTGCTCATGAGATTCAGGAAAGAGCCCGTCACCATCACTGCCGATATCCAGCACATGTTTCATTGATTCGTGGTGAGAGAAGACCACAGAGACTTCCTCCACTTCCTGTGGTATCGGGACAATGACCCTAATAGAGACATTGTGGACTACAGAATGCGTGTACATGTCTTTGGGAATAGCCCATCCCCTGCTGTCGCCATATACGGACTAAGGAGGGCTGCCAAGGAAGAAGACGACAACTTTGGCAGTGATGTGAGAGGGTTCATCGAACGAGAGTTCTATGTCGACGACGCACTGAAGTCATTCCCGACCGAAGCAGAGGCCATCAGTATCCTCGGACAAGCCCAGGAACTACTTGCACTATCCAACCTCAGGCTGCATAAGATAGCCTCTAACAGACCATCAGTGATGGAGGCATTCCCCCCTGAAGATCATGCTAAGGACGTCAAGGACCAAGACCTCTTCACTGATGACCTCCCCCTACAGCGTAGCCTAGGGGTGTCGTGGAACATAGCAACAGACACGTTCACATTCCAAGTCCTAGACGCCAAGAAACCCTTCACACGTAGAGGAGTGCTCTCTACAGTCAACAGCCTATACGACCCTCTCGGCTTCTTAGCCCCTGTCACTATACAAGGCAGGCTGCTCCTCAGGGAACTCTGCACACGCGCTGAAGAGTGGGATTCACCTCTCCCTGAAGAGATGGAAGCAGAGTGGGACAGATGGAGAGACTCACTCCAAGACTTACAGGAGATCCGAATACCTCGCTGCTATTCGTCTTTCTCTCCCTTAAATGCCCAATTCAAAGAGCTTTGTGTCTTTGCAGACGCATCCGCTAAGGCCATTGCAAGTGTGGCTTATCTGAAGGTCACCACTCAAGAAGGACAAAGCAAAATCGGCTTCGTCTTTGATAGAGGCAAGTTGGCGCCCCAGCCAGACCTCACCATACCCAGGTTGGAACTGTGCGTAGCAGAATGCAAACTACCCCCTCACAGCAGTCTACGGAAGCTGCATCCTATCATCGACACCGACGGACCGTCTCCGAGGTGGTTCTTCTTTGGTCGCCAGAGGATTCCAGTGACAAGTAGAGTTCGGACTATGTGGAGTCGTTAACGACCCCAGACGTGGAGTATTCTGGACCAATGAACATTTTATGTGTGCAGATAGCACCCTCTGGTGGTGGTTATTGTGTTAACAGTTTGTATGCTGGAAAGGTCATCTGACCTTTCTTCCTGTGTGAGGTAATTTGACCTTTGTTCCTTTCTTCCTGTGAGAGGTCATTTGACCTTCCAACCTTTCTTCCTGTTGACCCCAGGAAGCAGTTTTGCTAGGAAGAACCTGATTTGAGTAATGGAGAATCTTCCATGAGTGGTTCCATTCACAATCCAATGTAATCTGATTTCATATGTTAGGCCAAGCGCAATATCTGTGAATATCTTTGTTCCTTAGCATAATAGCAATGTTGTCAGAGTAATATTTTGATAATACTATGTTTATAAAAGGTTAATATTTGATAGTTATAGAAGTTAGTCCAAATGTTAGTTAGTTATACAATTAGTCCATTCTACTGTTGTAAATATGTTTATATCTTATGTAATATCGACTGTATAGTACTCAGTTTATGTACAAAACATACTTTGTCTTTGTTTACAGTTTCACAAATTTGTTCAAGTAAAGCTTCAAAACAGCAACCGGCTTCAGAAGAATTATTTTTGAATAAGTGTTTAACTTGCTGGATAACTAGATAGGAGCACGTCTAGCGCGGCCAGTACAATCATCCCTTTTATCTTTTAACCACTCCTGTCTTCCAGCCTATTACAGACCTTCCCATTTGTTCTTTCCTCCCTTTCCCAGCCTCACACTTGCTTAAAAATCTGTTACTTCTCTAACCTTTTCCAGTTCTGATGAAGGGTCATCGACCTGAAATGTTAGCTCTGTTTCTCTCTCCATGATGCTGCCTGACCGGCTGAGTGTTTCCAGCATTTTCTGTTGTTATTTTTGATTTCCAGCATCCGCAGTATTTTGCTGTTGTTTGGGAGGGATAGACTTGACTAAATTAAGCCAAGCTACAATTTTTCATGTAAAATTCCTACATGCTTCAAGTTATAATTGAAGTAGCTTTAAATATTAATATGTTCTTATTGAGCTCAGTAATGTCTCACATGAACAGAGTTTTCATTTGATCGTTGACACTTTACAGCTTGAGAATGAGAACATAGAAAGCAGAAGTAATTACATCTGTTGCTTTTGCCTTGAGAGGGACATGCTCAGTGACATATGCTACCAGTTTCATGCCAACCTGAACTCACCCTTTTGATAATCACGGCATGATCGGAATATGTCAACATAGCAGCAGACATGAATTTCAATGCAATAGGCTGCTTTCCAATACAAGTGCTGATTGTACTGGTATTTTGCTTTCCAGCAGTTTACTGTTTACAGTTTTCAAATCTGCAAATTTTTCTAAAAATAAAGAACATAAAATAGCTGCAGAAAAATGATCGCAAGGTCTCCGCAGTTCTCTGGAGTAGGGGAGTGCACAGAATGGAAATATATGCATTCTCACAGTGTCATAGTATGTTTGAATTAGAAAGACTACCAGTCAGTTAAGTATGCTTGAAGTACAGAATAGGTAAAGTATGATCACATATTCCAGGGAGCAGCAGCAGCAGAGAGGAGGTGAGCCCGGTATAAAAACCGGCGCGAAGACCGAGGCCCGACCAGTTCCAGGGAGCAGCGGCAGCGGAGAGGAGGTGAGCCCGGTATAAAAACCGGCGCGAAGACCGAGGCCCGACCAGTTCCAGGGAGCAGCGGCAGCAGAGAGGAGGTGAGCCCGGTATAAAAACCGGCGCGAAGACCGAGTCCCGACCAGTTCCAGGGAGCAGCGGCAGCAGAGAGGAGGTGAGCCCGGTATAAAAACCGGCGCGAAGACCGAGGCCCGACCAGTTCCAGGGAGCAGCGGCAGCAGAGAGGAGGTGAGCCCGGTATAAAAACCGGCGCAAAGACCGAGGCCCGACCAATTCCAGGGAGCAGCGGCAGCAGAGAGGAGGTGAGCCCGGTATAAAAACCGGCGCGAAGACCGAGGCCCGACCAGTTCCAGGGAGCAGCAGCAGCAGAGAGGAGGTGAGCCCAGTATAAAAACCGGCGCGAAGACCGAGGCCCGACCAGTTCCAGGGAGCAGCGGCAGCAGAGAGGTGGTGAGCCCGGTATAAAAACCGGCGCGAAGACCGAGGCCCGACTAGTTCCAGGGAGCAGCGGCAGCAGAGAGGAGGTGAGCCCGGTATAAAAACCGGCGCGAAGACCGAGGCCCGACCAGTTCCAGGGAGCAGCGGCAGCAGAGAGGAGGTGAGCCCGGTATAAAAACCGGCGCGAAGACCGAGGCCCGACCAGTTCCAGGGAGCAGCGGCAGCAGAGAGGAGGTGAGCCCGGTATAAAAACCGGCGCAAAGACCGAGGCCCGACCAATTCCAGGGAGCAGCGGCAGCAGAGAGGAGGTGAGCCCGGTATAAAAACCGGCGCGAAGACCGAGGCCCGACCAGTTCCAGGGAGCAGCAGCAGCAGAGAGGAGGTGAGCCCAGTATAAAAACCGGCGCGAAGACCGAGGCCTGACCAGTTCCAGGGAGCAGCGGCAGCAGAGAGGTGGTGAGCCCGGTATAAAAACCGGCGCGAAGACCGAGGCCCGACTAGTTCCAGGGAGCAGCGGCAGCAGAGAGGAGGTGAGCCCGGTATAAAAACCGACGCGAAGACCGAGGCCCGACCAGTTCCAGGGAGCAGCGGCAGCAGAGAGGAGGTGAGCCCGGTATAAAAACCGGTGCGAAGACCGAGGCCCGACCAATTCCAGGGAGCAGCGGCAGCAGAGAGGAGGTGAGCCCGGTATAAAAACCGGTGCGAAGACCGAGGCCCGACCAGTTCCAGGGAGCAGCGGCAGCAGAGAGGAGGTGAGCCCGGTATAAAAACCGGCGCGAAGACCGAGGCCCGACCAGTTCCAGGGAGCAGCAGCAGCAGAGAGGAGGTGAGCCCAGTATAAAAACCGGCGCGAAGACCGAGGCCCGACCAGTTCCAGGGAGCAGCGGCAGCAGAGAGGTGGTGAGCCCGGTATAAAAACCGGCGCGAAGACCGAGGCCCGACTAGTTCCAGGGAGCAGCGGCAGCAGAGAGGAGGTGAGCCCGGTATAAAAACCGGCGCGAAGACCGAGGCCCGACCAGTTCCAGGGAGCAGCGGCAGCAGAGAGGAGGTGAGCCCGGTATAAAAACCGGCGCGAAGACCGAGGCCCGACCAGTTCCAGGGAGCAGCGGCAGCAGAGAGGAGGTGAGCCCGGTATAAAAACCGGCGCAAAGACCGAGGCCCGACCAATTCCAGGGAGCAGCGGCAGCAGAGAGGAGGTGAGCCCGGTATAAAAACCGGCGCGAAGACCGAGGCCCGACCAGTTCCAGGGAGCAGCAGCAGCAGAGAGGAGGTGAGCCCAGTATAAAAACCGGCGCGAAGACCGAGGCCTGACCAGTTCCAGGGAGCAGCGGCAGCAGAGAGGTGGTGAGCCCGGTATAAAAACCGGCGCGAAGACCGAGGCCCGACTAGTTCCAGGGAGCAGCGGCAGCAGAGAGGAGGTGAGCCCGGTATAAAAACCGACGCGAAGACCGAGGCCCGACCAGTTCCAGGGAGCAGCGGCAGCAGAGAGGAGGTGAGCCCGGTATAAAAACCGGTGCGAAGACCGAGGCCCGACCAATTCCAGGGAGCAGCGGCAGCAGAGAGGAGGTGAGCCCGGTATAAAAACCGGCGCGAAGACCGAGGCCCGACCAGTTCCAGGGAGCAGCGGCAGCGGAGAGGAGGTGAGCCCGGTATAAAAACCGGCGCGAAGACCGAGGCCCGACCAAATCAACAGCAGAGGAGAGAGGTAAAAAGTAATCAGAGTGTGACATCACCAGGGAGCAGGTAAGTGATTGGTTGGTGAGTATTTCTCTCTTTTCAATACAAGCTTGACTTCTGTGGTGTTAAATTTTTAGGGTCTCTGGTGTAGTGGGGACAGTTGGTAAATAAAGCGCCCTAGAGTATACCTGTAACTGGGGTATTGAATAAATTTTTTAATTAATTAAAGGAGTAAGTCATGGCAGGAGAGTTCAGACCCGTGTTCTGCTCCTCTTGCTCCATGTGGGAAATCAGGGACGCTGCCAGTGTCCCTGACGACCATGTGTGCGGGAAATGCATCCAGCTGCAGCTACTTGTAGACCACATTGCGGCGCTCGAGCTGCGGGTGGATGAATTTTGGAGCATGCACGATGCTGAGAGGGTCATGGATAGCACGTTTAGCGAGTTGTTCACGCCTCAGGGTAGGGCTGCACAGGGGGTGATCATCAGGCAGAGCAACAGAGGCAGGCAGGAAGTGCAGGGAACCCCTGCGGACATCCCCCTTTCAAACAAGTATACCAAGTTGGATACTGTTGAGGGGAATGACTCACCAGGGGAAGGCAGCAGCAGCCAGCTTCCTGGCACCAGGGACGCTTCTGCTGCTCAGAAAGGGAGGAAAAAGAGTGGGAGAGCAATAGTGGTAGGGGATTCTATCGTAAGGGGAACAGATAGGCGTTTCTGTGGCCGCAAACGTGACTCCAGGATGGTTTGTTGCCTCCCTGGGGCCAGGGTCTGGGCTGTAACTGAGCGGCTACAGGGCATTCTTAAGGGGGAGGGTGAGCAGGCAGAGGTTGTGGTCCACATTGGGACCAACGACATAGGAAGGAAGGGGGATGAGGTCCTGCATCAAGAATTTAGGGAGCTAGGTAACAGATTAAAGAGCAGGACCTCGAAGGTTGTAATCTCTGGATTACTCCCAGTGCCACGTGCTAGTAAGTATAGGAATGGGAGGATAGAGCAGATGAATGCGTGGCTAAAGAGTTGGTGTCGGGGGGAGGGTTTTACTTTCCTGGATCACTGGGCCTGCTTCTGGGAAAGGTGGGACTTGTACAAGTCGGACGGGTTGCACCTGAACCAGAGCGGGACAAATATCCTTGCGGGGAGGTTTGCTAGCACTGTTGGGGGGGGTTTAAACTAACTTGGCAGGGGGATGGGATACAGAGGGGAGCTGAAATAGGGGGTGATGTGCTGCCAATTATAGAGAAAAAAACAAGTCAGCTTGGTAGACAGGGCAAATATATAAGGGCAAGGCTGGATGGCATCTATTTTAATGCAAGGAGTCTTGCAAATAAGGTGGATGAACTGAAGGTGTTGATAAACACATGGGAGTATGATATTGTTGCTATCACGGAGACATGGTTGAGGGAGGGGCAAGACTGGCAGCTCAATATTCCGGGGTACAGAATCTTCAGGCGAGACAGAGGGGGAGGTATAAGAGGAGGGGGTGTCGCAATATTAATTAAGGAGTCAATTACTGCAGTAAGGAGGGATGATATATTAGCAGGTTCCTCTAATGAGGCCATATGGGTGGAGCTTAAAAACAAAAAGGGGGCAAGCACTTTGCTGGGAGTGTACTATAGGCCTCCAAACAGTCAGGGGGAGATAGAGGAACAGATATGTAGGCAAATCTCAGAGAAATGTGCAAATAATAGGGTAATAATAATGGGGGATTTCAACTTCCCCAATATTAACTGGGATAGTCAGAGTGTGAAGGGCTCAGAGGGTGTAGAATTCTTAAAGTGCATCCAGGAGAGCTTTTTGAGCCAGCATGTAGAAAGTCCTACAAGAGAGGGGGCGGTACTGGACCTAATTCTAGGGAATGTGGCCGGCCAAGTGGAAAAAGTGCTAGTAGGTGAGCACTTTGGTGATAGTGACCATAATATGGTAAGATTTAAGGTGGTCATGGAAAAGGACAGGGATGGGCCGGAAATAAAGGTTCTAAATTGGGGGAAGGCCGATTTTAATAGGATAAGGCAGGATCTGGCCAAAATGGACTGGGATCAGCTACTTGTAGGAAAATCCGCATTGGAGCAATGGGAGGCTTTCAGAAGGGAGATTGAGATCATACAATGGCAACATGTTCCCGTAAAGGTCAAGAGTGGTTCCAAAAACCACAGGGAACCTTGGATGTCAGGGGATGTACGAGAATGGATTAGGAAAAAAAGGAGGGCTTTTGGTAGATACAAAAGGCTAAAGATGGAGGAAGCCCTAGAGGAGTACAAAAAGTGCAGGGGGATACTTAAAAAAGAAATTAGGAGATCAAGGAGGGGCCATGAAATAACACTGGTGAGCAAAATAAAGGAAAATCCTAAGATGTTTTATAAGTATATTAAGGGTAAGAGGACAACTAGGGAAAAAATAGGGCCCATTAGGGACAAAAGTGGCAATCTGTGTGTGGAGCCGGAAGATGTAGGAGGGGTTCTAAATGAATTTTTTGCATCTGTTTTCACTATGGAGAAGGACGATGTAGACATAGAAATAGGGCGGGGGGACTGCGATATGCTCGAACATATTAACATCGAGAGGGAGGAGGTATTGGCGGTTTTAGCTGGCCTAAAAATGGATAAATCCCCAGGCCCGGATGAAATGTATCCCAGGCTGCTGTGTGAGGCAAAGGAAGAGATTGCGGGGGCTCTAACACATATATTCAGGACCTCTCTGGCCACAGGGGATGTGCCAGAGGACTGGAGAACCGCTAATATAGTACCATTATTCAAGAAGGGTAGTAGGGAAAAACCGGGGAACTACAGGCCAGTGAGCCTAACATCAGTGGTAGGAAAATTATTGGAAAAAATTCTGAGGGACAAAATTTGTCTCCACTTGGAGAGGCAAGGATTAATCAGGGATAGTCAACATGGCTTTGTCAAGGGAAGATCATGTCTGACTAATTTGATTGAATTTTTTGAGGGGGTGACTAGGTGTGTGGATGAGGGTAACGCAGTGGATGTGGTATACATGGATTTCAGTAAGGCCTTCGATAAAGTCCCGCACAGGAGACTGGCCAAGAAGGTAAGAGCCCATGGAATCCAGGGTGCCTTGGCACATTGGATACAAAACTGGCTTAGTGGCAGAAGGCAGAGGGTGATGGCCGAAGGTTGTTTTTGTGACTGGAAGCCTGTGGCCAGTGGGGTACCACAGGGATCGGTGCTGGGTCCCTTGCTGTTTGTGGTCTACATTAATGACTTGGATATGAATGTAAAAGGTATGATCAGTAAGTTCGCGGATGATACAAAAATTGGTAGGGTGGTAAATAGCGAGGAGGGTAGCCTCAGTCTGCAGGACGATATAGATGGGTTGGTCAGATGGGCGGAACAGTGTCAAATGGAATTTAACCCGGAAAAGTGCGAGGTGATGCACTTTGGGGGGACTAACAAGGCAAGGGAATACACAATGAATGGAAAGACCCTAGGCAAGACGGAGGGTCAGAGGGATCTGGGTGTGCAAGTACACAGATCCCTGAAGGCGGCGGAACAGGTGGATAAGGTGGTAAAAAAGGCATATGGGATACTTGCCTTCATTAGCCGAGGCATTGAATATAAGAGCAAGGAGGTTATGATGGAGCTGTATAAAACACTGGTTAGGCCACAGCTGGAATACTGTGTGCAGTTCTGGTCGCCACACTACAGGAAGGATGTGATCGCGTTAGAGAGGGTGCAGAGGAGGTTCACCAGGATGTTACCAGGGCTGGAGCGCTTCAGCTATGAAGAGAGACTGGGCAGATTGGGTTTGTTTTCCTTGGAGCAGAGGAGGCTGAGGGGGGACATGATTGAGGTGTACAAAATTATGAGGGGCATAGATAGGATGGATGCTGAGGAGCTTTTTCCCTTAGTAGAGGGGTCAATAACTAGGGGGCATAGATTCAAGGTAAAGGGCGGGAGGTTTAGAGGGGATTTGAGAAAGAACTTTTTCACCCAGAGGGTGGTTGGAGTCTGGAACTCACTGCCTGAAAGGGTTGTGGAGGCAGAAACCCTCACAACATTTAAGAAGCATTTGGATGAGCACTTGAAATGCCATAGCATACAAGGCTACGGACCAAATGCTGGAATATGGGATTAGATTAGACAGGGCTTGATGGCCGGCACGGACACGATGGGCCGAAGGGCCTCTATCCGTGCTGTATTACTCTATGACTCTATGACTCTATGGGCTAGATTTTCAGTTGATAGCGCCAGCAGTTAGCACCTTAAGAGAAGTGATTTTCGGGCGCTATGCGTCTAGCGCCCGTGCGCAGCGCAGTTTGTGCCCCGCCCCAAATTAAGTTGCCCGTTAGCGCCGGCGCAAAGTTTAGCGCCCGCCCGGATGCGCGCGCAGAAAATGACGTCACATCCTCGTGCAACGCCCTTTGTGCGCCCCGATTCCAAACTTCAGTCGGACCGCCCCATTGTGCGGCTGGCGGTCGGAGCGTTTGGAAAAAGGAACGCAACACAACCAGCGCGGGCCCCGGGGGGCGCAAATTAAAGGGGACGTGCTCTCCAGTATAAAGGCCAGCCTTTTTTCAGAAAACACTCTTGTGCAACGCATTTCTGGAGACACAACAAGGAGGATAGCTAACTGGTTTCAAGCAGCAAGAGCTCAGGTATTTTTGGACTCAGGCCAGAGCGCTGCAAGTGGCCTTTTGGAAATTTGAGTGTTTGCCAGGATTTGATGGGGGTTGCATGGGGTGCCAACGCGGAGCTGCAGCTCCATGTCCGTAGGGCTCGCAGACGCATTGTGAGAGGGGCAGCCCTGGCTAGAGGCAGAGGGGGCTACAGGCGTCGGCCACGTAGGCCTTACCCAGTCAGGCTATACCGCCAGCAGCGCTCCTACCTAAACATGAGTGCCGCGCGATGTGTTAAAAGGCTCCGATTCCGAAAGGAGGTGATTGCAGAGATCTGCCACCTGCTTCGCCGAGATCTGCGGCCAAAGCTCAGGCGCAGGACGTCTCTGTCGGTGGAAGTGAAGGTGACGGTGGCATTGAACTTCTATGCCACCGGCTCCTTCCAATACGCTGCTGGGGACATAGCAAACATCTCCCAGTACGGCGTGCATCGCTGCATCCGCCAGGTGACCGAAGCACTGTTCAGAAGGAGAAGCCAATTCATCTCCTTCCCCATGGCCCTGGAGAGCCAGCATCAGCGCGCATTGGGATTTTCCAGACTCGGGGAATTCCCCTTGGTGCAGGGCGCCATTGACTGTACGCATGTGGCTTTGCGGGCCCCCCTGGAGCATGGCGAGCAGTATCGCAACAGGAAGGGCTACCATTCTCTGAATGTGCAGCTGGTCTGTGACCACAAGCAGCGCATCATGGCAGTCAATGCCAGCTTCCCAGGCAGCAGCCACGATGCCTTTATCCTGCGGCAGAGTACTGTGCATGACATGTTCCAGGCACAGCCTCCCCCAAGAGGATGGCTACTCGGGGACAAAGGCTATCCTTTGTGCACCTGGCTCATGACCCCGCTCCGCGCGCCCAGGACCGCTGCTGAAGAGGCCTACAACGAGAGCCATCAAACCACCCGCAACATCATCGAGCTAACTATTAGGGTCCTCAAGCAGCGGTTCCGCTGCCTTGATCGCTCCGGAGGAGCTCTCCAGTATTCGCCGGACCGGGTCTCCCAATTTGTGGTGGTTTGCTGCATGCTACACAACCTGGCTATCCGCAGGACTCAGGCACTGCCACCTGACGTTGGACCAGCACCTCAGGAGGAGGAGCAGGAGGAGCATGAGGAGGAGGAGGAGGAGGAGCAGGAGTACGTTCCGAGGAGGGAGCGACCAGGGCCAAGGGCCGCACGACGCCACCTTATTACACGGTACTTCTAAGCCCCCTGTCAGGGAATGGCCAGGGGCCATGAGGGAAGATGAATGCAGCCGCTCCGCAAGCCCTCAGCCGGCGAAGCCAACAAACACTAAGAAGAACAACCATGGAGACTGCATGAATAAAGATAATTTTTTATTACACAAAAATGAAAAGCTCTCCCCACATGAATCCCCAAAAACAATAAACGGGCCCCACAAAAAGCCCAACAAACGACTCACTCCCACAAACTGGGGAGGAGTCACTCCACCTTTCTTCAAACCGGGCCTCAACATCGGCCTAACGCAAAAAATAAGCCCTCCAACAACACAACCATGGGCAAAATAAAGATGGCCACCGCCATATAAAAGGAAAGCTGGCCACACCCTCTACTGAGTGGCCCGCGAGGGCGAGACCTTGCCCAGCCTTTTGCCTCCCCTGCCCGGCCTGCTGCTCCTTCGCAAGCTCTGCCCAGTGGCTGCTGCGAGGCTGGGGGAAGGTGCCTGAGGCTCAGATGCCCTTCCACCAGATGCCGCTGGGGGGCGGCCTACACGGCGTTTGGGCCTCGAGGGGCCGTCTGCTGAGTGGCACACCTGAGCCTGGCCACCATCAGCTGCAGCCGCTTGCCCTTGACACCCCAGTGGGGGAATGGCGGTGACGGATGGCGCAATGTGGGCCAGCTGGCATCTGGGATGCGCTGGCTGGTGCTGTGGCGCGGTGGCACTCGGCCGGGCCTGCACTGCAGGATCCGCAACAATCAGCCGAGGGGCGGCTTGCTGGGATGGTCCAGCGCGGCGGCTGCCCTGGCGATGCCTGCCTGAGACAGCGCGTGTGGCAGCAGTGAGTGCCCCTGTTGTCCTGGTGTGCGCGCGCATCACATCCGCCAGGGTCTTGACGGCATCAGTCAGCATGCGGCCACTCGCGGCAGTTGCTGCCCCGAACTCGCGCACACTGGTCGCCAGCGACTCGATGGCCTCAGGCATGCGCCCCACCACGCTCATGAGCTCCGTGTGGCGCCGGTCCGAATCCTCGGCCATCTTATCCGGCTTCCGCACCTCCTCCGAGGTGAAGGTGTCCGGACTGGAGTTGCGACTCTCCCGCTGGGGAGGAGGGGGCCGAACTAAGGGACCCTTGCCACGTTGGTGGCGGCGAGTGTGCCGATCAGCAGCACTCCCCTCTGATCCTTCCCCCCTTTGGGGGGAAGGCCGCGGGCCACGCGCACGGCTCCTGGGTGGCTGGACGCCACTGGTCCCAGAAGCTGCATTGCCCTGCGACAGTTCCTCCAGGCACTCGTCCAGTGAGGAGGTGTCAAGCATTTCCTCCTCTCCTGCGGGACGTGACTGTTCCCCCGATGGTCCGGCTTGCTCCTCCTCCTCCTCCTGCTCGGAGGTGCTGTCACTGGCAGCTTCAGGGTCCTGGTCGTCACCAGCTGAAAGCAGGAATGCACAAGAGTAGCTTCAGAGTGAGGAGACGGCGTCAGCGAGGGAGTTAGGACTGGTGGCATTCAGCGCATTGGTGGGACAGTGGCAAAGGAGGTAGCTCGGATGGGCCAGTGCGACGCGAGAGGGCCAAAAGGCGAGGTCCTTACCATTGCTGGGCAGTGGAGGGTCGGATACTCCGCACGCTGTGGGGACGATCGCACGGGCTCCCATGAGCACACACACGCGCTCCTCCAGCCGAGTGAGCTTCTGCAGCTTGGCGCGGCCACCCCTGGCACGGGCCTGGCGATTAAAGGCTACTTTAGCCTGCAAGAGAAAGGATGGGCTGTAAGTGTGCAGTGTAGCCCTGATGTAGTGTGCACTGCCTCCCATGGTGGAATAGCTTGGCCAGAGTGAAGCCCTGATGTAGTGTGCACTGCCTCCCATGGTGGAATAGCTTGGCCAGAGTGAAGCCCTGATGTAGTGTGCACTGCCTCCCATGGTGGAATAGCTTGGCCAGAGTGAAGCCCTGATGTAGTGTGCACTGCCTCCCATGGTGGAATAGCTTGGCCAGAGTGAAGCCCTGATGTAGTGTGCACTGCCTCCCATGGTGGAATAGCTTGGCCAGAGTGAAGCCCTGATGTAGTGTGCACAGCCTGCCATGGTGGAATAGCTTGGCCAAAGTGTAGAGTGCCGAATGGCCATTTGATGCTCATGACTGTCCCAATGCTGCTGGCTGAGGGCTGGCCAATAGGACTTTCAGCTCCCTTTGCCCATCATGTCAGGTGTACATGCAAGAATGAGGAGGAGACTGGAAAGGCTACTCACCTTGACAATCCTGGTCAGGTCGTTGTATTTTTTACGACATTGTTTGTGGGTCCTGGGGGCATCGCCGGTGAACGTCACCCTCTGGGCGATCTGCTTCCAGGCTTTGGTGTAGTCGTGGTGGGTTGGATTCCTCCCACTCTCTGGGAACAAGATCTTGCGCCTCACCTCCAGAGCTGTGACCATTATGTCCAGATCACCCTCTGAGAAGCGCAGGGCACGCTGACGGGCCTTCTCTGGCGTTGCCATGACTCCCTGGGGCTGAGCAGCAGTGTTGAGGCCTCTTTGCAAGGCTGCAGTGTGCAGGGCGTGGCAGCAGACCAATTCGTCCCTTCCCCCTTTAAGAGCTGGTCGGCGCCACGGGGTCTGCTGTCAGTCCAAAAATGACCGCACCCGCGCTGCGCCCCGCCTGGGCGCTATCCCTCTGGACCGCCGGCTTAGCGCCTAAAGATAGTAGTGGAACGCCTCTTTTAGCGCTCCACCAACCTCTTAGGGCGAAGCCACTGAATTCCCGGCAACGGGGCGCTACTTTGGGGCGGGCGCTAACTTCGGGCGGGCGCTAAGGTTAGCGCCCCAAAACTGCCTATACTGAAAATCTAGCCCTATATGTTTGCCAACTTCTTGGGATCAAAACACATTTTTAGCCAGTCTGCTGTGTCTCTGATATTTGAGATTACAGATACCACGGCTACTTGGTTACTCCAGGTATGGCCTAAAATCCAAGCTAATAGCAGCAAAGCATAATCCTTAAAGGTGAGTAAACTTTGTTTTTAATTTCAATTTAAAAGCATGTTTTAGGGGTACTTATAAGATTTTATTTTAGCATCAAGACAGAAAAAAAACTGGTGTCCCCAAAAATTCAAGTAAATGTGGAGAAAGTCAGCTCTTTGGAACATCACTGAAGGTCAAAAAATAAGGACTGTTTTCCCCAAAATCCAAGGCTAAGACGAGCAAAGCTCTATTACTGTGCAGAATTTACCTGTGAGAGGTAATGAGAGGCTCTTAAAGACACAAATCAACAATCAGTTATTAGGCAAATCTTTGTTCCATCAGACCACACCAAGGTGTTATGCTCCCATCAATTTGATCCCATTTGGTGTATTTGCTGTAAATTTTCAAAATGTTCAGCTAAATTTCTATTAAATGTACATTAAAAAAAAAATCATACATCCATTTCACGTCACGCTTTGTTTGACAGTCTGCTCAAAACTTTTGGTGTGCTTTTAAATGCTATGATCCGTTATCATTTTCCTATAAGCTCTGACTGAAATCAACTGAGTTGATTTATCAGAGTGTGATCTATTGATCTTGAATCTGCTGAACTCACCTCAAATTTTCAAACCCTAGAATGAATGTCTCACTGAAAGTTGGGTCTAAGATGCGGGTGCAATGACAGTGATTTCAACATGCATGTTGCGTGATTGTTTATGTATGTGACATATCATGTGTAGCATGTACGGCGTGCAACGTGTGTGATGACATCACGAGTGCGATGCGTATGTATCCGGGAACCCTTGAAGATCAGGGAGAATTTTGGAATTTTCTGGTCAGAATTGGGAGGGAAATTAGCTTTACATCAAAAAACTGGAATTTAGGGTGGAAGTTTGCCTGGCCCTCTCCTGAGCCACAAAGCAGGACTCCACCCCCCTCCCCCCCACCCCCCGCCCCCCTTGCCCAAACATAACACTGCTCCATGCCAGCTGGAATCATTCTTCATACTTGTTTTCCCCATTCCTCCACCAAATTGTTGGAGAGATTGAAAGCTGGAATGTCGTAAGTTTAGGAGCACATCTGTGATCTTTTTCAGAATTGTTGAATTTTATTTTTAGGGGTATTTATCTGGGAAAAACTGTTTTTTGGTTGAACGTGATTGGGGACGGAATTTAAATTAGGGAGCAACATTTCAGGTAATATTATTGATAAATAACAAAAATATATAACAAACAATTGGAAAGGACTTATACACTTAAACAATGAGGCAGAGAGTAACTGAACAACAGCTTGATGCTCACGACATTACAGACAGAAGAAATGTTAAAAGAATTTTTTATTTACTGTTGTAATAGTTTGCCCACTGCATCTCTTACCGCAGCCAGTTACGGCTCCTGATTCACTGGAGTGGCAAACAAGATCATGAGCCCGTTGTGTCTCTCACTCACTGCCACGGAAACAGGTTCAAACTGTAGGTGAACAGGAACACAAGAGCTGCATCTATTCAGCCAACCCACATTCAAGTAGACTCCCTAGAGAGGCAGGAATATCATTGTGCTCAGTTTAAAAAAAAAAATAATTTAAAAGAAATATTTTTAAATTGGCAATCATTGATGGTAGAGTTCCGGTATTTATAATTATATTGCTGAGGGGTAGTGCTCTTTCCAATCCCCTTCAAATTCAGCTTTCATTTACAGCTACTGGGAGTTGTCCATCAGTAGATCAATGCAAGCAAATCAACACTGATGTGCTTTTGGAACTTAGCAAAATAATTGCACTCAGAATTATAAATCTGAACCTGAACAATGGAAAATCAGAGATACATGGCCTCAAAATCAGGGACAAATGGTTCAAATCAGAACATTATTTTGTTGTGTGCGGTTTCATGAATATTCAGGCAATCTAATCTTAATATTTGTGCTATTACTTATCTACTTCCTGTGGGTTCCACAAAGCAAAATTCATATGAAGGATGTTTCTGGTTGGTATGATCTTATGGTATTGATCAGACAGATCAATATCTTACTATGCCATCAATATATAATTGTGCTAATCCCTCTGACTGAGAACAATATAGAACGTTCAATGTATGGAGAGGAGCTGCTTCACAGAAACCAGACACTGAGCAGTGATGAGGGAAGAGTTAGGGGAAGTAACCAAAAGCATGGTCAAAGAAGTAAGTTTTAAGAAAGCTTTGGGAGGAGGGGAGAGAGCCAGTAAGAACATTCCAGAGTGTGGGGCTATAACAGTTGAAGACTCCATAACCACAAGGAGAGAGAGAGGAATGCCAGGCTGGCCAGAGCGGGAAAAGCAGAGGGCACGCTTAATTCTGAAGTCTTAGACCAAAATATAAATAAAATGATAGATCAGTGAGCTTTTATACAGTTCTTCCTATCCCACACTTTCTCAATACTGAACAGCTGCGTCAAAAAATAAATACTTTTACCAAGCAACCTTCATTTTTTATCTTCCAGCTCAAGCTATGAATGGAATTCAGAATTTGCATTGGGCACAAATTACCTCTCAACACATGGGCCAAGAAATTTGGCAGCACAGCACCCATTTTTTGGTGCTAAACGGTCTACTAAGCCTCCATTATGAGCCGGAAGTGCATCATATTGATAAAGACCACAAATTGACGTGTAGTGCCCTGCGACTGGATCAGGCATTAGTCCTTTTGCATATGCAGATAAGGGGCTTAACGCATGTTTGAGGCCCCAGCTACAAACGTGTTTTGCCATGGGACCCCCGCCCCCCCCCGGGTAGCGACCTTCCCCGGCCACCGATTGCCCGCCTCCCCTCCCCCCCGGTTACCGATACCCTCCACACCATGACCTTTGATTTCTTAGTGCTAACAGTGAAATTCCACCCAGGAAATTATGCAATGCTGAATTTTGAAAAATATAAATCCCACCCAATCAGAGTTGATTAAAGTTCAACTGCTGCTGAGCCTGATCATACAGGCCGTGTTTACACGGGTTTAACTACTGGGGGGATTTTAACTCCCGCTGTCTCATGGAAACCAGGTGGAACGTGAGTTAAAATTTAGCGGCTCTTTTTCCCGCTCTGTTATCTGTCCCAATCGGTTTTAAAGCTGGGTGATTGAGGCATCTGTTTGACTCAAGTGGTCACCTTATTAATATATGCTAATTGGGATCCTATCACTCAGATAGGACCGAGGCAATTTTAACAGTCTACTGGCCAGAGTGACGACCGTGGTCACTCTGACCAGGAAACCTGATGGTCACCCATCTGAACCCTCAAAAGATGTTAAAAACAACTTTTCTTTTTCGGCCAGGAGGAGCGGGAGTGCTTCTCTGGGCCCCACTAGGAAAGTCTGGGGGCTCGATTTTGCCATTGGGGCGGGCTGGGGGCGTGTCAGCCGCTTTTCGTGTTAGCCACCCGACTCCAATTTGATGTGGGAAAAATATGCGATTTTCACCTAATTGGGCAATTGATTTCCAGCGTGTGGGAACCCCTGGCCCACTTAGTCTTTCCATCCTGAAAGTCACCTCCGATGACGTCACCAGTGCTGGTGGTTTTAAGGCCTGCAAGCAGCCTTGCTTCTTCTGCAGACTGCAAACCTTATGCCCATTGCTGTGATAGATTCCTCCAGCCAATATGTCCAGCAGTAGGCCAAAGTCTGCACCAAGGTTTGATGATGCCGCCCTGCAAGCTCTGGTGGAGGGAGCAAGAGGAAATAAGGAGGTGCTTTTCCCTTCCTCAGGGAGGAAGAAGCCTCCCCAGCAGATGAAAGCTGTGTGGATGCAAGTGGCCCAGGAGGTCAACTCTTTGTCTGTGTGCCGCAGAACCTGGCTGCAGTGCAGGAAGATGTTTCATGATCTTCTGCGCACTGGAAAAGTGAGTATGACTTTCCCATCACCCTCAATCTGATCCCCATTGCCTCTCCTCACCAGCACTCAGCTTTGACAGCCTCTTCCTCCACATCCCACTTGACACTGACATCCCTGCATCCTTACTCATTCCCTCTCTCTCTATGGTCACATTCACCTAGCTATTCGACTATGCAGCCCTCACACTCCCTATTGCTGTGATGCTATGAAAACAACTTACAACACACAGTGAGGGCCCTTGATCTTGCCACCTCACTCCATCTTTGTCTCCTTCTAACCATCAATGATATAGATTCTCTACACTCACTGCTTCATTCTCACTCAAACTGCACTTGTCTCCCTCATTGCTGGAACAGAGAGCTCACAATAAGAGGGAAAGAGCGAGGACAGGAGGAGGGCTATCCTCAGTAGCCCAGCTCACCCCCGGGAGGAGGCGGCCCTGGAGATCGTGGGAGTGGAGGAGGATGCGCAAGTGGGAGATGGACAGACGGGTGCATCAGAGCAAGCTGGTGGCAGAATAGTTTATCATCTCTCTCATTGACATCGCATGAGTCACTGATAATGAATCTGATGCTCTAACAGATTGACCTTTGATCATCTGCAATATTCAATGTGCATGTAACCTTGGATCACATCTCTGACTCTTTCCTTTACTCCCCCACAGGACCATCGAGAGCCCCTGTCCCCACTGTCCAGGAGGAAGAGCCTGAGCTTCCAGACTCCTCAAAGGAAGCTACAACCTCAGAGGGCACTCTTTCAGCAGAATTAAGCGCACCCTGCACCAGCGCAGACACTCACACCTCGGTGGGACCATCGGGACATAGAGTAGAGTTGTCACCTGGTATATCACAGCTCACAAATGAGCATCAGCAGATGGTGGAGACAGGGACAGCAGTGGAGAGTCTTCGTCGGAGGGCACAGGATGCTCCCAGCTCGGCTCCGCTGCATGTCGACCCTGTGCCTCTGGGTCCATCCAGAAGGACAGCAGTGCTGGAACTCCAGGAACAGGTGCAGGAGTCTCTGGCAGGTTTTGTCTCCAGGGTCGCTGTGAATGTGGAGCGAATGGAGGAGTCCATCGCTAACATGAGCAGAGCCTTTGTTGAGGCGTTGGCGCATGAACGCATCACCACAGAAAGAATGGCAACCTCCGTGGAAAGGATGGCTACCATAGAGGAGAGAATGGCTATGGCCATGGAGGAGCTTAGTCGCCAGGGTCGTGAAAACATGGTCATTGTTCACAATAGACTGACATCTCTTGAGAAGCGATGGTCAGCTATTGAGCATACAAACCAGACATTCATGCAAGTCCTCGGGAGTAGGACTTCCAGTACAGAAACGGGTCCCTATGGCCCCCCTGAAGTGCAGCAAGGTGCTGTCAAGCCACTTGCTAGCTCTGAAGTAGGGCTGACCCATGAGAGGGATGTTGGTGGCAGATAGCAAGGAAGTGGGGGTTCCTCTCCAAGCGCTCACACGACCATGCCACTGCAAAGCCCTCGGTCAGAGCCCCACCAGAGTCCCCACCCAACTGAGATCGGCATCTCAACCCCTGCACAGCCGCAGGAGCAGCAGACTGTTGCTGAGCCCTCATAGGTTCGCAACCCCAGAGGACGCCCGCCAAAGGTGTCGAGACAGGAGCAGCAAGAAAGTGAGCTGAAGCTACAGGGGAAGCACCACGTAGGGGCACGCACAAGAGGAAGATACTGCACAAGTAGTCACAAGGGTAGTCACTTAGGTGTAATGTGATGTTTAATTTTGAAATGCCATCAGTTGGTTATTGCCATTAAAAATTCTGATGGCAAACTGTTGCAGTTGTGGCGTGTGTCATTTCGCAAATGGGACTTCCACATTGAGGGCTTAGGGCAACTTGCAATTGTCAGTATGGTGGTCAGAGTGATAGGAATCCGCAGGTTCTTGGCCATTGTCGATGGACTGATCAGAATGTGCGAGGCAAAAGTGTTTGGTTGTGCAGGCTAAGCAAATCTGGCCAAGCTGAGTGCGTCCCTTGCATCCCGGGCAGCAATGTGGTCGTGTGCTAGCGCCTTCTGGCCTGTGCAGCTATAGGTGGCTGAGCAGCAGCTTGGAGCTCCTGCTGTTGCTCCTGCAGTTGGTGCTGCTGTTGTTCAGGGTTCTGCTGCTGCCGCGGCTGGTCTTCGTCCGAATCTGATGTCCAGGAGGAAAGGAAATAAATGGTTCCCATTCTTCTGATATATACCTCAGTTGAGGAAGCGCTCATTCAAGGTGGGGAGAGGGGTTTTCCAGGAGGTCACACTGGAAATGGGTGTCAGGCTCCAAACTTCCATAACAATGAGTAGGCCTGTTAAAAGTTCCCCCAGACCTGGGACAACAAAGTTCTGCCACCTGCAAATGAAGATTGCTGAAAACTCCTTTTTAATGGTGGAGCTGCAGCTGTTAGTAAGCAATCCACTTGTGCTGGCGCCAAGTTTCACTGGCGTGTTTCAGAGGAGGCATGCAGTACATGTGAAAACTGTTAAAATCAGAAAGGCCTCTCAAAATGGGATTATAGAGGCACTTAACTGGTTGTTCAGGGCCTTAAGGGCCTATCCCGCCTCTTGGAGGTGGGATGGAGACAGGTTCAGAAAACTCGCATGTGGGAAAATTGCTCGGAGGCGGGATGGAGGTGGGATTGGGCCTGCCCGCCAGTTTTTGCGATTTTAACACCTCACACGACTCCAATCCCGCCTCCTCGGGCCTGGCAAAATCGAGCCCATGGTCTCTGCAGCCCGGGCTCTTCCGCTTCCCCACCCGCAGAGCTATGTTAAACCCTCCCAGGCTGCCAATCTTTGCCTGCCAGAGGCTGGCCAGCTGCCATTTCGGGCAATCAGATGGCTGGCAGGATGTTAATGAGGCCTAAATGTTAAAATCAGCCGGATCTCGCACGGAGACTACCAGGTGGGAAGTTTGAGGGCTACAGCCCTCCCCCTCCCTGCCACCACCCCCAACCCGGTTCTCATCTCGGGAGTTTATCCCACGCTAATAAGTCTGAGTAATGCCTTCTCTTTTACTATTATTATATATAATTATACTGGTAACTGTATTACAGCAGTTCCTTCGCCAATAGGAGTGTCTTATAAATATGTATCATAAGCAATCGTGATCATCTCCGCACACGTGAAAAAACAACTCTCAATGATGGGCCAAAATGGTGCAGTGTGTTTTAAATATATTTTTAATGTATTTTTAAATGCATTTCCTAAATGCATTACATTATGCAGGCCCTTAAACTAATCTCATTTAGATATAATTTATATGAACAGAGTTACTTCCCCAGAATCAACTGTCAATTATCACTTGCTCACCCTGCAGTCATTGGGTACTCTTTATTTGGATTCTGGGAAGATGACATTTTTGAGCCAGCTGTGTTTGTGCTATTAAATCCATTTTCTGTAGAATAGCAGCAAATTTGTAGACCCAGTTTTCCAAGTCTGCTGTTGCTCTATGAGAAAGTCTTTTAGTGGGGAGGCCATCATGTACCAATCAGATGAAATCTCCTAGCTAGTAGTGAAAAAAAATTAAAATCAACAGATGCCCCCAAAAAGAAATTAAGATGTCCTTTGAACTCCAGATCAATCAAAAGAACTGTAATGGATTAAAGAGGCAACAGGGTGAAAGAGTCTGATGATAGTCATAACCCACTAAAGTTTAGCCGGTATAGTTTATGTCATCCGAACCCCTTTGATGTTATTAGTGCCTCAATAATCACTGCCAGCTATTCTTTGCATAATAAACACCAGATAGTCAATTTTGAGTGCGGTGAGTGTGTGTGTGTGAAGATAAGGAAAATAATTTCAAAGGACAAGCCAGTGTCTGACGTATTTTGTAAATGAAAATAAGAATTAAGGCAAAAGACTAATCTCAGAGCTCAAATCATGAAAATGAATTAACAAAATGATTTGTGACATTAAACCCATTGATTGCATTACTCCATTGTAATTCATTTACAACGAGATAGTATTTGCTAATTATTTTGATTACACTTATACTTTTTTAGACAGTGAAATCATTGATATCCACAGAATTAAATTTAATAAACTACAGCTACAGTATTTATTATACATCAAGCCTGACATTTGATGGGAATGTTAACTTCCTCTGCCCGTGGAAACCAGGTAGAATTAGAGTTGAAATGGTATAGTTTCCACTCGATCCCCGCAGCCATTTTAAAGCTGCTGTTTATTTGAGCAGCTAATACATATTTTTGCCAGATTTATCATATTTTCCATTATTCATTATCCCATTATATATGAAGCATATATAAGGTAGAACAATACCCAAGGTCTCAGTTCCAGCTTTTATTAAGCTTGCATGAAATTGTAACAGTTGATCAATCAAGTTATGGAGTAACAACAAAAATGACAGTCCAATACAATCACCTGCGCATTGGTTCTGTAGACTGCAGTGTTGAAAATGATTTTTATCAGGTCTTCCTGCGGTTTTGTTGGTAATAACGACATGTGCCTCAGGCTTATATATTGGGAAGGCCCAGGTTCAAACCCTGCTCTGTGGTGATGTATCTAGCTTCAGGCAAAGTGGTGGTAGGAACAGTCTTGGGCTAGGGAGAGACATAGCTAGGAACTAGTCAGAGCACATAATCTAAGCTGACACTCCAGTGTAGTACTGAGGGAGTGTCTTTCGGAGGAGACGTTAAACTGAGTACCATAGAAACATAGAAACATTGAAGATAGGAGCAGGAGTAGGCCATTCAGCCCCTCGAGCCTGTTCCGCCATTTAATGAGATTATGGCTGATCATCCAAATTCAGTACCCTGTCCCTGATTTCTCCCCATATCCCTTGATCCCTTTAGCCTTTCGGGTGGATGTAAACTATCCCACTGGACTGTCTGAAGAAGAGCAGGGGTGTTATCCCTGTGTCCTGGCCAATATTTATCGCTCAACCAACACCTAATACAGACTATATAAACAGAAAATGCTGAAAATATTCAGCAGGTCAGGCAGCATCTGTGAAGAGAGAAGCAGATTTACCATTTCAGGTCGATGACCTTTTGTCAGAATGTGTTCGTTTATGGGCATTGCAGCATTGTAATTGCCAAGCCACACTCATACACAGGATTAGCTTACTGTGTGAAAATACAATCCTGCTAAGCAGTTGTATTCAGCAGTGAGTGCTTATATTTCACTTATAATTGTCTCATTTTGCATGGCCTTCAAGCTGACAGATATGTAATGGAGCTAGTGGTTTGAATTCTCCTGTTCCAGCCCCAGGAGGGTCGGGCAGACATCTGTTATACCATTTCACTCATGATATTCTTTTCCCGTTTTTCTTTCTTATTTTTCAGTTTTGAAGAAGGGGCCACACTCAAAGTCAACTGGTGTGCTTTCTGTTTTTGTAACAAGAATAATGTCTCGCCCCTCATTTCAGGAATAGGGAAATTACTCTTCTTGGTAATTCCAGCCTTAATTAATCAACAAACTTGTGTTAAATAATTACAGTTCAAAATAACTTTTACTATAATGAGAAAGGGAGCACACTTAAATATTCGTGTTCTATTGGCTAGGATATTTGTCCAAAAGGCAGACCTAATTTCATAATTCAATTGCAACTTCATCACAAGTGAATTCTTCAGTAAGATCCATTCATGAATTCATAGCGATTCCTAAATGCAGCCTTAATAGACACAAGGGAGTTGTGTTCCCACTTTGGGCGCAATTGGCGATTCCGGCGCAAATTGTGTCTAAAATTGCGCCCATTTTGAAGTGTTTCTTTTTCTCCCTTATTTGCATATCAGCAAACACAAAATCTGCCATGGACCAGCGCAATCGGGCAATGTTTTAAAATGTAATTAAAGAGTAGTAACTTGGTGCAGTTTGATTAACGCAGCTGAAAATGGGTTTATCACAAAAAATCAGCATCTTTAATCACAGTGTCAATCCACCACCTGTCAGTAACCCAATTTTAAATGACTGAAAATGACTTTCAAAATATACAATACTATTTTCGAGTTAGATTAGAGTACAATAGTCAGTTCCTTAGTAACTAAAAAAAATCATTAAAAACGTTCCTATTAGTGTCCGTGCACCCAAAAGATCCAAATTAATTTTTGGAACCTCCTCGAAGGCCCGCAAACGAGCGCAATTTGCTGCAATTCCCAATGGTGATTCATTCATCCTGGGGGCGTGGCCAGTTTTGTGGACGGGGCCTGCTTCTGGTACGATGTTTTTAAAATTAGCGCAAAAAAAAAAAATCGCAGAAACTTGAATTGCACTGAATGCAATTTACGCTTAAAATTCCACGATCTTTTATGTCGGTTACAGGGGAATTGTGCCAAAGGGAAAAAAAGCACAACTGAGTGGAAACTCCAGGCCAAGAGATTATGTAAAATTTCTGTCTTGTGTCTTAGACTGAGCTTATAAATAAAACTGTCAATCAGTAATTGTAGCATTTTAACAGTCTAACACACAGAGAGCACAGAGAATCAATAGAATTTTGCCACATTAAAAAGCAAAATAATCTATTTTAGCAAATTTTAAAGGATTGCTGTAACCCAAATCCTGTCCTTCAATATTAGACACTTCATTACACCGACTGTTATCATTCCTTAAAATGCGGAATCTTGTATGCTGCAGCACTCTTTATTATTACAATAAAAAAGCACTCAGACACAGCAAAATGGATCCCATTAGCTGCCTTTTGACTTTTTTTGCACTTAGCCATGAGGGAATTGTTGGAGAAAATTAGATACATAGTTTGTACAGTAATTGCACCAATTGTGAACATCACTAAAAACTTCTATTTGAAAAAGTCACGATGGAAAATCTATGACACTCAAGGTCCTAGACTCACTGCTATTTGATAATGTTCTCACCTCTTCTTTATGGTCACGAATCTAAAGTAAGTAATTCTTTATCTTGGTTTTATTCCCTTCCCCCAGCACTATACTTTTGGATCTAGCTCATGGTAAGAGGCAATGGCTTCAATAAGATTTAATACATTTTTGGGAAATTCTTGCACTAATAATGTAGCAACAGTTTTAAGCCTATATTAGAATTTTTTATAGCATTATTGGTATTTTTATTGTTACATTCCTTGCCATGAATATAGTTACTACAATGCATCAATGTTGCACTAAGCATGGTCAGTAAAAATAACTCGTGTTGGAAGTGTTCAGGCAATGGAAATGAAAATCGACTGGTTTCTATAACTATAATAAAATAGCAAAATACTGTGGATGCTGGAAATCTGAAATAACAACAGAAAATGCTGGAAATACTCAGCAGGCCAGGCAGCATCCGTGGAGAGAGAAACAGAGTTAACGGCCCAGAAATTCGGGTCCCAACGCGTGAGTACGGACGGAGTACTCACGCGTGGACCCGATGGAAGTGCCGGTTTCTTGCAAGCACTACGCATGCGCGGGAAACCGGCATTTCCGATCCTCTGAGCCAATGGGTTCAGAGGTCGAACACGTGCGCGCAGGAGTCTGCGCGTGTGCGTTGAACTTCCTCTTTTTTTACAGGTTTGCCCGTGCGTGAAGGCCTCTACTTTTTGCACATTTAAAAACCAGGCATAAGGACTTCATTTTAAAAGGTAAGTGGTCAATTAATTAAAATTAGAACATTTTTTCCACAGGTTTATTATTTTTAAATACTTTACAGTAAGGTAAGTGTATTTTTAGCCCCTATTTTTTAAAAAATTATTTTTTTCAAAAATTTAAATTATTGTTTAAAATAGTTATTTAATGTTATTTATAGTTGATTTAAATAGTGTGATTTTTTTTCAAATTTATTTTAAGGTTAAGTACTGTTTTGGGCGCCCAGAGTTTTCATGAGTTTGACAGTTCTTTCTGTCAAACTCATTGAATGGACTTGGTTGCCCTGTGCTCACGTGATCCCAGCTGACGCATCGCACTAAGTACGCCGCTGGATCACGCAAGCACAGCGCGCCGGGAGCTGGACCGGGCCACAGACAAGAAATCCACGCAGGCCCAGGTCTCAACTGCTGGCGCGCTAGGTAAGTGTAGGTCGGGGGCTTGCACCCGCGGGAAGCCCCCGACACGAATTTCTGGGCCAATGTTTCAGGTCTGGGACCCTTCATCAGAACTGGAAAAAGCTGGAGATGTAACAGATATTAAGCAGGTGCAGAGACAGGGGGGTGGGGGGTTAGGAGGGGAGGAAGGAATAGAAAGAACAGGGTGTTCCTCCCCTCCTAAACCCCCCCTGTCTCTGCACCTGCTTAATATCTGTTACATCTCCAGCTTTTTCCAGTTCTGATGAAGGGTCCCAGACCTGAAACGTTAACTCTGTTTCTCTCTCCACGGATGCTGCCTGGCCTGCTGAGTATTTCCAGCATTTTCTGTTGTGGTTTCTATAACTGGTGGCCAATTCGCAACGGCAGCTTTACACCTAAGAGATAAGTTGAAAATTTACCCTTGATGTTAGCAGGCAGCCTCACGAATGCATGCAAATCGGGATCCTATGATGTCATTAGGATACAGATGGCATTTTAATGGCCAACCGAGCGGGCCGCCGGCCGTGAATGCCCCGCTCAGTAAAACCTGCCGGGGAAGAAGAGGTTGCCCGCTAAGGTAAGTCAAAAGCTTTCCTTAGCAGGGCCAGGAGGAGCAGGCAAGCCCCTCTGGGCACCACAAGAGAGCCTGAGCTTTTGCTGCCCCGGTCTCCCGCACTTTCCACCAGTACCCCATTCACAACTTACATCGGTGCTGGCGGCCGGCCTACGGGCTCCACAATTTTGACCTGCTTGTAACCGTGGAATGTAAAATCAGCCATGGCCTCCGATGGGGCCTGTGTGTGCTTGAGATGCTGCTAACTAGTACAGCACAAAGAGACAGGCACAAAGCCTCAATGATCAGATATATCTCCCACCCAACTAGACTAGAATCATAAAGTTTGTAACAAAAAAGTAAGTTATGAGGAGAGACTTGAGATACTGGGGCTGTTTCCAATGGATCAGAACGGTAAAGAGGAGATTTAATAGATGATTTTAAAATTATGAAGGGTTTTGATATCATGAGTAGTGAAAGATTATTTCCTCTGGTTGGGGAGTCGGCGACAAGAGGTCATCAGTTTTAAATTAGAGTGAAGAAAGAGGTTAAGATAAATTTCTATACACATAGGGCTGTTGGAACATGGAATATTTTGCTGTAGTGAGTGCTTGAGGCAGAGACAGTTGCTTCTTTTTAGGGAACATTTGATGAATATTTGATGCAGAGGAAAATACAGGGCTACGGGGAGAAGATGGGGCAGTGGGGTTAATTTTGAATTGCTCTAGCAAAGAGCTGGTACTGACACGATGGGCTGAATGGTCTCTTTCTGGGATGTAAAATTATTCCATGACTGGATTCAAAATATTTTTCTTATCCCTGTCCTAAAAGACATTGGCCTGGATTTTGCAGTGGTAATGATGGCGAAACTGTCAGCGTTCGCCGTCATGACTCCTCTGAAAGTGACAACGTCCTGAATCAGCGCGTGTGCAGATAAACGCAGAAATCCAGAAGTTGCAGTCAGTCATTCCCTGCCCCTCCACAGGTTGCACTATGGATCTCCCGAGAGCCCGCAATCAATTCAAGTCATAGTTCCTGGGAGAAACTTCCCCTCTAACTGGAATATTTCTGTTAACTCCCCACCCACCCAGAAAAAGTAAAGCCTTATTGAAAGAGGTGTAACTGGGTTTTTAATGGCGAATTGACTGCTGAGCAATCATTCTGGCCCATAAAAACTAATTTATATTTGTGGAATGTCAAAATTTTCCATTACTATAAGAATTACATGGATTTTAATATAATCTTTTTTTTAAAGTTTGTTTATGATATTTCAACTTCTACCTTATTCCTATGTGTATGTCCCAATTTTTATTTCGCTCTCTGTAAAATTTATAAAATGTAAATTAGAATCTGTGCATTTTACTTCCTGGCAGGAATTCTTCAATGTGATTGGCTGCTTAGCGACATCACTGTTGCTGGACGCTGGAGATTCGCTTGATTTGGCGCCTGATTCAAACAAAGGGCGGGAGAGCGGAGATTCAAACCACAGAGATCACGTGATCTTTGTGGGCAGCTTTCTTCGAGCTCAGCGGCGAGCGCTGTCACTTCATCGCTGACTGCAAATTCCAGGCAATTGTTGCCATGTCCTGATCATGTTTGTTTCTAAATGTTTTGTGTTTCCTGAATACGCAAACATGGAAGCAATGAGATTGGGTGGAGATTCCACCTTTGTCAAGGGCATGAAACAGGTGGTTACAGATCGGCCGCCCGTTATACATTCCGCTTGATTTTTCATTCCTTTTGAAGCCAAAGAAAGGAAAACCGGACGGGGTGTGTCGTGGACAGATGATCCACTATCGCCTGTTTCATGCTCTTGCTGAAAGGTGAAAGGGCAGCCACATGTTTTGCTTTAGGTATATGGTGGAAAATGTTATTGTGGAATAGAGAAAGGGATCATGCGTGTATGGTTTTTTTTTAAACTGTAATTGGATTATTTTGAATTTTGCAAAATTTAGGTTTTACTCAGACATGTCCATCCAGTCCTGTATGGGTACTAATGCTTTAACAATGTACATCATACTCTTTTCAGTGAGTAGCAAGAACTACTGATCAGTGCTGTGAAAACCATAGAAGGTTTTTCATCTTTATATGTTTGCATCAGGGACACCCGCTATTCAAGAGAAAAGGGAGAGAGAAAACAGGAAACTATTGACCAGTTATCCTGACATCACTGGTAAGGAAAATCCTAGGGGGGATTTTTTCTGGGGGGGGGGGGGCGGGGGGTTCAATGGGCAAGTCGTGTGGGAAAATTTTCTTTTTTTAATAGCGGGTTGGGACTCCGCTGCCAACCCACCACCTCACGCCTTTCTCAGATGTTGGGTCTGTCAGCGCTGAACAGACCTGACACGCAGCTGCGGGGTAGGCAATTCAGGTCATTATGACCTTGTTAACAGCCCATTAATAAGTATTTTGAGCTCATCTTACCATTTTATGAGGTCGCCCACGGGGTCCACGCTGCTTGGGGATCACATCAGGTAAGGAGATTGGGAGTTGTATGACCATGGAATCATCTCATTACTTGACAGCTGCAAATGTGCTATAAAAGCTCCCATCTCACATCTGTTCATTTTCCAAGCTGTTGCTTACTGCATTTGGAAGACATATTGAGATTTATTCAGCTTGCAAGTGTTTGGAGCTAACTCTCTATCCAGTGTCACCTCATTGGAACAACCTCTCTCACCATTGACAGATCACTTCTGTCATCTCAAGTTCACCTGCCACCTATTACATCAGCATCGGTGCCCTTGAAACTATCTCACTTTGGTCCTCAGAATCCCACCACGATCAGCCCCAACACCAGCAGCACCAACAACAACACCAACCTTCTCCTCAATCAACTGATGCTGCACAGGACAGAGGGCAACAGCACCCGGCCACATTGTTGCCCGGGAGGCCAGAATGGCCTCACCATGGCCAGATTTACTTCACTTGATGCTGTACACCTTAGCTGCCACATGATGCACCAGGGTGGCACCACCCCACACCAACACCATAAAGCATCCCTACAATGCCCAAGCCATTCCTTTCACACACATGACCACTGCGATTGGGGGGGGTTGGGGTGGTTACCGTTATGTCTCACCATTCACTGCAACTCAATAAGCTATTTCCAAAGGTGCACACAAATCTGTCCAAGAATGCAAAGTGTTGAAAATAAACATTTCAATGTTTGACAGCACATTAACAGAAACTTCACATGAACATTGGCTAAAACACATAAGTGTTGGTTGGTATGATTGCACTAGGATGAGGGTGAGTGTGAGGGGTAGCTAGTGAGATGGGGAAGTGATAATGTAGATAGAGAGGGATGGGTGGAGGTGCAAGGTAAGTTGGTGTAAGGATGTGCAGGATTAGGGTAGGGAAGGCAGAGTGATGGGGATGTGATGAGTGACACAGCAGGATGAGGTTGAGTGTGGCTTTGCAGTTACTACTGAGATCATTGAAAGGTTTGCACCACTACAGCCTGGTCTTCCTGACAACATCCCTGCTTGTGCCCTCCTGTGCAATGTGCAACCAGGCTGCGTTGATCTGGGGAGGTCTCTTCTGCCCATTGGAAGCATATGGAGGGAGTCATGGGAGAGCCTGGGTGCAGCCGTGCACCTCGGTGCAGTGCTTGTCCGTGTTTTCAGAACCTCAATGCTGTAGAACACTGACAGCACAAATGTCAAAATTAATTTGCACATGGTCCCTGTAAAGAAACCAGCTGATGATGCGCTATCTAATGATGTCATCTGACCCGCTTCCTTCAACTGGCCGGCAAACACGCTGGGCATGCTCAACAAGCCCAATCAGGGAAAAATCATTTTGGACAGCGGGCTGGAGCCAGCAGCGAGGCTGGGACATGCCACCGATGTCGCCCGCCACGGACCCGCCGAGGTTGGTAAAATCCAGCCCTAGCTAGAATCTATTATTAGGGATGTGGTAACAGGGCACTTAGAAAATCACAATATGATTAGGCAGAGTCAACATGGTTTTATGAAAGGGAAATCGTGCTTGACAAATCTATTGGAGTTTTTTGAGGGTGTAGCTAGCATGGTAGATAAGGGGGATCAGTGGATGTAGCATATTTTGATTTTCCAAAAGTTATTCAATAAGATGCCACACGACATGATGTTACACAAGATTAGGGTTCATAGGATGGGGGTAATATATTAGCTTGGATTGAGGGTTGGTTAACAGACAGAAAACAGAGAGTAGGAATAAATGGGTCATTTTTGGGATGGCAGGGTGTAACTAGTGGAGTGCCCCAAGGATCAGTGCTTGGGCCTCAGCTATTTATAATATATATCAATGACTTAGTTGAGGGGACCGAGTGTAATATATCCAATTTTGCTGACGATACAAAGCTAGGTGGGAACGACTTAGATGATGGCATAGAAAGCCACATATCCAAATTTGCCAATGACAAAGATAGGCGGCATTGTAGGCAGTGTAGATGAAAGCATAAAATTACAAATGGATATCAGTAGATTAAGTGAATGGGCAAAACTGTGGCAAATGAATTTCAATGTAGGCAAATGTGAGGTCACCTACAAAGGGTAAAACAGGGTATTTTCTAAATGGTGAAAAGCTAAAAAAAAGTGGAGGTCTAAAGAGACTTGTGGGTCCAGGTACATAGATCATTAAAATGTCATGAACAGGTACAGAAAATAATCAAAAAGGCTAATGTAATGCTTGCCTTTATACCTAGAGGACGAGAATACAAGGGGGTAGAAGTTATGCTGCAGCTATACAAAGCCCTGGTTAGACCACACCTGGGGTACTGGAGTTCTGGGCACCACACGTTAGAAAGGATATATTGGCCTTGGAGGGAGTGCAGCATAGGTTTACCAGAATGATACCCAGACTCCAAGGGTTAAATTATGAGGACAGATTACACAAATTAGGGTTGTATTCCCTAGAATTTAGGAGGTTAAGGTGTGATTTGATCAAAGTTTTCAAGATATTAAGGGGAACAGATAGGGTAGATAAAGAGAAAGTTTGCTAAATTTAAAATAATCCAATTACAGTATTTAAAAAAAAATGCATACACACAACATCGGTGTCCTTTTAAAAGAATGTGATTAAACCCAGAAGAGAATTAGTTTGTGCCTCAGGGACAAAATACAAGAAATTACTTCTTTTCTTCCTAGTTTACAAAATATATCATTGAGCCTGGCCCCTGGCAGATCTCATTGCTGGCCCATCTTGAAGTCATCCTTTTTCATTGATAATTTATAATACTTTTTTTGCAGGAGTAAGGTACAGGAGATACAAATACTAACATATTTATTTCCTCATATATGCACAAAGTTGTGTAACAGTTCATAATAACACTCCACACTAAGAACAATAAAATGTAAGATTAAAATTTAATGTAGTGCTTCCACTATTGGGCATTTACTGAAATGATAGCCTCAGTGAGCTGACAAAAATGCTAATGGTATAATTTATCTTTTAAGAACATGACCAAGAGTTAAAAAGTTAATTTAGAAAACTCAGTCCCATATTTGTATACTCGCTAGAGTTTAGAATTCACTAGAGTTTAGAAGAATGAGAGGGAATCTCATTGAAACTTATAAAATTCTAACAGGGCTAGACAGACTAGATGCAGGAAGGATGTTCCCAATGGCGGGGGACTCCAGAACCAGGGGTCACAGTCTAAGGATAAGGGGTAAGCCATTTAAGACTAAGATGAGGAGTGTACTGGCCGCGCTAGATGTGCTCCTATCTAGTTAGCCAGCAAGTTAAACACGTATTCAAAATAATTCCTCGTGAAGCCGTTTGCTGTTTGAAGCTTTACTTGAACAAATTTGTGAAACTGTAAACAAAGACAAAGTATGTTTTGTACATAAACTGAATACTATACATTCGATATTACATAAGATATAACATATTTACAACAGTAGAATAGATTAATTGTATAACTAACTAACATTTGGACCCACTTCTGTAACTATCAAATATTAACCTTTTATAAACATAGTGTTATCAAAATACTACTCTGACAACGTTGCTATTATGCTAACAAACAAAGATACTCACAGATATTGCGCTTGGCCTAAAATATGAAATCAGATTACATTGGATTGAGGATGGAACCCCTCATGGCAGATTCTCCATTACTCAAGTCAGGTTCTTCCTGGAATTCTACTTCCTGGGATTTCACTTCCTGGGTTACACAGGAAGAAAGGTAGAGAGGTCAAATGACCTCTCACAGGAAGAAAGGTAGAAAGGTCAAATGACCTCCACTTCATACAAACTGCTAACACGATAACCACCACCATAGGGTGCTATCTGCATATAAAATGGTCCATCAGTCTAGAACATCACTGCTATACAATAGCTACCACCAGAGGGTGCTATCTGCATGTAATAAGTCCAGAACACTCCCCGTCTGGGGTCGTTAACGACTCCACATAGTCCGAACTCTACTTGTCACTGGAGTCCTCTGGCAACAAAAGAAGAACCACCTCAGAGACAGTCCGTCGGTGTTGACGATAGGATGCAGCTTCCGGAGACTGCTGTGAGGGGGTAGGTTGCGTTCTGCTACGCACAGTTCCAATCTGGGTATGGTGAGGTCTGGCTGGGGTGTCAACTTGCCTCTATCAAAGACGAAGCCGATTTTGCTTTGTCCTTCTTGAGTGGTGACCTTCAGATAAGCCACACTTGCAATGGCCTTAGCGGATGCATCTGCAAAGACACAAAGCTCTTTGAATTGGGCATTTAAGGGAGAGAAAAACGAATAGCAGCGAGATATTCGGATCTCCTGTAAGTCTTGGAGTGAGTCTCTCCATCTGTCCCACTCTGCTTCCATCTCTTCAGGGAGAGGTGAATCCCACTCTTCAGTGCGTGTGGAGAGTTCCCTGAGGAGCAGCCTGCCTTGTATGGCGACAGGGGCTAAGAAGCCGAGAGGGTCGTATAGGCTGTTGACTGCAGAGAGCACTCCTCTACGTGTGAAGGGTTTCTTGGCATCTAAGACTTGGAACGTGAACGTGTCTGTTGCTATGTTCCACGACACTCCTAGACTACGCTGTAAGGGGAGGTCATCAGTGAAGAGGTCTAGGTCCTTGACGTCCTTAGCACGATCTTCAGGGGGGAATGCCTCCATCACTGCTGGTCTGTTAGAGGCTATCTTGTGCAGCCTGAGGTTGGATAGTGCAAGTAGTTCCTCAGCTCGTCCGAGGGTACTGATGGCCTCTGCTTCAGTCGGGAATGACTTCAGTGCGTCGTCGACATAGAACTCTCGTTCGATGAACCCTCTCACATCACTGCCAAAGTCGTCGTCTTCCTTGGCGGCCCTCCTTAGTCCGTATATGGCGACAGCAGGGGATGGGCTATTCCCAAAGACATGGACACGCATTCTGTAGTCCACAATGTCTCTATTGGGGTCGTTGTCCCGATACCACAGGAAGCGGAGGAAGTTTCTGTGGTCTTCTCTCACCACAAAGCAATGAAACATGTGCTGGATATCGGCAGTGATGGCGACGGGCTCTTTCCTGAATCTCATGAGCACTCCCAAGAGGCTGTTGTTAAGATCGGGCTCTGTGAGGAGTATGTCGTTGAGAGAGACTCCCTGATATGCTGCACTGGAGTCAAACACCACGCGGATCTGTTCCGGCTTTTTGGGGTGATAGACTCTGAAGGAAGGGAGGTACCAACACTCTTGGCCTTCCTGGAGTGGAGGAGCTATCTCTGCATGATCGCTGACAAGCATTTTCTTGACAAATTCTAGGAAGTGTGCTTTCATCTTTTCAGATTCCTGGCGACGTCCTACATGGTACACATTAAAGAGACATATCTTGGAGCATGCTTTTGCACTCACTCCTTCTCCACACACCTCGGTGCACCTGGATGTAATCTCCGGACCGGCAGCTCCCTCTCTCTCTCCACCGTGCTCTGAGGCGGGAGGAGGCGACTCTGACTTCCAAGGAACTGGGCCTGGGTGGAGTGCTGAAATGTGTCAATCACTTTCACATTCAGTGCATTTTGCCTCTACCTTGCAGTTCTTGGTGAGATGGCTCGTGGATGAGCAGCACTTGAAACATAGAGTTCTCTTTAAGATATTGTTTCCGATCTTCCAGGGACTTCTCCCTGAAGCCTCTGCACTTCTTTAAAGGATGGGGCTTGTTGTGGATAGGGCATTGTTTGCTCATATCCTTAGGTTTCTTCTGAATCTTTGTGTGCTCAGTTGAGGACACTTGCATTTTGTGGACGGATATTGGTGTCTTTCCATGTCTGTCGAACTTGTCTCTTCTGACAAGTGCTGGGTGGGAGGAGAAGAAGTTGAAGCTGGGGTTGTTCCTGGCTTTGGCTTCTTTACGGATGAATTTAACAAACGCAGAGAATGGTGAGAAGGCCACGTCGTGCTTTAGCTTGAACTTTGATCCAAACGTTATCCACTTCTCCTGCAGGTTAAATGGAAGCTTCTCAATGATGGGACTTACCCCTCTGGAAGTGTCTAAGTATGATAGACCGGGTAGGTAGCCATCCTGCTTTGCGGCTTCGAGTTCCGACAGCAGATCTCCAAGGTTGCGGAGCTTCTGGGGTTCCTTACTCGTCAACCTCGGAAAGTTCTCCAACCTGTCAAAGAGAGCCCTTTCAATGGCTTCAGGCGAGCCGTAGCTTTCTTCCAGCCTTGCCCAAGCCTTCTGCATCCCCTCTGGCAGCTGTCCCACATTGGCCGCTTTTATCCTGCAGGCCTGTCCGGCGGACTCTGGGCCGAGCCATTTGATAAGGAGGCCGAGCTCTTCTCCTGCCGACAGGTCTAAGCTCGATATGGCATCGTGGAAGCAGGACTTCCAAGCCCGATAATTCTCCGGCCTGTCATCAAACTTGATTAACCCCGAAGTCACCAGCTGGGTGCGCTTAAGGTATTTGGCAAGGTCGTAGGTGCTGGGACCTGTGCCAGGGTTGCCTTGGCTAGGGGCTCTGTTGGGGGTCTCAAGGAAACGAGAGGGGATTTGCTGCTGACTTTCTCTATTCAGCGTTCTATTCCTCTACACCGTGTCTTCCGTTCTGCTGCGGGAGACTCTGCGGCTTGAGGCACGCCGTCTGCTTTGACCTTGGTTGGCAACTTGTGGCATGTTATACGAAGTGTTTGCGTCTGTAGAGATGTGCGGGCCTTCATCCCTTTCTCCTGTAAATTGTATGTCGGCATGGTCGCTCACGTACTCTATAGTGCGCTGTCGTGGACTCTGCCACGAAACGGGTATTAAAGGTTTGTAAGCTGTCTTGGGATCAGCTCCCTCCAAAATTGCCTCGAATACTTGTGTCTCGGCTAATGCAGCATCTATCTCTTTTTGTTGCTGCAGAGCGTCTAATGTGGCTTGGAGACGGGCCTGTTCAGCCTGGCGTTCAACTTGGTGACGGGCCTGTTCGGCTTGGAATTCAGCTTGGAGTCGGGCCTGTTTGGCTTGGAGTCGGGCCTGTTTGGCTTGCGATTCAGCTTGGAGTCGGGCCTGTTCGGCTTGGAGTCGGGCCTGTTCAGCTTGGGGTTCAGCTTGGAGACGTGCCTGTCTTACTTTTATTTCTATTTCACTGTTCGCATGCGCAGCTCTGGCTTGAGCTGCCACTAGCTTAGCCCGTGCTCTGGCGATGGTCACGCTTACTCTAGAACCACCCGATGACCGTGAACCAGCTTGCGATCTGACGTAACCGGAGCTTATAGACCGATTGTCCCCTTCTACAGTTTCGTCTGCCCGTTTAAGGTCTTCCTCTCGCTGCAAAGCTTTTTCGTTATTATCTTCTGACATGTTGATGTGAGGTAGATGTGCTCTACGAGGTTAAGGCTTACACTGGGTTCCTCCTTCTCCGCTCTTCACAGCTAGCCGTATTGCTATCTTTTCACTGTACTGGCCACGCTAGACGTGCTCCTATCTAGTTATCCAGCAAGTTAAACACGTATTCAAAATAATTCCTCGTGAAGCCGTTTGCTGTTTGAAACTTTACTTGAACAAATTTGTGAAACTGTAAACAAAGACAAAGTATGTTTTGTACATAAACTGAGTACTATACATTTGATATTACATAAGATATAACATATTTACAACAGTAGAATAGATTAATTGTATAACTAACTAACATTTGGACTCACTTCTGTAACTATCAAATATTAACCTTTTATAAACATAGTGTTATCAAAATACTACTCTGACAACGTTGCTATTATGCTAACAAACAAAGATACTCACAGATATTGCGCTTGGCCTAACATATGAAATCAGATTACATTGGATTGAGGATGGAACCCCTCATGGCAGATTCTCCATTACTCAAGTCAGGTTCTTCCTGGAATTCTACTTCCTGGGATTTCACTTCCTGGGTCACACAGGAAGAAAGGTAGAGAGGTCAAATGACCTCTCACAGGAAGAAAGGTAGAAAGGTCAAATAACCTCTGCTTCATACAAACTGCCAACACGATAACCACCACCAAAGGGTGCTATCTGCATATAACATGGTCCATCAGTCTAGAACGTCACTGCTATACAATAGCTACCACCAGAGGGTGCTATCTGCATGTAATAAGTCCAGAACAAGGAGGAATTTCTTCACCCAGAGAGTGGTGAACCTGTGGAATTCTCTACCACAGAAGGCAGTTGAGGCCAATTCATTAAATATATTCAAGAAGGAGTTAGATATATTTCTTAAGGCTAAAGGGATCAAGGGATATGGGAAGAAAGCAGGGACAGGTTACTGAATTTGGATGATCAGCCATGATCTCATTAAATGGTGGAACAGGCTCGAGAGGCCAAATGGACTACTCCTGCTCCTATCTTCTATGTATCTATGTATCCCCTGCAGATGTAAACTTTACGCTGAATTTAGTATCATGACATACCTGAACTACAGCTATTTTTTTAACCTGAGGTAGTTTCCACGGGTTTTCCATACAACCACAGGTTGCGTTGTGGAGACTGTTCAGAATTCTGCAATGCCATGGGCGGGATTTGAACTCTAGAGGGTTTTTGGCAGGTAAACGCTGGTTTCACTTAAATTCCCACCCACAGCAGAATGAGGCTATGGCGATTTTAACCACCGGGCCTCATTAACATATCATCCAGTCCTCACCTTAAGTGGCATTTTCCAGGTTCGCTTGGGGGTGGGGGGTGGTAGAAGCCTTTGATTGCGCCTAAAAGGCCATTGAAGTAAAGGGGAGGGCAGGGCTGGATACTCTCTAATTTGGGAGTTCCCGCACCTAGGCCTTAAGTCAGGTCCTGGCATAGCATCAGTACAGACATGCGTAGTCTCATCAGCTGTATCTGCACAAACCAATGGAAGTAGGACCCCTTTAGATGAGGCGGGATTTTTAAAAAAAACTACTTAAACTTTTAAGAAATTATTCTCCTGCCTCATTTTCAATGGCCACTTGACCGAAAGAGAGGCCTACAAACCCCACCCATGGGCTGGCTTATGTGGCGTGGACAGCTGTGGGAGGTGCGGGGGGAGTTGTCGCAGATGCACCTCCACATCATGAAGGCCTGCTCCTGAAGGCCCCTTCCCCCAGATGGCATGAACATTGATTGGGTCAGCACTGATGTTCCACGGTGGGCATAATCCTACTGGGTTTGTGCACCCACAGATTTTCTGCGTCAGTATTTGTAAATCTTAATTAGTCTTTTCCTGTAAGTTCCGTTTTTCCACTGTATATGCATACGCCAACACACTAAAGGAAAGAAAAGAGGACACAAAAAATGCATTAGTTTACTTTTTTTGTATTTTTATTATTAACTTACTGATTACTCTGATTGTTTCTCTTCATACTCCTTTTCATTTCCAACTCCTGGCCTGTACTGTTTGTGCTCATCCTGGGTTTGTTTGTTGTTGCTTAATCTATTTATACAAGAGTTTTGACAACATCTCTCACACTTGATCAAGATATGTATGAAAAAAAGAAAGGCATGCTGCATTTCTCCGACTTGTAGGCAGAAACTCCCCTTACCAAATACCAATTGAATTCTGATTGACCTCAAGACCTATTTAGACTATTTTCCTAAAGAGAGCGTTTGAGCAGTAGCTTTAAAAAGGACAGGCCAGGTTAGCAACTACACATCAGAACCAGGCTCCAGGCTGCACACAAGTAATAAGCAGCACCACAGAATGTCAGGTAGTAAATCATATTTTAAAATATATGCTGCATGATCTAGCCAAAACAGCTCAAATTAGTTTTCGAGTGTAGGGACTTTTATGCAGGCAATGGCAGCCACTTTGCACAGACTGCAACAAGATGAATGACTGGTTAACTTTTTTTTAATGGTATCGATTAAAGTGTGGTAAAACCACCAATGAACTCCTGTACAAATGAATAACTGTCTTTAAAGCAATGTTACAGCACCTATGTCCGTTTGCTGAGTGTTAACAAGCTTTCTGTAAAAACCCTGAAATAACACGATGACGTCATCATGTTGGTCACGTGGTGCCCCGAGTGGCGGGAAACATGATGACATCATGACGTCAGAGGTGGGAGGTTCTAGAGTCAGACCTCGTGGAACAAGCTACTGTATAGACCTGTTTGCTGTTGCTCCTGCATGTTTTTGTTTTGTTCACCAGTTTAATTAAATTCGGTTAATTTACTGAACTGACTCGACCTCAGTGATTTAGATAAGAATCCGTTGATTCCTACATTGGTGACCCCGAAGCTTCGCGGACGATTTTCACGGAGGCAAGCTCGAGAACAAGATGGATGTAAATGCAGCTAGTTTGAAGCTCCCTCAATTTTGGGAACAACAGGCAGCCTCCTGGTTCGTTCAAGCGGAGGCTCAGTTCCAACTGCGAAACATAGTGCTGGATCAGACCCGTTACCTTTATGTGGTCTCCGCACTGGACAGCTCGACGGCTTCCCGCATTATCAGCCTGCTGGAGACCCTGCCCATGGAAAACAAGTACGAAACGCTCAAGGCGCGCCTCATGTAAGTATTCGGTCTCACAAAGGCGGAGCGCGTACGACGCTTGCTCGCACTCCCCAGGTTAGGCGATGCTAAGCCTTCCGAGTTGATGAGCCACATGCTCACCCTCCTCGGGTCTGAGCCGCAGTGTTTTATATTTCGTGAACTGTTCCTGAGCCAGCTCCCTGAGCAGGTACAAGCAGCCCTGGCCAGGTCGACGGCTACGGACGGTGTGGCGCTCGCGGCCGAAGCTGACACCATTTACGTGGTGATGCAACAGTATTGTGCCACCTCAACGCGTCCCGCCTCCAAGAACCCCGCCTCGGCACCTCCACAGACCGGCCTTTGCTACTACCACGCCCGTTTCGGTCAGAAAGCCAGGTGCTGCCGACCCCCGTGTAAATTCGTGCCGCCGGCACCGAGAAAGCAGCAACACCGATTGCGCGACCGGAAGGGAAGCCCCGAGGTTGGTTTCGCCTCCACAATGACAGTTGGTGATTCCGGGAATATCGGAGACGCTCTGACAGGATTGTTCGACCTCCTCTGCGATTGACTTTGATGATTAAAGACACTTCTGGGGGGGCGCATGTGGTAAAACCACCAATGAACTCCTGTACAAATGAATAACTGTCTTTAAAGCAATGTTACAGCACCTATGTCCGTTTGCTGAGTGTAAACAAGCTTTCTGTAAAAACCCTGAAATAACGCAATGACGTCATCACGTTGGTCACATGGTGCCCCGAGTGGCGGGAAACGTGGTGACATCATGACGTCAGAGGTGGGAGGTTCTAGAGTCAGACCTCGTGGAACAAGCTACTGTTGCTCCTGCATGTTTTTGTTTTGTTCACCAGTTTAATTAAATTCGGTTAATTTACTGAACTGACTCGACCTCAGTGATTTAGATAGGAATCCATTGATTCCTACAAAAGGAGGAATATTGGTCAAGGCATTAGGAAACTCCCTGGTGTTCTTGGAAACTTTAGTTTTCACTTGAGCAGGATCCCAGTTTAACATGTCTTAGAAAACAGCAACTCTGACAATGTAGCTCTACATCAGTACAGCACCAAAGAGTCAGCCTAGAATATGCACTCAAGTCCTGGTATGGGGCTTGAAGCAAAGACCTTCTGAACTCAGGCAAAAGTGCTATCATGGAGCTAAGCTGATGTTTCAGCAAGAAGGTTGTGAGAGACCGGCCTTGTGTGCCATTTGACCAAACATAAATATCCTTAAAAGATGATGCAGTAGGTGCCAGCTGGGCAAAAAACTCCTGGAAATCTCAAAGCTGAAATGCTGGCACTGTTTATAGGAAGATCTGAACAGAAGAGTGACAACAAGTTAAGAGATGAAGGAAGGATCTGACCAAGGGTAGAGCACGATGCTGAGGCCTTATGGCACATGTGGCCATCCTATGTATGAACTGACTGATTTAATTTAAAATAGGAATTAATTTTACTGATTTGCTTTACATCATTAGAAATAACAGAATAAAAGCAATACAACATCCCTCTTTTATCTTATCTATATATATAAAGCGGTTTGTCTCTCTGTTTGTCTGTCTGTCTGTTTGTCTGTCTGTCTGTCTGTCCGCTATACACTCAAAAGTTATACAGCGTACCTACACGCATGTTATATCAAAAGAAAGCTTATCACTAGGGGAGTCTAATAGGTGTATTTACTTTTTGGTCAGACAAAAATTGTTCGGACAGTATACAAAAAAGGTTAAAAAAACCGCAACATTCCGCTCATTAGCGTTGAGTGACGTGATGGTTGACCAATCGTGCAGGGGACTAACCTGATGGTTGACCAATCGGTGCGTCACGGGGGGCGTTTCATTGCATGTGTGGGCGGGCCTAATCCTTCTGAGCTGAGGTGAGTGGCCGCCATCTTGATTCCTAACTATTGATTTATTTTTCCCACTTTCTGTGTGTTTGTTTTTCCCACTTTCTGTGTGTACCCCGTTAGGTTCTTTTCTGCAGCTGTCTTCTTAGCTATGGGGTGCTTAAAAACCTGAACTTTAATATTTAGGAATCTCTCTTTATTGTAGTGGATGCGCAGAGCCACGGCCTAGCAGCGCGGGAAGCCTGGGCCTCGAGTTCAGCGGATTCCCGGCGCGCCCAGAACCTGCCAAACCTGCTCAAGGCCGTTCATTTCCGCAACCACGTCACCATCTTCGCCTCGGCCAACGGCATCGGGGTGACGGCCGAGGCCGCCAAAAGCATCCAGGGGAATGCGCTCATCCAGGTGCCGAGGCCCGGGCCACGGGGCGGAAAGCCCACCAGGTCACCGTCTTTGCCTCGGCCAACAGCATCAGGGTGACGGCCGAGATGGCCAAAAACGTCCAGGGGAACGCGTTCATCCAGGTGCCGAGGCCCGGGCCCCGGGGCGGAAAGAGGGATTGGAGCGGGGAATGAGGGCTCGGGGAGGGGAGAGGGTAAGAGGGAGGGGGGAGTGGGGGAAGAGGGAGGAGGGGGAGGGGGGAAGAGGGAGGAGGGGGAGGGAGGGAAGAGGGGGGAGGGGGGAAGAGGGAGGAGGGGAGGGGGGGAAGAGGGAGGAGGGGGAGGGGGGAAGAGGGAGGAGGGGGAGGGGGGAGGAGGGGGAGGGGGAGGAGGGGGAGGGGGAAGAGGGGAGAGGAGAGGAGAGTAGAAGGGGGCAGGGGGAGGAGGGGAGGGAAGAGGAGAGGAGGAGGGGAGAGGAGAGGAGAGGGGGAGGGAGGGGGAAGGGGAGGAGGGGAGAAGAGAGGGGGAGGGAGGGAGAGGAGAGGGGGAGGGAGGGGGAGGAGAGGGGGAGGGAGGGGGAGGAGAGGGGAGGGAGGGAGAGGAGAGGGGCAGGGAGGGAGAGGAGAGGGGAGGGAGGGAGAGAGAGTAAAGCAGGGAGAGACAGGGGGAGAGAGAGAGAGAGGGTGAGGGAGGGAAAGAGTGAGGGGGTGGGACAGGGAGGGAGAGCTCGCCTTCTTCCTTCCTACCTTCCTTCGCAGGGGTCAATCGGGCCAGGCCTGAGGCGCTCCTTCACCCCCTCTCTCTCCAGGCTAATCCCAAACTAAATCCAGCAGTCTCTCTCTCTCTCTTCCCCCCCGTCTCTCTCTTCTCCCCCAGTCTCTCTCTTCTCCCCCCAGTCTCTCTCTCTCTCTCTCTTCCAACAACAACATGCCCTCAAAAAACTCTCGGCACCACCGGGCACTCCAGCTAGTATATACACATAAAAGGGTAGTTCTACCATTCTGCACTGCCAGCGAGGAGAGAGCACAGGTCAGAAACTTGGAGCTAAATTGTGGTAGCCCTATCTACAACCCACATTCCCTGTGAGAATAGCTTGCCTGATGGGTGCACAGGATCAACAATACTAAGGACTGGGACATTTGACTAACTTTCTTTCTGTTACATTGCTGCAATACAAACATATCTCTAGGCCCCTTTGTCTGGCTGAGCCTCTGACTCCTTCCCTCCAAACAGCCTTCATTCCCTACAAACCAGAATATTCCTTTACTTGCCTAATACCTAGGTAAATATAGCAAACCCAGGAGTCCTACAACTAACACTGTGTTTTGGCTCACTGGATAATTCACACGGTTTCCTCGGCTTCAGTAGATAGAAAAATAAACACAATCAAACCATGGCTTAGGCTATGAACATCTAGTCAGATTTATTGAATAGTAAGCAGATAAATTAACTGTAGCAAGAACCAACAATAGATTTATTGCAATTATATACTTAACTGTACAACTTCTACATATGAAAGAAAAACAATGAACTTGCCTTTCCTACATGAGGTATAAAATTGAACCTCAAAGCACAGTCCCTGATTATTCTCACATAACAGTTTGGCACCATGTCTGACAACTTCAGAGCAACTGCTGACTGGGAGGAAGTCAACCTCAGAAATACCATTCGAAATCCTTTTGAAGATATATCGGAATAAAGACAATTGAAAAAAGTATCTCTCATAACTACATTAGGTGGTCCATTCAAACACAAACAATGGTGTGGGCTAAGTCTGTGCCTCCTGTGGGTCAGTAGAGCTGAATAGTTTTGCCAGTTAAATACATATTCATACCGCCTGGCCTTTGTGGGCCCAGGTCTTGACACATATCAGCCAACAGGGTTTTTGGGTTTCCCATCCGGAAATCCTCCCCGCCACTCTCTTCACAGCCCTGAGTAAATATTGGGGTCTGTCTGGGCAATGTCAACAATCTTCCCAACCTATAAGCACAAGGCCTAATAATGATTTGTGCTAAATTTTGGAGATTTTACATGTCTCCACTGACATCCTGTGATCTTCTCCTCTCCTCCCCCAATCTCTCCAGCCATCCTGACGATGTCACCCTCGACCCTCGATCTCTCCCGGCCTCCCCATTGATGTTGCCTTCAACCCCTGATTTCTCCTGGCCCCGCCATCGATATCCCCCCCCACCCCCACAACCATCGATTTCTTCCAGACATTAGAACATAAGAAATAGGAACAGGAGTAGGCCATTCGGCCCGTCGAACTTGCTCCGCCATTCAATGAGATCATGGCTGATCTTCTGCCTTAACTCCATTTACCGGCCCTATTGCCATATCCCTTGATGCCCTTACTAGTCAGAAATCTATCGACTTCTGTTTTGAATATGCCCAATGACTGAGCCTCCACAGCCCTCTGGGGTAGAGAATTCCAAAGATTCACCAGCCTCTGTGTGAAGAAATTTCTTCTCATCTCAGTCCTGAATGGCCTACCCTTTATCCTGAGGCTGTGGCCCCTGGTTCTAGACTCCCCAGCCAAGGGAAACATTCTCCCAGCATCCACCCTATCAAGCCCTGTAATAATTTTGTATGCTTCAATGAGATTCCCTCTCACTCTCCTGAATTCAAGAGAATACAGGCCTAGTTTACTCAATCTCTTCTCATACGACAGTCCCGCCATCCCAGGAATCAATCTCGTGAACCTTCGTTGCACTCCCTCTATGGCAAGTATATCCTTCCTTAGGTAAGGAGACCAAAATTGTACACAGTACTCCAGGTGTGGTCTCACCAAGGCCCATTGATTCCCCCCCCCCCCCCCCGCCGACCCCCTGACCTCCGATCCCTCCCTCCCTCCTCTCCGTTACTGGCTGCGGCCTGGTGCCAAAGGCCTACCCACCCGACAGCCAGCCAGCCTCTCAATCTGGCTGGCTAAGGTCGGGAAACATATTCCAAAAATGGTAATCAGGTCCTGCTGTTAAATTCGGCAGAACCTGAGGTAAACTTGTTCTTCCGTGTTTCCTGACCGCAAAACTGCCCCCTCCCCACCCCCCACTGCTTCCACCCCGCCTCAGGGCCATAGTTTATGTTTGTTTAATAATAACATTTTTAATTTGAGAATAAACAAGAATGTAATTCTTCAACCTTGAAAAGTATGATTACAAAGCACCAACCACCTTTGTTTGTGCTACTTATGTGCTATCAACCTGATGCTTGCAAAAAGAGAGAGGGACACAATATTTGGTCTTGTCCTTCAATCATTCAGCCTTACTGATCAAGATCAGAAACATATGTCCATGTATTGTGTTAGCTTACAAAAGGGATTATTGTTGCCTGCTTTTACACCATCAGAGAGAAGTTATTGCAATGGATACACTGTTCAAAAAATGTAACTATTTCAAGAAATATAACACCTATCCTTTGCAATTGCAGAGCATGTTTATTAGAGGTTGTACCAATATTTAATTAACAGGTTGTAGACCTAGTTCATTGTTCATTCCATATTCAATAAGTCATCTTGCCACAATATTGATTTTGAACAGGTTATTGCCACTAGGATAAAATATTGCCTGTCTTTCCTACCACTTCTCACACGAGTGGGCTGGTAATATTATAAAAGAGGTGCTGCAGTTCTTGAAGGAAATAAATTAAGATGAATTTCTTGGGCACAATATTAGAAATGGAGTCATCAGAACTGAACTGAATTGAACCACATTGATAAGCTTGAGAAAATGAGCAATCATTGTCAAACATGCTTGTTATATATACGTTTAGCTTTTAACTTCTTACAATCAAGAATTTTAAAAAATTAAACTACACTCCTAGCTTTGACCAAAAAACACCATACTGTCAAATCAGTCTACTACTTCCATTAATACAAAATGGTGAATAGGGGCTCACTATCTGCAATAGGCAAAATGAAAATTGTACATAAATTTATGCTTGCTGTTTTAAACTAAAATTATGTTTAGGTATTTGTGATATCCAAGTGGTAAGGTCAGAAACTGAGATGAAGCCAGACTTCAGGAACCAAAACTTTAACTGTTTAATTATACATATGTAGCAGAGACATAGCTTTACAGCTGCCAGCAAGATACTTCTATTTCTTACTGCACGAGCAAAGATGGAGGATCAACCTCTGAGTCATACCCAGGATGCAATGCCACTACCTTAATAAGTGGTGTGCCAGGACATTACCTTAAAACACTGGTAATTGTGATCCCTTAATATTTGTCTCTATCTGGTGGATAACTTAAGCATTACATCCCAGATTACTATATCCCCCCCTCTTATGTTTACAATAATTTCTTAACAACATTCTTAAAAAGTCCATAAGGAAACTCCTTTAACGATAGTCCATACTGAACGAATCTAGCAGGTCGTGATCAATCTCTCTGGCGGCTTGTGAGTCCTTGGTGAACATCTTACAGTCAAGTCCCTGCTTGATTGTGGTAGAGCCACCTGCTGCTCCTGAGAAGTACTCAGAGTATCTGACTCTGCTACGATGGTTTCCTCTTGACGAAGGGGTCCAGGTATAAGTGACTCTGTTTGTGGTGTTGGTACCACCAATGCATTTGGATAACTGGGGACCAACTTGTCCTCCAACATTTCCTCTGGAACCTCCAGTTCGATTTCCCTTTGTCTGGTCAGTATCTGATCCACATGTCTGCGTACTACCTGACCAGTTCCCACCATGACCGTATATGAAACTGGACCGGTCATTGAGTCTATGACGCCAGGAATCCATTTTGGACCATAACTGAAATTCCTGATAAGGACCGCATCTCCTACTCCAAAATTGTGGCTCTTTGTCCTTCTGTCATGGTTCTCCTTTTGTTTGATTTGTCGGTTTTCCACCTTCCTTTTTAGATCTGGGTGAACCAGGTCAAGAGTGGAGCATAGTCGATGTCCTAATAACAACTCAGCAGGAGAGAGTCCTGTGGTAGATTGAGGTGTTATTCTGTAGCTGAACAGAACTCATGACACCTTTGCTGCCAATCTCCCTTCCGCACTTTTTTTTCATCATCTCCTTAAATGTTTGTACGGCTCTCTCCGCAAGTCCATTTGAAGATGGATGATATGGAGCTGAAGTCACATGCACTATGCCATTGTTTCTCATGAACTCTTTTGTTTCTGTACTCACAAAACACATGGCATTGTCACTTTCTACGATCTCCGGTTTCCCTTGATTACTAAATCTCCTACACAGGCAGTCTATAGTAACAGTAGATGAAGCAGAATTTACAGGATACACATCCACCCATTTGGAATGTGCTTCAATGATTATGAGGAACATCTTTCCCATAAATGGACCCGCATAATCCACATGTAATCTTCTCCATGGTTTATCCGGCCACTCCCAGGGGTGGAGTGGAGCCGTTGCTGGTGCCTTCCTGTGTACTTGACAAGTGCTGCATGTCTTAACAAGATTTTCTATCTCCTCATCTAGCTTTGGCCACCACAAGTAACTCCTTGCCAAGGCTTTCATATGCAAAACTCCAGGATGACACTGATGTAGTTGCACTAGGATAGACTGTCATGCTGGCTGTGGAATAATCACTCGAGCTCCCCACAACATGCAACCATCCTGCACACTCAGCTCTGTTTTCCTGACACTGTAAGGTATGAAATCAGTCCCTTCCGGATGTTGTGGCCAACCCCTCATTACATATTTGCGGACTCTAGACAGTACTGGATCTTTAACTGTCTATGTCCTTACTTGTTCTGCGGTCACAATTGCCATATCCATATCCTCCAACATCAAAACTCTGTCCTCTGGAGCTGCACGGATAGGTGTACCTGGTAGTGGAAGATGGCTCAAGGCATCTGCGTTCCCATGGTACTTGCCTGCCTTGTAAACGATGACATACTCATATGCCCTTAACATCACTGCCCACCTCTAGATCCTGGGTGACACCATCTGTGGTACTGCTTTCATCTCCTTAAAAAGAGATAGAAGAGGTTTATGATCGGTGCATATGGTGAATTTCCTGCCATATATGTACTTGTGAAACCTCTGTAACCCAAACATTACTGCTAATCCCTCTTTATCTAACTGGGAATAGTTTTTTTCCGCTGGGGTCAGAGTTGGAGACATAAACCCTATCGGTCTTTCTGTTCCATCTCCCAAGCTGTGTGAAAGAACTGCCCCCACCCCGTAAGGTGAAGCATCACAAGAGAGAATGATGTCTTTCTCTGCATTGTAGTGAACCAACACATCCGAGGACAGTATCAGTTTCTTGGACTGTTCAAATGAAACCCTCTGTTCCTCTTCCCACTGCCACAGTGTCTCCTTGCACAGAAGTTTGTGAAGAGGAGCTAATACTGTTGCCAAGTTTGGTAAAAACCTGTTATAATGGTTTAGCAGTCCCAGGTAAGCTTTTAACTCAGTCACATTGGTAGGAGCTGGGGCCTCCTGCAGTGCTTGTACCTTCTCCTTGATTGGATGGAGCCCTGTGGCATCCACTCTATGTCCCAGGAACACGGCCTCATTCCCCAAGAAAGTGCACTTACTCCTCTTGAGCCGTAACCCAGCCTTATCCAATCTTTGCAGTACCTCTCTCAGAGTGCTCAGATGCTCCTGGTCGGTTCTTCCCATCACCAGAATATCATCCAGATAGATTGAAACATGTGGAATCCCTTGCAGTACACCCTCGCTAGTCCTCTGGAAAATAGCTAGACTAGATGAGACACCGAATGGTAAACGGTTATAGGTAAACAAACCCTTGTGTGTATTTATGGTTACATACTTCTTGGATTCCTCATCTAGTGTAATCTGCAAGTATGCATGACTCATATCCAGCTTCGTGAATTTCTTCCCTCCAGCCAGGCTTGCAAAAAGATCCTCTGTTTTGGGAATAGGATACTGTTCAAGTTTAGACACCCTATTTACTGTCAATTTATAATCTCCACAGATTCTTACTGAATTGTCTGGTTTTAAAACAGGTACAATGGGAGCTGCCCATTCTGAACATTTTACGGGTTCCAGAATGTTCTCTCTCAAAAGATGGTCAAGCTCAGCCTCTACCTTCGGTTTCATGGCATACGGCACAGGTCGTTGTTTAAAAAACCTTGGCAGTGCCTCCTTGTCGACATAAATCTTAGCTGGGGGGCCATTAAATGTTCCAAGTTCTTCCTTGAACACGTTCTCATGTTCAATCAACACGTCTTGCAAAGACAATTGTTTGCCTCCCTCTAGTTGATTTATTGCTCCCCAATCTAATTTAAGTTCTCGTATCCAGCCCCGACCTAACAAGTTTGGTCCAGAACCCGATACTACAACTACAGGTAGCTGTTCCACGGTGTCCCTGTGTTGCACAGTTACAGTCGCTGTACCCAATGTCGCCACTCGTTCACCGGTATACATTTTAAGCTGCATAGAGCAAGACTTTAACTCTGGAACTTTTGCACGGTTCCACAATTTTGAGTACTCTTCCCTGTTCATTATGGTAACACCACATCCAGTATCCACCTCAAAGTTCACCTTAGAGTCATTTACTATCAGTTGCAAAGTGATAGGATCCACTTTTGGAATGTCCTCTACCATACTATGCAATATGAACATGTCCTCTTTTTTCTCAGCTTCTCTGCTGATGTGATGTGCTCCCTGTTTTTTCACTGCTCTTACTAGGTTTTGCTTTTCTCCCCCTTTAGGTTTGTACACCTGCAGGGTAGCTTTTGCTCGGCATGCACGTTTTATGTGTCCTTTTTTCCCACACTTGTGGCACTTTTCCTCCAGAAATCTGCATTCCCTCACCAGGTGATCTCCATTGCATCTATAACATGCCTTTACATGCTCACGTTGTGGTTTCTGACTCATATTTAACTTGTGCATAACCGGACCTGCAACTTGCTTTGTCGTAGCCCAGTCTGAACCTTGTATTTCTTTTACATCACGGTTAGCTGTCTCTATTAATTGAGCAAGTTCCAACGCTTTTTCATACATAAGCCCAGTCTCAGACAATAATCTCCTCTGCATTCGAACATCCATTATCCCGCAAATGAGCCTATCTCTCAGCATGTCTTTCAAACTGTTCCCGTAATTGCAATCATGTGCCAGTTTTCTCAACACCGCTACATAATCCAATACAGTCTCTCCCGGTTTCCTGTTCCGTGAATTAAATTTGAAATGCTGTACAATCTCACTCGGCCTGGGATTGAAATGTTCCTTTAGCAATTCCACTAAGTTAGCAAATGTAATGTCTCCAGGTTTCTCAGGACTGCATAAGTTTCTCATTAAACTATACGTCTGACTCCCCACAGAAGTGAGCAAAATAGCTCTCCTTTTCCCGACATCAACTATATCATTTGCTACAAAGAAATGCTCCAGCAACTCACAGCATTCTTTCCAGGTCTGCATCTGAACATCAAAAGCAGAGAGATGTCCCACTATAGCAGCCATGCTTCCTTGATTCAGTGCTTTCTTTTTTTTTCTCCTTCTTCAAGATGAGATCTGTGTATTCTCGTCACCAAATGTGATATCCGAGTGGTAAGGTCAGAAACTGAGATGAAGCCAGACTTCAGGAACCACAACTTTAACTGTTTAATTATACATATGTAGCAGAGACATAGCTTTACAGCTGCCAGCAAGATACTTCTATTTCTTACTGCACGAGCAAAGATGGAGGATCAACCTCTGAGTCATACCCAGAATGCAATGCCACTACCTTAATAAGTGGTGTGCCAGGACATTACCTTAAAACACTGGTAATTGTGATCCCTTAATATTTGTCTCCATCTGGTGGATAACTTAAGCATTACATCCCAGATTACTATAATATTGATCTTACAAACAGTGAGGTACTTGTCAGACCCTTAAGTGCCTTTTTCATCCTGCTTTTCAAATGGCCCTGGATGAGCACGGGAATCACGCAGCTTGGGAACCACGTCTGTCAACCTGAGGTGGAGGTTGAGTGGCCATTGATCCACCTCATTAGTGCACAGCATTAAAAGTACAATAAAAACTCAAACCTCACAGCTGATCACTTTCCTCAGGCAGATGCTGTTGCTGACTGCATTGTCAGCACAGATTTAGCTTTCTAGAGATTGCAGTGTTTCCAGCAAAGTTGGGATCCACTGTCATCTCATTGGTACAACCTATCACACCATTGACAGAATGCTTCTGTCATCTCTACTTGACCTGCCATCTATTCCATCAGTATAGGTGCCATTTATACTGTCTCACCTTGGTCCTCAGAATCGGACCACGATGAGCCCCAACACCACCAGCACCAACAACAACATCACCAACCTTCTCCTCAACCACCTGATGCTGCACAGGACAGAGGGCATCAGTGCAGGGCTGCAGCGCGCTGGAGGCGATACCCTCAACACAGTGTATACAGGCAGTGGATGAGCTTCCTCAACATGACGGAGCAGCAGTGCCAAAGGAGGCTCAGGCTATTGGACCAGGTTGTCGCAAACATTTGTACATTGCTGGAGCAAGACCTGCAGCCCAGAGGAGCGGGTGGAACCAGCACCCTCAACTTCTTCACCTCAGGCTCCTTCCAAGGATCTGCAGCAGACATTTGGGGCATCTCACAATCAGCCACCCACAGATGCATCACGCAGGTCACCAATGGCCTCTTTGACAAGTCAGCCAATTATATCAACTTTGTCACTGATGAAGCCAGTGTTACTGAGCAGGCACTCGGCTTTGTTACTCTGGCTGACGGCACACTTGTGGCCATCAGGGCACCCCATCATCACCCAGGAGTCTTTATCAACCACAAGGGCTTCCACTCCCTCAATGTGCAGCTGGTCTGCAACCATAGGAAGATCATCATGCATGTATGCGTAAAATTCCCTGGCAGCTGTCATGACTCTTTTGTCCTGCGCCAGTCCACCTTCCCTCAGTTCTTCACTCCTCCAAACAGACTTTCCGGCTGGCTGCTTGGAGACCAGGGCTATCCACTGAAGACGTGGCTCATGACACCCTTGAGGAGGCCAAGTACTGAGGCCCAGGAGAGATATAATGAAAGCCACATTTCCACCAGATGTGTCATAGAGCAGACAATAGGCATGCTGAAAATGCACTTCAGGTGCCTTAACAGATCTGGAGGAGCTCTTCAGTACGCACCAGCCACAGCCTCCAGAATAGTTGTGGTCTGCTGTGCCCTGCACAACATAGCACAGCAGTGAGGATTAGAGCTTCATGAGGAGCAAGGCACTGAGTGCACAGCCTCTTCAGAGGAGAAGAAGCAGGAGGAGCATCAGCTGGAAGATGAGGAAGATCAGGAAGAACCTGCGGTCCAGATCCCACCAGCACCTGAGCACATTGCTGCCCGGGAGGCCAGGGATGGGCTCCTCATAGCCAGATTTACTTAACTTTATGCAGTATACCCATAGGGCTGCCACATGCTGCGCCAGGTTGGCACCACCCCACAGCAAAATCATAAAGGATCCCTACAATGACCAAGCCATTCCTTTCACACTGACCACCATTGCTGGAGGTACTGTTATGTCTCTCCTTTCACTACAACTCACTAAGCCACATCCAAAGGTGCACACAATTTTTTCCATGAGCGCAAAGTGGTGAAAATAAAGATTTTCATCTGTGCCATCACAGTAACAGAAACTTTACAGACATTTAATAAAACACCCAAGTGGCTACCCTCGTGAATCTACTTGTGTTTCATCTTTCTCTTACGCGTGCTTCTACGAGGTGCTACCCCTGTGGCTTCAGCAGAGGCAGAGGCAGAGGCAGCCTGCTCACTTCCCTGCTATGATTGCACAGACCCTTTTGGCGACGTCCTCTGGGTTTTGGAGCCGGTGATGGCCCCCCAAAGTCTGCTGCTCCTGAGACTGTGCAGGGGCAGACTTGGCCATCACGATCCGAGGAGGCATCTGGGGCTCTGACTGGTGGGGGGTGGGGGCAACAGGGGTGAAGTGTGAGCGCTTTGAGAGGAGCCCTCAGTTGCATGTCCCCTCTCACTGTCATCCCTCTCATGGGCCACCCGCACTTCCCTGCATTTGTGTAGCACAACCACATCATTACATCCAGCTCGCAGTCCCCATCACTGGGCAAAGGTCAAATGAGAAACATCACAAAATGTGCAACGCCAAATTAACAATTTATTATCGAAGGATGGGCTCGATGGTGTGAGCAGAGCTGGGTGCAATGTTGGAGGCAGTCTCCTCCAAGCTCCTTGCCATTGCTCCCATGAGCTCGGTGTTCATGCCCATCACCGGCCTGGTCAACGCCTCCACATCGACGTCCTCATCTGAGTCCTGTGCAGCAGAACTCGCGCACGAACTCACTCTCCAGGGAGATGACTCCTGAGCTTCCCTTTCCCCGTGGCGTTGCTGTAGCCCGCTGGGTCCCGGAGCTTCACCCACATCAGACCTTGTACTAGGCTCCCCTCCAGCGACTGTGTCACCCCATTATTGGACCTAGCACCTTTGGGAGACACAGGCAGTGAGGCTCTGGCTTGTTCTTCCTCCTCCTCTCCCGCATCGCTGCCACTGGGAGGCTGAGGGACAGGCTGGTCACGTGGTGGCTGATTATCTGAAAGCATAAAGGCACAAGAGTGTGGTTAAGGTCAGGGGAGGGGGGCAGGAAGGGAGCAAGGAATGAAGACAGTATAATTAGATGGAAAGTGGGAAAGGCTTGTGGTGTGAGGGGGAAGTGGTATGAGAGAAGAGGGAGAGGTGAGGAACATACTGTTGTTGTCCCCAAGGGGGGTCGACATCTTCGACAGCCACAGCGCCCATGACCTGGGCCCCAATGATGCGGCCCACTCACTCCTTCAGGTCTGTAAGGGGGTGCAGGTTCACCTCACCTCCTCCCGTGTGTTGCTGCTCCCTCCTGTTTGAGCAAGCTTGGCCTGCAAGAAAAAGGACAGCTGTGAGTGAGTGTGCAGCCATGTGTTTGGCAGATGTGCCTACCATAGTTGAATATCTGTTAATGTATGCAAGGTGTGAGATGTGCATGTCACCTTTAGTAGGTGGGCATAGTTGGTGGGTGAATGTTGGGGATGTGGCGGTTTATACAATGTTTGCACAGAGTGAGGTTGAGATGGTAGCATGTAGCAGTTTTTGAAGCATGTACTCACCCTGACTGTGGTGTATGTAACCTGTTCCACCTTAAGAGAACTTAAGCCTGTTCCACCTTAAGAGATGTACTACTTTCTCTGGCTGCTGTATACGTAATACCGGTGGTGACCACCGGTATATAAGCACTGTGTAGTAAGATTGTATTTCATATAGTCCTGACCTCCAACCAGTAAAGACCTGTTGAACTTTAATCTTGTAGCCTGTGTGTTATTAATTACAACTAGAACACACAGACTTTACACTGACCACCCGAGTGAGGTCGTTGAACTTCTTGCGGCACTGGGTGGGAGTTCTGTGGACCACACTTCTGGCCGAGATGTGCTGGGCGACCTCCCTCCACATCCTCCGAAAGACCTGTGGCAATGGCCTCCTGCCAGTGTCTGGGAAGAGCACGCCCGTCGGCGTTCCACGGCCGTGACCAGAGCCTCCAAGGCGTGGTCGCTGAACCAGCGAGCTCTCTCCCTGGGCCTCTGATCAACCATGACCTCTCTGAGTGAAGGCTTGCAGCTCCTTGCAGGCCCAGTTCACAAGCAGCAATGATCAGAGTGAGGCTGTGCAGCATGATTAAACCTCCCCTTTAAGAACTGGAAAGCACCAGTCTGTCTAAGGACTTTCTAATTGACAGTGCCGGAAATTGAATAGCGCTCTGAAAGTAGCTCCCCACTCTCTGATGTTAGCACCCACTTGATTTAGCGCTCTACTTCCCACTTGTGATGCTAAAACTCAATTTCGTAGTCACTGGTGCTAATTAGCGCCGGGCGCTAAAATTAGTGCCCAGGCAATTTTAACCCCCTCCCCCCAAATGGTCGATATCGAATTTTTCCCCCTTAACTTCTTTAGCCAATACAATAAATAGCTGTCACCACAAAATATCCAAAATGATTAGCAACCAGTGCAAATCTAAAAATGAACCTTTAAATAGTTGAAGTTTAGGTAATCTCAGTAAAGAGTGGTTAAAAGGTGTTTGATTCCTTACTGTTGTGCCATTGGCAAAAAGTATTTTTCCCCAGCCATTTCCATGACATTTGTGTCATATTGGTCATGTTTATTACCGTAATAAACTATAAAGAAGAGTTAGTTGTTACAACTGCTTCAGAAAAGAGTGTTAAAGCAGGTGGAGCAGCAACTCTTCACATTAATGGACTCCATCTGTTTCTGCACCATCAGAGAATAATTCTCTATTCCTGGTTGTTCCAGAAAATGCTTTTTCCCTTGAAATTCCCTGATTAAACACTCTGCCTCTTTATTTCTGTTGTTATTATAAACTGCCATTTTAACTCTCCCTGGTCAGCGAGAACAGAGCAGTTAAAATGGAGCGGCTCAGTTTCCCGCTCCTTTTCCGCCTATCTATGATTTTAATGCTGCTGGTTTTGGTGGAGGATGAAGCTCATTGATAAACACAACTTGGTGTCCCTCGTCGTTCTTGGGACCCCCGATGGAATTTTAACCGGCTCCTGAGCGGGCGCCCAGCACAGCCGCCTCACTGGTGAACCACGGTTAATGAGTTTCAAAACCTTTCCTTCGTGGGGCTTGGAGGAACAGTCCTGCTCCCCCGTACCCAACAAGGACAGTCCAGTCTCTGCTACCCTGGCTCTCCCCAGCCCTGCCCACCACCCTCAGCCACGAGACCCTCTGAACACCATCCTCCTGGACTTACCTTGCTGCTGGCTGCTCACTGCTGATGCTGGCGGGCAGCCTCCGCACCGCCCCGTTTTCATCCTTCCCTGCCAGCCAGTTGCTGCTTTCTGCTGGAAGCAGCTCAGCAGCCAGGTGCCGCTCTTCAACTGAGGCCTGGGAGTTCAAATCTGGCAAGGCTGTGACTCGCACTCCCGCGTGGGATTACCGTCTGCTCCCACCAGATTCAAGCCAGTTCATATTCAGCCCTATCGTGTTAAAGTCAAAAGGTGCTGCCTCTTTATTTCTGTTGTTATTATAAACGGCCATTTTAACTCTCCCTGATCAGCGAGATGAAGCTGATATACCTATCAATTCGTCCAATGAAAAGCGACGAGTTAAGAAAGTAACTATAGGTTTTTATTGACTAAATAACAGAGCCCACCCTCGTGGGTGGTCGGATCCAAGAAGGAGAAATACCAGCCAGTCGACCACCTTTATACCCGGGCAGGTAGGCGGAGCCATGGGCGGAGTCGGCAGTGGTCAGCCCAGGTATAGCAGCGTGACAAGAGGCGACCTCGTACAGTGATACAACAATGTGAACAGTGATAACTGTAGGGAAACGATCTAACAGTGATAACTATAGTGTAACGATAGTGAACGGTAAAAGTGGTTTACCACATTCACCCCTTGTTTACATTTGAGTCCGGCGGGGTGAAGTGTACTACCAGTTCTGGTATGTCAGTCTGTCCGGAGGCCTCGTAAGCCTGTCTGATCGTCGCAGTGGCGGTGTTGCGTTCTCCGGTGTTAATGCTGGCGTCTGCGAGGTAGGCGAAGGCTCTTGGGGTTCCGGCGTACCGTCTACCTGGGCTGGAATTGGGGGGGTGGTGGGGGGGGTAGCGGTGGTGTCTCCGGAGTGCCCGAGGGTGCGAGGTCTCGTAAGGAGACTGTGTCCTCCCGCCCGTCTGGGTATGCCACGTAGGCGTACTGGGGGTTGGCGTGCAGGAGGTTTACCCTCTCGACCAGGGGGTCCATTTTATGGGCCCTCACGTGCTTTCGCAGCAAGACAGGCCCCGGAGAGGTCAGCCAGGTTGGTAGCGTGGTTCCCGTAGTCGACTTCCTGGGGAAAACAAACATTCGTTCATGGGGGGTGGCGTTAATGGCAGTGCAAAGTAGTGACCGGGTGGAATGCAGCGCCGCCGGGAGGACCTCCTGCCAGCGAGAGGTTGGGAGGCCCTTAGACTTTAAGGCTAAGAGGACGGCCTTCCATACCGTCGCGTTCTCTCTTTCCACCTGGCCGTTCCCTCGGGGGTTGTAGCTGGTGGTCCTGCTAGTGGCGATGCCTCTCGCTAGTAGGAACTGACGGAGTTCCTCGCTCATGAAGGAGGCGCCCCGGTCACTATGTATATAGTTTGGGAACCCGAACAAGGCAAAGAGGTCGTTCAGGCATTTAACGACCGTGGTGCTGGTCATGTCTGGGCAGGGGAAGCCAAAGGGGAAACGGGAGTACTCATCAACAATGTTGAGGAAGTACACATTACGGTCAGAGGACGGGAGGGACCCCTTAAAATCGATGTTCAAGCGCTCGAAGGGGCGGGTGGCCTTGATCAGGCTTGCTCTGTCCGGCCTAAAGAAGTGCGGTTTGCACTCGGCACAGGTCTGGCAGTTCCTGGTCATGGTCCTGACCTCCTCGATGGAGTAGGTCAGGTTGCGGGCCTTAATGAAGTGGTAAAGCCTGGTGACCCCGGGGTGGCAGAGGTTGTTGTGGAGGGTCTGAAGTCTATCAATTTGCGCGCTGGCGCATGTAATTCGCGATAGAGCGTCAGGGGGTTCGTTCAGCTTACCAGGCCGGTACAAGATATCATAATCGTAGGTGGATAGCTCGATTCTCCACCTCAAGATCTTGTCGTTCTTGATTTTACCCCTCAGCTTGTTATTAAACATAAAAGCGACCGAACGCTGGTCGGTGAGGAGGGTAAATCGCTTGCCTGCGAGGTAATGCCTCCAGCGGCGTACCGCCTCCACAATCGCCTGGGCCTCCTTCTCGACCGAAGAGTGTCGGATCTCAGGGCCCTGTAGGGTCCTTGAGAAGAAGGCCACCGGTCTCCCCTCCTGGTTGAGGGTAGCAGCTAGGGCGAAGTCGGATGCATCGCTCTCCACTTGGAAGGGGATGGACTCATCCACTGCGTGCATAGTGGCCTTAGCAATGTCTCCCCTGATGAGGGAGAAGGCCGCGCGCGCTTCTTCCGTAAGGGGGAAGGAGGTGGACTTCATGAGGGGTCTGGCTTTGTCCGCATAATTCGGCACCCATTGGGCATAGTAGGCGAAGAGCCCCAGGGTTCTCTTCAGCGCCTTTGGACAGTGGGGAAGGGGTAGCTCCATGAGGGGACGCATTCTTTCGGGATCGGGGCCGATGATTCCGTTCTCTACTACGCAGCCGAGGATGGCAAGGCGCGAGGTGTTAAACACACATTTCTCCTTATTGTAGGTGAGGTTCAGCCGTTGGGCCGTACGGAGGAATCTTTCCAGATTAGCGTCATGGTCTTGCCGGTCGCGGCCGCAGATGGTGACGTTATCTAGATAGGGGAACGTGGCTTGCAGCCCGTTCTGGTCAACCATCCGGTCCATCTCCCTTTGGAAGACCGAAACCCCGTTGGTGACGCCGAAGGGGACCCTAAGGAAGTGGTAGAGGTGGCCATTCGCCTCGAAGGCGGTATACTGGCGGTCCTCGGGGCGGATAGGGAGTTGGTGGTAGGCCGACTTAAGGTCGATGGTAGAGAATACCCGGTATTGAGCAATCTGATTGACCATATCAGATATGCGGGGAAGGGGGTATGCGTCCAGCTGGGTGTACCGGTTTATGGTTTGGCTGTAGTCGATGACCAGGCGGTTTTTATTGCCGGTCTTAACGACTACAACCTGGGCACGCCAGGGGCTGCTGCTCCCCTCGATGATGCCCTCCTTCAGGAGACGCTGCACCTCAGAGCTAATGAAAGCTCTGTCCCTGGAGCTGTACCGCCTGCTCTTGGTAGCGACGGGTTTGCAGTCGGGGGTGAGGTTAGCGAACAGGGAAGGTGGCGGGACCTTGAGGGTGGATAGGCCGCAGGTGTTACGCGGTGGGCGATTTAAAGGCTGCTGGTTGTCGACTGTGAGCGGGGGGAGGGGTCCACCGTATGCTAGAGTGACGCTTTAGAGGTGGGATTGAAAATCCAGCCCTAGTAGGACGGCAGCGCATAGCTGGGGCAGGACGAGGAGTTTAAAGTTTTTATACTCCGTGCCCTTAACCGACAGGGTCACAACACAGTAGCCGCTGATGTCTGTGGCGTGGGACCTCGATGCCATCGAGATCCGGTTGCGCGTTGGCTGGACAGTGTGGGAGTAGTGGCTCACCGTGTCTGGATGTATGAAGCTCTCCGTGCTTCCGCTGTCGAACAGGCAGGTCGTGGCGTGGCCGTCTACTTTGATGTCCATCATTGACTTGGACAGCTGATGCGGGCGAGCTTGGTCTAGTGTGACGGGGGCTAGTGTGTGGCTGAGCGGGTCGCTGTAGTCTGTAGGTGAAGCGGTCGTCAGGTCTGGAGGTAAGGTGGCGGTCGAGCGTGGTGGGTAAAATGGAGGCGCCCACGAGGTGGGGCAAAATGGTGGAGAAGATGGCTGCCCCCACAACCCACATGAGGCACTGCTGGCGTCGGTTGCCTGGATCAAAGATGGCCGCCCCCATTGCTCATCTGTGGCCTTGATAGAAGATGGCCACCCCCACAGTTCGCATGAGGCACTGCTGGCCTCTGCTGCTCTCCCTCTGCAGGCCTTCGCGAAGTGGCCTTTCTTCAGGCAGCTGGAGCACGTCGCGTTTTTGGCTGGGCAGCGCGACCTCGGGTGTTTCGCCTGCCCACAGAAGAAGCAGCCGGCGGCCCAGTCGCGGGGGTCCGAAGTCGCAGCCGGTACCGGGGGTGGTGGTCCCGATCGGGTCCGGGACGCCGACGCTGAGGTAGGTCCCGGGGGCGGCGCTACGAGGGGTATTGCGGTCGGGGTCGGGCCCGAGTCCCAGAGTCGCGAACTGTACCTGGAATACACCTCGAGGTCCCGCTGGGTCACTTCTAGGGAGTAGGCCAAGGCTGCAGCTGTGTTCAGGTCGAGGTCCTTTGATTCCAGCAGTCTCTGCCGTGAGTAGTCGGACCGAAGGCCTTGCACGAAGGCATCACGGATGTTATCTTCAGTGTTTTCTGCAGCCGATACTGCTTTAAAGTCACAGTCCCTGCCGAGTGTTCGTAGCGCCCGTAAAAATTCAGCTACAGACTCTCCTGGCTGTTGCGGGCGGGATCTTAGGAGGTGTCTGGCATACATGGAATTTACCGGGCTCCGGTACTGCTGTTTCAGTAGGTTGATAGCGGCCTCGTAAGTAGTAATGTCCTGGATGAGTGCATATACTTTAGGGCTCGCTTGGGTGGTCAGAACTCTCAGTTTGGATCTCTGAGGGACGCCGGATTCTTCCAGGTAGGATTCGAAGCAGCACAGCCAGTGTTTGAAGTCGAGGGCTGCGTTTGTTGCTTGTGGGTTTAGATCCAGGTACGGTGGTTTGAGGGCTCACAGCCAAGCCGGCTGCTGTGGCTGTTGTAGCTGGGCGTCTGACTGGTCGTTTGGCTGCTCCGTTGACTGGTTGTTTGGCTGCTCAAGTGACGACATTTTAAAATTTAGTCAATAAAATTGATATACCTATCAATTCGTCCAATGAAAAGTGACGAGTTAAGAAAGTAACTATAGGTTTTTATTGACTAAATAACAGAGCCCACCCTCGTGGGTGATCGGATCCAAGAAGGAGGAATACCAGCCAGTCGACCACCTTTATACCCGGGCAGGTAGGCAGAGCCATGGGCGGAGTCGGCAGTGGTCAGCCCAGGTATAGCAGCGTGACAAGAGGCGACCTCGTACAGTGATACAACAATGTGAACAGTGATAACTATAGGGAAACGATCTAACAGTGATAACTATAGTGTAACGATAGTGAACGGTAAAAGTGGTTTACCACAGAAGCAATAACAGATTCCATTAAATTCCCAACTGTCAACCAGCAACATTTTTTAAACCTGGGTTACTTCACCAATATATTTCTTCCAGACTCTTTGAAAGGCATAGCTCTTGCTTACACTTCTAAAACATCATCTTTCAGTCACTGTACCCCGCTTTATGGGGCTGTAAATCAGAATTATTAGACAGTTCAGACTGCGGTGGTGTGATTTGTTCATGAGAGAATTGATGTGACCAATGATCAGATTTACTGTGCAATAGTACAGCTACTGGTTCTCATTGTACACCTGTCAGTTATTTATTGGCCTAAGGATTCCACTGCAAGACAAAATACAGGTAGACTACCCTTTATCCGAACTTCTGAAAACCGAAACCCTCTAAAAACCGAAGGTTTTTTCGTTCAGCATAAGTCGTGCGCACGACCCCGACCCCGACGCCCCACCCTTTCGGATAAGGGGTAGTGTATCCTTTATCCGCACTTCCGAAAACCGAAATCCCCTGAAAACTGAAAGGTTTCGTTCAGCGTAAGTCGTGCGCACGACCCCGACCCCCGCCGACCCCCACCCCTGACCCCCCGCCGACCCTGACCCCCGCCGACCCCCACCCGACCCCCCGCCGACCCCGACCCCCGCCAACCCCCCCGCCGACCCCCCGCTGACCCCCCCGCCGACCCCGACCCCGCCGACACCCCGCCGACCCCCACCCCCGACAAATTTCCCAGTCTTATAAAATACCTTCTGAAATCCGAAATTTTCCGAAAACCGAAACACGGCTGGTCCCGAGGTTTTCGGATAAAGGATAGTCTACTTGTACTGGTTTCTTCATCCAGTAATAATTATATATTTAGAAGGTGTGGTTGAAGTAAGCATCTCTTACTGTATTCTTTTGCCCATTGTCCCCTAGATTACCCTTTAGGTGGCAGAAAGCTATATATCTATGTCTTAAAAAAATAGCTCATAGCTCAGCAGCAGGAGAGGCCGGGATAAAAGGAGCGGAGCCTGAGGCTCGAGAGCAGCGGTGAGACTGGGACCAGCGGCAGGAGAGGCCGGGATAAAAGGAGCGGAGCCTGAGGCTCGAGAGCAGTGGCGATATTGGGACGAGCAGCAGGAGAGGCAGGGATAAAAGGAGCAGAGCCCGAGGCTCGAGAGCAGTGGCGAGACTGGGACCAGTGGGACGGGCACCACCTGAACCAGGATGGGACCTGTGTCCTAGCGGAAAGGGTAAATAGGGAGGTGGCATAGGCTTTAAACTAGTAAGGCGGGGGGATGGATCTACAAGAAATGAAACCTGACTAAATATAAATAAAACAGGAAAGGAGAGCATAGGAAAGAATAAAGTAAGGGAGGACATTGATGATCAGAGAATAAATAGAGTTATAGAACAGGGGGGAAAAATTCAGTTGTTTGCGCCTCCCGTTAGCGCCTTAAGAGGGTGCTAATGGGGTGCAAAGCAACTAGCACCTGGGCGTGGCGAAATAACTAGACATTTTGCGGCAGCGCTAAACATTACCGCCACGATCTCCTGCGCCGGCAGATCGTGACGTCAGTCAAGTGCGCAACGCCCCGGTAGCACCCCGAACCGGATATTGAGTGGCGCCCCCTGCCTTACCGCCTGCCGCTAGCAACGACAGGTTGAGGGGAGCGTTTTGCAGTCAGAAAGGGACTGGGGGAGTGCTATTTAAAGGCGACCGCTTCCTGCCTTTTTTTGTTGGTGACATTTTTGCACCACGCATTCTGAGAGAGAGAGAGACTTCTCATAGAGTCATAGAGTCATAGAGTTTTTACAGCACAGAAAGAGGCCCTTCGGCCCATCGTGTCTGCGCCGCCCATCCATCCCTGTCCAGTCTAATCCCATTTTCCAGCATTTGGTCCATAGCCTTGTATGCAATGGCATTTCAAGTGCTCATCCAAATGCTTCTTGAATGTTGTGAGGGTTCCTGCCTCTACCACCCTTTCAGGCATTGAGTTCCACATTCCAACCACCCTCTGGGTGAAAAAGTTCCTCCTCAAATCCCCTCTAAATCTCCTGCCCCTTACCCTGAATCTATGCCCCCTTGTTATTGACCCCCCTACTAAGGGGAAAAGTTCCTCTTTGTCTACCCTATCTATGCCCCTCATCATTTTGTACACCTCAATCAGGTCCCCCCTCAGCCTTCTTTGCTCCAAGGAAAACAACCCCAGCCTGTCCAGCCTCTCTTCATAGCTGAGGCGCTCCATCCCAGGTAACATCCTGGTGAATCTTCTCTGCACCCTCTCCAAAGCAATCACATCCTTCCTATAGTGAGGCGACCAGAACTGCACACAGTACTCCAGCTGTGGCCTCACCAGCGTTTTGTACAGCTCCATCATAACCTCCCTGCTCTTATATTCTATGCCTCGGCTAATGAAGGCAAGTATCCCATATGCCTTTTTAACCACCTTATCTACCTGTTCCGCTGCCTTCAGGGATCTATGTACATGTACACCAAGGTCCCTCTGACCCTCTGTACTTCCTAGGGTCCTACCACTCATTGTGTATTCCCTTGCCTTATTTGTCCGTCCAAAATGCATCACCTCGCACTTTTCAGGGTTAAATTCCATTTGCCACTTTTCCGCCCATCTGACCAACCCGTTTATATCGTCCTGTAGCCTGAGGCTTTCCTCCTCACAATTTACCACCCCACCAATTTTCGTGTCATCTGCGAACTTACTGATCATACCTTTTACATTCTCATCCAAATCATTTATGTAGATCACAAACAACAAGGGACCCAGCACCGATCCCTGAGGTACCCCACTGGACACAGGCTTCCAGTCACAAAAGCAACCTTCGACCATCACCCTCTGCCTCCTGCCACTCAGCCAGTTTATGATCCAATGCGCCAAGGCACCCTGGATCCCATGGGCTCTTACCTTCTTGACCAGTCTCCTATGCGGGACTTTGTCAAAAGCTTTACTGAAGTCCATGTAAACCACATCCACAGCATTTCCCTCATCCACCCCCCTAGTCACCCCCTCGAAAAATTCAATCAGATTTGTCAGACATGATTTACCCTTGACAAAGCCATGCTGACTATCCCCGATTAATCCTTGCCTCTCCAAGTGGAGACTAATTTTGTCCCTCAGAATTTTTTCCAATAATTTCCCTACCACAGATGTTAGGCTCACTGGCCTGTAATTCCCTGGTTTATCCCTGCTACCCTTCTTGAATAATGGTACTACGTTAGCTGTTCTCCAGTCCTCTGGTACATCCCCTGTGGCCAGAGAGGTTCTGAAAATTTGTGTCAGAGCCCCTGCAATCTCCTCCTTTGCCTCCCACAGCAGCCTGGGATACATCTCGTCTGGGCCTGGGGATTTATCCACTTTTTGGCCTGCTAAAACCGCTAGCACCTCCTCCCTCTCGATGCTAATATGTTCAAGTATGTCACAGCCCCCTTGCCCGATTTCTATGTCTGCATCGTCTTTCTCCATAGTGAACACAGATGCAAAAAATTCATTTAAAACCCCGCCTACATCATCTGGCTCTACACACAGATTGCCACTTTGGTCCCTAATGGGCCCTACCCTTTCCCTGGTTATCCTCTTGCCCTTAATATACTTATAAAACATCTTAGGATTTTCCTTTATTTTGCTCGCCAGTGTTATTTCATGGCCCCTCCTCGCCCTCCTAATTTCTTTTTTAAGTATGCCCCTGCATTTTTTATACTCCTCTAGGGCTTCTTCCGTCTTTAGTCTTTTGTAACTGCCAAAAAAAAAACTTTTATTTCTAATGCATTTTTGTATATCCCTTGTCATCCAAGGTTCCCTTTGCTTGTTGGTCCCACCCTTGACCTTTACAGGAACATGTTGGCGTTGTACTCTCTCTATTTCCCTTCTGAAAGTCTCCCACTGTTTTGATGCGGATTTTCCTATAAGTAGCTGCTCCCAGTCCAATTTGGCCAGATCCTGCCTTATCATATTAAAATCAGCCTTCCCCCAATTTAGAACCCTTATTTCCGGGCCGTCTTTGTCTTTTTCCATGACCACCTTAAATCTCACCGAATTGTGGTCACTGTCGCCAAAATGCTCTCCTACTGACACTTCCACCACTTGCCCGGCTACATTCCCCAGAATTAGGTCCAGTACCGCCCCCTCTCTTGTAGGACTTTCTACATGTTGGCTCAAAAAGCTCTCCTGGATGCACTTTAAGAATTCTGCACCCTCTAAGCCTTTCACACTCTGACTATCCCAATTTATATTGGGGAAGTTGAAATCCCCCACTATTATTACCCTATTATTTTCGCACTTTTCTGAGATTTGCCTACATATCTGTTCCTCTATCTCCCCCTGACTGTTTGGGGGCCTATAGTACACTCCCAGCAAAGTGCTTGCCCCCTTTTTGTTTTTAAGTTCTACCCATATGGCCTCATTAGAGGAACCCGCTAATATATCATCCCTCCTTACAGCAGTAATTGACTCCTTAATTAATATTGCAACACCCCCTCCCCTTTTACACCCCCCTCTGTCTCGCCTGAAGATTCTATACCCCGGAATATTGAGCTGCCAGTCCTGACCCTCCCTCAACCATGTCTCCGTGATAGCAACAATATCGTACTCCCATGTGTTCAACAACAACTTCAGTTCATCCACCTTATTTGCAAGACTCCTTGCATTAAAATAAATGCCTTCCAGCCCTGCCATATTCTCTTTTGCCTTCACATATTTGCTTTGCCTTCCCAGCTGACTTGTTTTTCCCTCTGTATTTGGCTGTAAATCACCCCCTACTATAGCTCCACTCTGTACCCCATCCCCCTGCCAAGTTAGTTTAAACCCCCCCCAGCAGTGCTAGCAAACCTCCCCGCAAGGATATTGGTTCCCCTCTGGTTCAGGTGTAAACCGTCCGACTTGTACAAGTCCCACCTTTCCCAGAAGCAGACCCAGTGATCCAGGAAACTAAAGCCCTCCCCCCTGCACCATCCCTTTAGCCACGCACTCATCTGTTCTATCTTCCTATTCCTATACTTACTAGCACGTGGCACCGGGAGTAATCCAGAGATTACAACCCTTGAGGTCCTGCTCTTTAATCCTCCACCTAGCTCCCTAAATTCTTGCTGCAGGACCTCATCCCTCTTTTTACCTATGTCGTTGGTACCAATGTGGACCACGACCACTGGCTGTTCACCCTCCCCCTCCAGAATGCCCTGCAGCCGTTCAGTGACATCCTTGACCCTGGCACCAGGGAGGCAACAAACCATCCTGGATTCACGTCTACGGCCACAGAAACGCCTATCTGTTCCCCTTACTATAGAATCCCCTACCACTATTGCTCTCCCACTCTTTTTCCCCCCTTCCTGGGCAGCAGGAGCACCGCCAGTGCCAGGAAGTTGGCTGCTGCTGCCTTCCCCTGGTGAGTCATCCACCTCAACAGTATCCAAAGCGGGATTCAACGCTGTGTGAAGGAGTTTTGGGTACTGAGCAGCACTATGCAGGTTCATTTTAATTTGCCCTTCCTTGCTTCGCCAGTGCTCTGAGGTAGCGCCTCGCTCCTCAGCCTTTGCGCCTTAAGACAGGTGTGAAGCGCATGATTTAGCGCTCCAATCACCTCCAGGGGCAATAAAAGCCAAGTTTGCTGTCGGAGGCGATAATTAGCGCCTGGTGCTTAACTTTGTGCACAGCCGATAACGGTGCCCCAAAAGGGGCGATACTGAATTTTTCCCCCCAGGAGTTTAAAAAGATGGTTAAAAATTAAATTAGAAGAACTGCTATTAAAAATGAGTTAAACTCTCTGTACAGCAATACACACAGGTAGATTTTGCCGAACCTGTCGGGAAGAAGGCGGGACTTCCCCTTTCGGGTTTTTGACCCGCCTACTTCGACGTCCGGCCAATCCGCGCGATTTTCCCTTGATTGACCTTGTTGAGCCACCCGGCAACAGGTGACGTCACAGACTGAAATTTCATCTGTCAAGAGTTCTTTGACAGATGAAATATCAGTGTTTCGCAGCTGTTTGAAGCTGTGAAACACTTACACTCTGAGTTCTAAGCTGAGTCATTCTGCACAGATTCAGTTAGAACTGTCACCGGCACTCAAAGCTGAAGGCTGTCACTTTTGACAGATCGCAGCCGTTCAGCTTTCAGTTCCGGCCGAGTGATGCGCTCCCGACGGCTACAGGAAGAAAGGCTGTTAAGGTAAGTACAGGTAAGTAAAAGTTCTTTACACACTTTAGACACACCAAACACACTTACCTTTGCACTCATGCACCCATCACTCACCTGAGCGCCGACATCGGGACCCCTCCAACTCCTTCAACCCGACGGCCCGCCTGCTCTACCTGCCGTGGTTTGGAGCCGTCGGGAAACCCACACGAAACCCCTCAAAATAGGGAGTGTCCGTACTAAAACAGAGAAGCTGGAGGCAATCATGCGTTGTGAGGAACCAGGCATAGTAGGGATTACTGAGACAAGGCTACAGAAAAAGCAGGACTGGGAATTAAACATTGCAGGGTATAACATATTTCAGGAGTGAAATTAGGAAACACTTCTACACACAAAGGGTGGTAGAAGTTTGGAGCTCTGTTCTGAAAACGGCAATTGATGCTACATCAATTGTTAATTTTAAATCAGAGATTGATAGCTTTTTGTTAACTAAAGGTATTAAAGGATGTGGACCAAAGGCGGGTATATGGAGTTAGGTCACAGATCAGCCATGATCTCATCGAATGGCGGAACAGGCTCGAGGGGCTCAGTGGCCTACTTCTGTTCCTATGTTTATTTCTAGATGGATAGAATTGAAAAGTAGGGAAGTTATGCTAAAATTGTATTGAATCTTGGTTAGACCACACTTGGAGTACTGTGGACAATTCTGGTCACCATATTAAAGAAAGGATATAGAGGCACTGGAGAGGTTACAAAGAAGATTTACAAGGATGATACCAGAAATGTGAGGGTATACCTATCAGGGAAGGATGAACAGGCTGGGTCTCTTTTCTCTTGAAAAGAGAAGGCTGAGGGGTGACCTAATAAAGGTCTTTAAATTTATGAAAGGTTTTGATAGAGTAGATACAAAGAGAGTTTCCACTTGTGGGGAAGAGCAAAACTAGAGGCTAGCAATATAAGATAGTCACCAAGAAATCCGATAGGGAATTCAGAAGAAACTTCTTTACCCAGAGAGTGGTGAGAATGTGGTACTCGCTACCACAGGGAGTGGTTGAAGCGTATAGATGCATTTAAGGGGCAGTTAGATAAGCATATGAGGGAGAAGGGAATAGAGGGTTATGCTGATAGGGTTAGATGAGGAAAGACGGGAGGACGCTCGAGTGGAGCATAAACACCGGCATGGACTGGTTGGGCCAAATGGCCTGTTTCTGTGCCGTATATCCTATGTAATCCTATGTAATGAAGCATGACCAGAATACTTTTGTATCAGTTTGGCCAGATGCTATGTTACTTGTGTGCAATTTAGTGAAATATTGCTTCTATCTGGCAACCTATTATTTAACTGGAATATTGGAATTGAGGCTCCTTTACAAAATGTTATCATTACGATGATACCATAACTATCAGTTAAATATAGATGCAGAAAGCTAACCATTCAACACAACTTCACGATTATCAACAACTTGCATTTATATAGAGCTTTTAATGTAGAAAATCGTCTCACAGAGGCATAATGAAAACACTGGATACCGAGCCAAAGAAGGCAATATTAGGAGGATGACCCAAAGTTGAGTTAAAGATGTGTGTTTTAATGAAGTTCTTGAAGGAGGAAAGGGAGACTGAGAGGTTTAGGGAGGGAATTCCAGAGCGTGGGGCCCAAGCGGCAGAAGGCCTGGCCACCAATAATGGTCTGAAAGTAGGGGTTGATCGATAACAATCACAGCTTTACAGAAACATAATGGCCCAGTAATTCCGGTCCCAACGCGTGAGTACGGACGGGGTACTCACGCGTGGGCCCGTTGGAAGTGCCGGATTTCAGCATGCACAGCGCATGCGCGGAAAACCGGCATTTCCTCTCCTCTGAACCAAGGGGTTAAGAGGCGGTTCCCTTGCAACGTTTGAGGCAGCGCGTACGCGTTGAACTTCAGTTTTTTTTGACAGGTTTGTCCGTGTGTGAAAGCCTCCACTTTTTACGAATGTAAAAAGCAGATGTAAGGACTTCGTTTTAAAAGGTAAGTGGTCTAATAATTAAAGTTAGAATTTTTTTTCCACAGGTTTATTATTTTTAAAGAATTTACAGTAAGGTAAGTGTATTTTTGGACCCGACTTCTTGAAAAAAAATTTTTGGCAGAAATTTGAATAATTGTTTAAAATAGTTTTTTAAAGTTATTAATAGTTAATTTAATTATTGGAATGATTTTTTAACTTTTATTTAAAGTTTAAGTACTGTAGTGTTTTGGGCGCCCGGAGTTTTCATGAGTTTGACAGGTCTTATGTCTAACTCATAAATGGACTTTTGTAAACTCCCATTGGTTGCCCAGTGCTCACGTGATCCCAGCCGGCTCATCGCACTAAGTACGCCGCTGGATCACGCACGCACAGCACGCCGGGAGCTGAACCGGGCCACAGACCAGAAATCCACGCAGGCCCAGTCTTCAAATGTCAGCGCGATATGTAAGTGTAGGTCGGGGGCATGCACCCGCGGGAAGCCCCTGACCCGAATTTCTGGGCCATTGGCTTATTTCAGAATTATGGGCTATTTTAAGATAGAAAATCTTTGAAACTATATAAAGGACTTGAAAGGTCAACAGAAACTGCTGGGCTGCAAACCAGAATTTCCCACATACTAACCAGAAATTCCCACAGTGGCTAACATGATGGTATATGATGCTACTAAATATTATTTTTTATATTATATTAATATTCATATTATTTTTGGTATTACAATATCAAAAATGGTAATGATCCCATGACAGCACAGCAATTGTTTTGTGAAATAGGTTTGCCATCTCCCATTTTCTTATTCTCTCTCCCTTTTTATGTTCTCCCTGCATCCCACACTACATACCAGATGCCATTCTGTGGCCAAGGAGAAAGACAAGCTGCTCCCAAGGGTCTGCCAAAGTGGAACCAGGTGATCAGGTGCATTTGCAAGAGTAGCTTGTTGTTACTCTCCAATTATCCATCAAAATGGTCAGTACAGTTTTATTTATTTATATTTAAATGTGGAGCAAGGAGGAGGAGTGCTGCTCCCGGCTCCACAGCATTTCTGATGGCCACTGCCATCCATAATCGTCCCCCCTCTTGCTGTTCTGCCACCCCCCGGGACCTACTTGAGGCCGCTGCCAATGAGGCAAATGACCCAAGATTCAATCCTGCTGAAGGGCGAGCTGTCAGTGGAGGAACAAAGAAGAGGCCCAGCTGAATTTCTATCGCTTTATCTTGTAATGTTTCTTCATGTTGATTTACCACTTGTACCCATTAGTAAGATTAATCTCAGATTGCTTTTATGATAGTGAAGAATGCTCAATTCAGCTGTTTTATGGGGAGGGTTTGGGAAATGGAAATGTCACGTTGATACAGTTAGAGGCTTTCAGATGTAGAGATTAGTTATACATTGGAGCAGATAATGGGAGCTCTGCACTGGAACTAACTGATGGTATACCCGATCGAAGTAGTGGCGACTGAATTTGTATCTCCCTTATCATAGAATCATAGAATGGTTAGAGCACGGAAGAAGGCCATTCGGCCCGTCGAGCCCGTGCCAGCTCTCTGCAAGAGCACCTCAGCTAGTCCCACTCCCCTGCCCTTTCCCCGTAGCCCTGCAAATTATTTTCCTTCAGGTGCTTATCCAACTTCCTTTTGAATGCGGTGATTGAGTCTGCCTCCACCACCCTTTCAGGCAGTGCATTCCAGATCCTAACCACTAGCTGAGTAAAAAAGGTTTTCTTTATGTTACCTTTGGTTCTTTTACCAATCACCTTAAATCTGTGTCCTCTGGTTCTCGACTCTTCTGCCAATGGGAACAGTTTCTCTCTATCTACTCTGTCTAGACCCCCTCATGATTTTGAACACCTCTATCAAATCTCCTCTCAATCTTCTCTGCTCTAAGGAGAACAACCCCAGCTTCTCCAGTCTATCCACGTAACCGAAATCCCTCATCCCTGGAATCATTCTCATAAATATTTTCTGCACCCTCTCTAAGGCCTTCACATCCTTCCTAAAGTGCGGTGCCCAGAATTGGACACAATACTCCAGTTGAGGCCGAAACAGTGTTTTATACAGGTTCATCATAATTTCCACGCTTTTGTACTCTATACCTCTATTCATGAAGCCCAGGATCCTGTAAGCTTTTTTAACTGCTTTCTCAACCTGCCCTGCCACCTTCAATGATTTGTGCACATATACCCCTAGGTCTTTCTGTTCATGCACCCCCTTTAGGATTGCACCATTTAGTTAATATGTCCTCTCATCATTCTTTTTACCAAAATGTATCACTTCACACTTTTCTGCGTTAAATTTCATCTGCCACATGCCCGCCCACTCCACTCACTTGTATATGTCCTCTTGAAGTCTATCGCTATCCTCTTCACTGTTCACTATACTTCCAAGCTTTGTGTCATCTGCAAATTTTGAAATTGTGCTCTGTACACCCACATCCAAGTCGTCGTCGTCGTACGTGTCTTCACACTGTTCCCTTTGGGGAACTGTATGAAGTGGTGGAAGGATTTCTGGCCGCGATTAACGCTCCTTCCGTGACCGTAACCATCTTCGTACCAGCCATTAGGGTGGTTAGTCCTATGGCGGGAGGGTTTTACGGGCTCCCACAACCCATACGAGGGGGGGGGCCACCCACACCCACGGACGCAAGTATCCCGCTGGATGTCAACCCAGAATTTAGAGCCGGAGCTCCGACTCCACTTGCCAGGACTGTCTGGAGCGGGGTTCGAAACCCTACGCCTTCTGGCCCAACGGCGGGGATGCTACCGCTATGCCAAAGGCCCACTCCCACATCCAAGTGATTAATATATATCAAGAAAAGCAATGGTCCTAGAACCGACCCCTAGGGAACATCACTGCATACCTTCCTCCAGTCCGATAAACAACCGTTCACCACTACTCTCTGTTTCCTGTCACTTAGCCAATTTCGTATCCATGCTGCCACTGTCCCTTTTATTCCATGGGCTTCAACGTTGCTGGCAAGCCTATTATGTGACACTTTTTTCGAACGCCTTTTGGAAATCCATGTACACTGTTATGTTCATTAATAAATAGACATTCTTATTATGAACACAGCTAGCTTCTAGCTAGTCATTTATTCAGTACGCGTTCTCTAGGTACAGTATCTGTAGAGATGCTGCATGTGTGCTCCTGTGTGCAGGCTGCCATCTTGACTGTTGCCTTATGGGTAGCCTAGCCTCATGGGTAATGTAGTCTTAATATATATACAGCTGGGTAGTGTAGTTTTATACATACAGTTCTATACAGCTCTACTGCTCCACCTAGTGTCCACCACAGAATGACATGTTATTGATCACTACATCCCCCTTTCTTTGGAGGTTTAACAAAATCAATATCAATCAACTTTCAAGAAAACAATAAAGATAATATCAGTAACACTTTTGTTAGTGCTCTATAAACATAAACATTTTCAAAACAGTCAACACATTTTCAAAGCTTTACATTGTACTCAAAGATTAAGTCTATCAGGCTCTTTTACTTCACGTGTGGATCTTCTCAACATGGGTAAGTCTGATGTGTCTTCATGAGATTGTTCTGACGGTGAATGACAAGATGCAGTTGCGGCATTGTCATCAATCTGCTCTTGTATAGATCGAGGTCTCCTTGCGATCTTTGCTTGGAGAAGGTTTCAGTGTTTCCTTCACTCTTCATGCCATAACTCTCAATGTAGTCGATGCACTCCTGAAAAACTGCTGGCAGCTGGATCCCATCATACAGCATAGTCCTCTCAGCAGCCTTGGCTAATGGAACACCAAAGATTGGCCTGAGGGAAGAAGGAGTATCCACCGGAGCTGCTTCCTGCTCTGGTGCAGGCTTCTTTTTCTTTTTCTCTTTCCACTGCTTAACAACATCTGCTGCGGTTATATCTTTGGACTTTTTCTCCTTGTGATTTTCCTCTTTGTGCCTTTCTTGCTTTGGCTTCTCTTTGACCTTAAAGTCTTTTTCTTTCTTCTTGGAGAAACTAGGCTTTTTGAAGACATGGATACCCTTTGGCCTTTTCATCCTTGATGGGCTCTCTGCTTCATCACCTGAGTCATCTGGTCTGCTTATGGCACAGTTTATACGGTAGACTTTCTTGACCAGTTCTAAGTCTTCACAAGCTTTGTCACCTAGTAATGAATCAAGCCTTTCAGCCACAACAGAAAACATGAGATGATGCACTTTGTCTTTGACTGTCACTTTAAGTCTGCATACACCTAAGCTATCTATTTTCTGTCCATTATAGTCCTTCAGTAGTACTGACTTTTTCTGTATTTTGGGCTTTTCTTTCATATTGTTAATGTCACTCATACTGATTAAGTTTGCTTTTGCCCCAGTGTCCAGTTTCAATGTAACTAATGCTCCATTTATCTGCAGTGGGGTCATCCATTTGTCCTCTTTTACTGCATTAACTTTATGTTCAGCATTGTCTATTTCTGAGAGCTGCACATTTTCTGTATCTTTTTTGATATTGTCACATGACACCATTCCTACAAAAAATGTCTCACTTAAATCAGTGTCCTCAATCACATTAACTTGTTGCCCTTTCGTTGTTTTAACTTTTGAAAAGCATTGTTTGGCTTAACTGGTGTTTGTAACCACAGGGTTTACAATTAAAAATTTCATCCTCCGATTGCTTTTCATTTCTGTTCTGCCCACGTTTCTTCCCCTTGTAGGACACAGCACCGACAGCAGCATTATCACTCATTACATTCGCATCATTATTGATTTCACTGAAAGTTTTCGCGTGATTTTGAGCTAGCTCGCTGGCTTTGCATATTATCACAGCATTTTCCAATGTTAGTTCGGTTTCTCTCAACAGACGTTCCCTGACTTTTTTATCATGAATACCAAACACAATCTGGTCATGAATCATGGATGCTTTGAGCTCAGAGAAATTACATGTCTGTGCTTTCAGTTTCAGATCAGTTATAAAGCTAACAAAAGTCTCATTTTGTTGCTGTGTCCGAGAACAGAAGATGTATCTTTCATACGTCTCATTCTTTTTGGGAGAGCAATGTGCATCAAATTTTTTTAGCACATCTTCTAATTTTTCTCTGTTCTCTGCTGAATTAAATACAAATGTATTAAATACCTCTATCGCCTGTGGGCCTGCAACCATAAGCAGCAACGCTATCTTCCTTGTGTCTGGCTTCGTACCGAATCCGATGGCTGCAATGTAGAGTTCGAATTGTTGTTTAAAAATCCGCCAATTGTAGTCGACATTTCCCTCGAGATTCAAACGCTCTGGTGGCTTCAAATTCTCCATGTCGCTTTTCACAATTTTCAGCAGATCTTCACCACCCTGGTACCATGTTATGTTCATTAATAAATAGACATTCTTATTATGAACACAGCTAGCTTCTAGCTAGTCATTTATACAGTACACGTTCTCTAGGTACAGTATCTGTAGAGATGCTGCATGTGTGCTCCTGTGTGCAGGCTGCCATCTTGACTGTTGCCTTATGGGTAGCCTAGCCTCATGGGTAATGTAGTCTTAATATATATACAGCTGGGTAGTGTAGTTTTATACATACAGTTCTATACAGCTCTACTGCTCCATCTAGTGTCCACCACAGAATGACATGTTATTGATCACTACATACACCACTTCAACCACATTGCCCTCATCAACCCTCTCTGTTACCTCATCAAAAAACTTGATCAAGTTGGTTAAACACGATTTGCCTTCAGCAAATCTGTGCTGACTTTCCTTAATTAATCCACACTTGTCCAAGTGACTGTTAATTTTGTCCCTGATTATTGTTTCTAAAAGCTTCCCCACTACTGAGGTTAAACTGACCGGCCTATAGTTGCTAGGTTTATCTTTACAACCTTTTTTGAACAAGGGTGTAACATTTGCAATTCTCCAGTCCTCTCGCACCACCCCCGTTTCTAAGGAGGATTGGAAGATTATGGCCAGTACCTCCGTGATTGCTTCCTTCACTTCCCTCAGCATCCTTGAACCACTGTAATGTAGCAATGCTTTAACAGGGGCTTGGGAGGCAATAAGGGAGGGGAAATAAATGCCAGAACCTTTAGAACCAGCTATAGAGTTAATTTCATTTATCACTGAGTGCAAAATGAGAAGAAAAGGATTTGTTTTCAATACAATTATCTCTCCGCTTTCACTAAACATACACAATTATATAGAATTAATTTAGAAGGAGCCGACAGGCAAGCCAGTCAGTACCAGCTTTATGCTGTCGGCCTCCAATTGCAATTCTCCTTCTGAGGAGAGATCCTTTGGATGCTCCTCTCCTAATGGCTACAATTTATATATTTGGAGAGCGATGAGCTATACTGAAACTTTAGCATTTCCCCCCTCTCACTTTATGCTTTGTATTTATCCTTGCAGAATTTACAATGGGATGTTCTGCCGGATCCAATCAATTTTTTCAAAATGTGACATGAAGATGAACTGACTAAATTTGGCATCATACATTCAGGATTACAAATAGAAATATTTAACTTGAGCGTATCCATCTACCATTCTATTGCATCCTGTATCCCTACATAGTTGCAACTGTGGGAGTCAAGATTGACTTTCCAAAGTTAAATGTGAGTAACCTGAATGTATATGATGCTAAATGTGAAGACGCACAGACTAATATCATGTACTGAAAAACTGATTGGGTTCTCACTGCAACCCATTGCAAGAGCTCACATGGCTAAAGCGAAAGTGTAAAGTGAAAAATTTGTATTCAAGATATTAAATAATTTCCTAACAGGGCAAATAATTGATCATTTGTCTCAACAATGGAACAATAAATTACATTTGTGAGAGCCTTAGAAATGAACACACTTCAAGAATTCAGCATCATTTAGACATTTGCAAAACAATTTTAAGTGCTTAGAATGTCTCTCATGCACATTCTTATAATTACAATGAAATTATCTATGTCATGGAAAAGATTTCAAAGCACTTTAGTTTATATTGGTATCCAGCACTACTCTTATTTCAGGCCCAACCACTGACTTTTCACAACACTGAAATAAAAGCTTTACTCATGTGTAAAAATATAAGTCAGAGGCCTGCTGTGCCCTGCAATCTCTATGTGCCACTGCACTGTCCTGGCAACCACCAATCTTTAATGCTATTCCACAAATTCAAAACTAACTACTGGAATCTGCACAAAGCAAGCAAAATAACATAATATATTTTACCACACTTTTTAAAAAATACTGACAAGTGCTTTGCTTCCACAACAATTTGCCTTAATTAACTGTGGTATTTATATATATTTAATGTTCTGTGTATAGGATTCAGTAATCAAAAAGAAATGTTTTGAATAGGTTGTCACCCATTTTATGGAAAGTGTTTTTATTCAAGAGGGAATCGGTATTCACAGGTATAATTTGAATTAAAACAATATAGACATAAAATGCAAGATTAGATCATTTTACATTTAGAAAAGCAAAAAACCTTAATATGCTGCATTTATTGTCTGTTGAGAGAGAGAAAGAGAGAGAGAGATGGGAGTTTGTGAAGATGATTTTATTTCTGAAATCTCCTTGCAGAAGTAAGTAAACTCAAGGTATGCCAGTTCCAGGTTATTTCTTTCAGTCTCTCTCCCTCTCAGCCATAAGGGTAGAAGGAGGGAATACAGCTCAGGCTCCCTCACTGAGGTCTGCCAAACTCCCTCTCCCACCCGATAGTACTGCCAGTCCTCCTTCCACAGTACTTCCAGGCAAGAATTCCCTCTCCCAGGTTGGTTAGGCTCCTGTACAGTACTGAAAGACCCAACCCTATCTCCACTCCATCTCTCAGTTCTGTCAGGACTCCACATCCCATGAGTGCAGCCAGGTCTTTGCTTTCCAGAAGTGCTACCAGACCCCATATCCTCTTCTCCAAATGCTCCAAGACCACAACCCCAATACTGCTGTACCTCAGCCCATTTTCCCAAATGCTGACAGAACCCAGTTCTCCCTCAACTGGTGTCAGTCTCCAATAACTCCCCCAACCCAATTGGTACCAGGACACAGCTCTCTCTCGAGTAGTTGCCAGCCCCACACTGCCTGCTTTGCTCCAAACCCTTACATGAGCTCTAGCCCTCCCGCTTCCTCCTGACCTGTGGTGCCTCCATATCCCATATGGCAATCCAAGGAACTGGTTCCTTCTTTCTCTTGGCCTCAAACTAACACCACAATTCATCTCTCACCTGCGCATGTTGCCACAGCTCCCATCAACCCTGTTTCCATCTAATCCTAGAAGCCAACTCTGACCCACTTCATGTTGGCTACCAACTTGTTGCATGCCCTGGGCTTTAGCAAAGATAAAACATAGAAATTGACTATATCAGTAAAGAAACATGTATGAGAGACAGAGAGACATTGGAATACATGAAGAAGAGAAAATACATAGCACTTCACACACAATGAATTACTTTGGATGTTAATAATTCTTAGGTGGGCAAAGTTGACATCATTCCATTCCAGCAATCTCCACAAACCACAGTGAGATGAATGGCCCAGTAAGTCTATATTTTTTGTTGGTATTGGTTGAGGGAAGAATCTAGATCAGGATATCAGGAGAACTTTCTGCTCTTCTTCAATTGGTTCCAGTTAGATCTTTAATGCCCAACAGAATCACCAGAACAGATAGAGGAGACCTGTGAAGGACCACACCTCTAAGACAGAGTTCCCACGGTAGTGTAGTGGGTTGTCAGCTTAGATTGTGTGGTCAAAAAGAGAGTGAACTTTTTTGGCTGTAAATAATGCCATTGGAAATCAATCGCTTTTAATCTATGTTGTGCATTGATTGGTATAACACTCCTATTGTGTTAAACAGTACATCCTCTGACTTACCATGACAAATGCTAATAATTGTGTCAATTTGCAAGCAGGCAACATTTTATAAACATAAATTATTTTTCCACAGAAAATATGCACTACAGATCCTTTTCTGAAAGGAGACTATGAAGCCTTTTTCTTTAATCTAAATCATCCAATGATGTATAATATAATGCCTGTATAATGCCACACTTTCTAGTCAAGTAAAGATAAGATAAGTTTTTCATTGACCTTCACTCAAGTTGGTTATAAAGAGACAATTTGTCTTTCAAGGTAAAAGAGATGCATGCTACTTATTGGTGATTTCTTTGATCTGGTTTGTGCCTGTTTTAACGATTAAACAATAATTACTTTCTTGATGCTTCAGATGAATAGTGGTTTCACAATATCAGTTGAGATTAATCATAGCCCTGAGGAGACAGGAAATTAAGTGGGCATAGAGGAATCAGAAAGCACTTGAAACAGCTTCATCTTTCTGGTTGGGGACATTGATTTTCTTTGCCTGCTTTCTTTTCATAGAGAGGATCAGCACTGAGATTAATGTCAGCGCTCCTGCTGTAGCTTTTCCTGGAAATGCTAAATATTTTCTACAATACAGAATATTGATAACCTTTTCATCTGCTCCAGTTCATAGAATAAATAAGTACACACTAACCTTTCTCATGACATTTCTTTAGGTTTAGCTTAGCCAAAAAGGGAAATCTTAGAATTAAAACTGGATGACTCTGCAATTTTTTTGATTTCATGATCTGGATTTATAGATTGATTTGATTGTTCTGAGTTAATGCAAGAAAACCAGACTCTACATCTTGCATATGGATAAAACTGATTACAACTGGAAGATGTTGAGCAGTGACCTCTCAATTCCTAAATTCTCACTTCAGCAGTTTCCAATTGACGAATGATGCATAAAGTTAGGACTTTCTGTCTCCAGACAGGAGAAATCATTAGCCAATCAATTAATAAAAGCATATTGCTTTTTATAAAAATTGTAAGCAAGGTAGTGAAGGCATGGAGATTCCCCCAAGCTATCAGCGCAGTGTAATGATTTGCATTTATATAATGCCTTTCACAACCTCAGGGTGTCCCAAAGCACTTTTTGAAGTATAGTCACTGTTGTAATGCAGGAAATGCAGCAGCCAATTTGCACACAGCAAGCTCCCACAAACAGCAATGTGATAATGACCAGATAATCTGTATTTTTTTTTGGTTAAGGGATAAATATTGGCCAGGACACCGGGGAGAACTACAGCATAGCCACATTTATGTCCTCACACGGACTCAGATATTTTGTGGGCCATATAGAGGAGCCCTTCATCTACTAATTTCTCAGAGAACTAAGATAACTTTAAGTATTTACGTTCTACTTGAAGGAACTTGTTAGTAAGGAGATGTAATTAGAATGGGGGCAATTTTCAACATGAACGGGGTGGTAGTGAGACAATTTAAAACAAAAAACCTACTGCTATCTTCTCGCCTGAGGCCCGGACAATGCGATTTTTGAGCAGGCAACAAAATAAATGGCCAGCGCTACCACCCACCACCACTCCCCCACCCACCACCGAAACAGGTGGGATCCTCATTAAAATAGTTAAATCGGAGTCCTACGCTGCATTTAGGACCTGATGCAATTTTGGTCTCCCACTGAGCGCCTGAACCAGTCATTTTTAAACGGACCACTGAAAATTTAAAGTCCGCTCTGCCAGTGATGTTTGAATGCTCCTCCAGGTCCCACAAAAATCTTCCCACCTGCTGATAGTCCCTCCATGCCCTCTCCCCTGGGATTTCCTCTTCCATTTTTAAGACCCACTTCTGGCTCGATTTCATGGACAAAGCGGCAGATCTCCTGTCGACTTCCCGATTGGTGAGCTACCCGTCAGTGGCCGTTCAGCGCTGGCAGCTGACCGATATTATTCTAACGAGGCCCGAACATGAAAATGGCTCGGGCCTACAAGATCGGCGGAGCAATCGCTCCAACCACTGCCTGCCCGCCGAACACCGGAAACGCAAATCGACCCCATTGCCTACAAGTCCAAAGATCACATAGCTCAATGAAAAATTAACTGGAGGCAACTATTATCTCTGGTGTCACTTGAAGGCTGATGTAGAATTAATAACAAACATTAGAAAACATAAAAAATTACAAACTTATGTAGAAAGAAACATTTTCCTGGGTCCTTCCAGAAGCTCCACTAATCAATAGAGAAATTCAAACATCACTAAAAATAACCCTAATAAAACCCTGGTCCCCATGACTTTGTAATAAGTTTCATTGCAGCATTTTATTTTAATAGGGTATACTTAAGCAGCAGTAAACTGGTTATTATAGATAATTAACTAATAAATGCCATTATGCAGATCAAAAGCAGCACTACCTGAATTGTGATATTGTCGCCTGTGCTTGCTTTTGTCCTATTTATCTATTAAAGGCACACTGTCTTCATGATTGGAAAAGGGGGGCAGGGGGACAAGCTGGGTAGCCATGTGTCATATTTGTTATGGGGGGATTGCCTCTGTGTGCAATGAAATCAAACCTGTTGTTCATAAATGGCATTACGATTTTGTTACTCAGAGAAAATAGTCCCTCAATATCATTACACCAAAGTGATGGGATCATTTTTATGATGCAGTGATGTGTTGTGACATAAGTTATGTTATCACATCTGGAAAACAAAAAGAATTATAAAGAATTTTCAATAAAAATGTAGCCCCTTAACTCTCCTCCCACTCCAACTCATCACTGCAGCGTAAATATACAGTGCTGAAATTTTCTACTTTAATTGCCTAGGGCAATTTCCGATGTCATAGGATGGGACAAATAAAGACTGCATCACATAATGCACATTGCACATCTGACATGTATTTTTAAAGGACCAGGACCATCTGTGCTAACGCCTGGTGTTGCAGGCAAATTTCCAGATTGTTCTGCTCCCGACAGGGCAAGGGGGGCAGTGGAGTCAGGAGTTTCGTCTGCGTAAGTGTTCTGGGATCCTCTCAGACAAATTAGGAATCTTGTAAGGTGTAAAATGGATTGGAAAGAAAAAAAGAATGCATAGTGGCTATAAAGATTACAGCCGGAATTTTCACCTTTGCATCGGATTGGGTACATGCAGACGGCGCAGTGGGTCGGGAACACGATGTTCTGAGCTACACGCTGCTCAGAGCGACTTTCACTTAATGGCCCCAATTAAAAGACTCATGCCCGTTTCCAGGCCCTATTAAATGGAACGGGTCGGATGGCATCATCGATGACGCGTTTCTGGCACCCATATTTAAAGCAGCCTTGCACTCAACTCACTTGAAGGTTGCCAGAGGAGGGTGGAAGGTGTCAACAAAAGGCCACAGTACAGCTAAAACTTTTGAAACATGGATAGCCAAAGACAGAGGGCTGCACCACGCTTCTCTGATTCTTTGTTGCATACTCTTGTGGAGGCTGTGAGAGCACGCAGGGAGGTCCTCTTCCCTGCTGACAGGCGAAGGAGACCTCCACAAGAAACAAAAAGAACCTGGCTGGATATAGCTGAGGAGGTCAGCAGCAGGAATGTGGTGAGGAGAACCTGGATACAGTACAGGAAGCGCTTCAATGATCTCATGAGGTCAGGAAAGGTGAGTGCAATGCCACACTCACCCTCATCCTGAAGTGCTTATCAACACATCCCCATCACTCTGCCTACTCCTGCACATCATTCCTCACATACTCACATCTCCATCTGACTAACCACCCCTCACACTCATCTTCTTCCTAATGCAATCATAGCAAGTAACACCACAGAAGGAGTCCATTTGGCATTGGCACCATTCTCCCTCATAGTCACCCTCTATAGACATAGCCCATCCATTCCTTACGCTCATTCCATCACTCTCACTCAAACTTCTCTTCTTCCCCTCCTTACAGGAGAAGAGAGCCCACAACAAGAGAGAGAGGGAGAGAACCGGAGGTGGCCCTCCAGTCATTGCACATCTTACAGCAGCAGAGGAGGCGGATCTGGAAATTTCGGGAGCTCGAGAGACGCTAGTGGTGGGAGATGGAGAGAGGGGCACATCCCAGCAACCTGGTGACAGAATCACATCTCATAAAGCTACATGCCATACACCAGTCACCCATATGGTGACTGATGTCAGCAGCCAGTGAAATGTCATCATGTGCATAATGGTAACATTACTCATTCTTATGATAACACTTCTAATTCATCTCTTTACTCTCCCACAGGTCCATCAACTGCTCCCCCCTGACTCTCCACCCGGAGGAGGAAGTTGACTCCTCAGAGGAGTCTCCAGCCTCTGAGGCTGCAGCATCAGGAGACCGAAGCGCACCCAGCACCATCGCAGATACGCACACTTCGGTGGGTCCTTTGCACCACAGAGTAGAGTTTTCACCTGGTGTCTCACACTTCACAAGTGAGCAAGAGCAGATGGTGTTGACAGGGACAGCAGTAGAGACTCCTCGCCGGAGGGTGCAGGATGCGCCATGCTCTGCTGAGCTGCCTGCAGACGCTGAGCCTCGGGAGCCGTCAAGAAAGAGGGTGATCCTGGAGTGGCAGCAACAATTACAGGAGGCTCTGGCAGGTTGTGCAGCTGCAATGTCTGCAAATGTTCAGAGAATGGAGGAGTCCATCTCCAACATGAGCACCGCCATGTCATAGGCGATGACAATGATGTGCTCTTCCATGGAAAGGATGGCCACCTGCATGGAGCAGCAAATGCGCCACTCACATGAGCACATCCTAGTTGTGGACAACAGATGGCAGGCGCTCACAGACCTCCTCTCAAGGAGGGATCTAAACGTTGACTTGGGCCTTCATTGCCCCATTGCTGTGCAGCAAGGTGCTTGCGAGCTCCTTGCTAACAGAGGAGTGCGGGTGGCCCATGAGAGGGATGATGGTGAGAGGGGGCATGGACATGGGGGCTCTTCTCAAAGCGCTCCCACTTCTCCCCCATTGCCATCCCCTCAGTCAGAGCCCCACATGCTTCCTTGGATCCCGATGGCCGAGTCTGCCCCTGCACAGGCGGGGCCATCACAGGCTCCAAAACTCAGAGGACGTTCACCATAAGTGTCTACCCAGTCACAGCAGGGAAGTGAGCAGCCTGCCACTACCTCTGCTGAAGCCACAAGGGTTGCATCTCGTAAAAGCACTCGCAAAAGAAAAATGACACACAAGTAGATGCACAAGGGTATGCACATGGGTGTATCAAAAAATGTTAGTGCTAAGTTTCAGTTGTTTTGATAACACACAAATGTTTTTCTTTGCATCACCTTCAGGTCTTGTCCAATTTTGCCTCCAACCTTGGAAGTGGTTTTGTCGCTTGGAGTGAATGGTGAGACATTATTTAACTTTGAGCATTGGTGCTTTGGGTGAGATGAATGGAATGGCCATTGTAGGGATGCCTTACGGTGTTGTTGGTGTTGGGGGTGGGGGGGGACCTAGTACAGCATGTGGCAGGCATGTGGCTGAATTGGAACAAGTTAAGTAAATCTGGCCATGGTGAGGCCAACCCGGGCCTCCCGGGCAGCAATGTGCGCCGCTGCTGGTGCCGTCTGCATCTCAGGTTCCTCCTCCTCCTCCTCGTCTTCCACCTCCCCATCCTTCTCCTCTGAAGAGACTGTGCGCCATGCTCCTCCTACAGCTCCATTCCTCGCTGCTGCACTATGTTGTGAAGCGCGCAGCAGACAACGATGATTCATCAGATTACATAGGATATACAGCACAGAAACAGGCCATTCAGCCCAACCAGTCCATGCCGGCATTTATGCTCCACTCGAGCCTCCTCCGGTCTTTCCTCATCTAACTCAATCAGCATAATCCTCTATTCCCATCTCCCTCATATGCTTATTATTATGTCCGTGTTTAATTGAGACACGGACAGCAGGAGTTGATTATAACAAGTCTTTACTGAATGGAGACAAACGGGAAACTGAAACTACAGAAGATTGCTAGCGCCTTTTATACAGGGGTGGTCACTGCCGGTACTGCAGTCTGAGATCAGTTATTCCCTTAAAGGTACATACACAACAATTCCCCCCCTTTTAGATAAACAGTACATAACATTCATTTAACAACTAAATGATAACTAATTACAATTACAATTACGGTTGCTAGATACATTGGTTGAGGTTAAGCAATTATAAGTTCAGTCTTTGAGGAGGCTTCCTGATTCTTTCTGGATAATGCCTCTTTGGGGTATCAGGTTCTTCTGGCAAGGTTGAGTCTGGATCAATGTCGTTGTTTGGTTCAGCTGCTTCCAATATCACCGATTCTGTGGTAGCTGCAATTGGTACGTCGGTTTCATCGCCAGGTGTATCAGATCGTGGTGTGGAGTTGACGTTTTCCAGTGACTCTAGAATCTGGTCAGCATGGCGTCTTACAATGCTCTCTCCAACGTCCACGGTATACATGAGAGGTCCTTGCCGTGTACAAATCGTTCCTGGCTGCCCTTTCTCTGTGCGGTAGTCCCGGGCCAAAACTGGTTGACCTATCTTAAAACTCCTGGTCGGCCTTTAATTCACATTCTGAAACTGCCTGTTCTCCACATCTCTTCGGACGTTTGGCTTAACCAAATCCAAGTGGCATCGTAGTCTTCGATTGAAGAACATCATGGCTGGAGTTTGGTTGGTAACCGCATGTGTCGCATTCCGGTAGGCAAACAAGAAGTTGTCCACCTTGTGTTGTAGGGGTATATCTTCATTACACATTGCCTTGATAGCCTTCTTGAATGTTTGAACAAACCTCTCGGCCAATCCATTAGTGGCTGGATGATATGGGGCGGATGTGTAATGCTTAACACCATTGTTCTTTAAGAACCTCCGGAACTCTTCAGACACAAACTGTGGTCCATTGTCAGAGCAAATCTGTTCAGGCAGCCCATTCCTGGCGAATATGGTTCGTAAGACTGTGATAGTTTTTTCTGTGGTGGTTGAGGACATTTTTATTACCTCTGGCCACTTTGAATGTGCATCCACCGCAATTAAAAACATCGAGTCCATAAATGGACCAGCAAAATCAATGTGCACCCTTTGCCATGGAGATGAGGGCCACTCCCATGGATGTAGAGGGGCTTGTGGTGGGGCGTTTTGGACCTTCTGGCATCCTGTACAGCTCTTGGTCATCTCTTCGATTTCTCTATCGATTCCCGGCCACCACACAAACGCTCTGGCTAAGTTCTTCATTTTTACCCCTCCCAGATGACCCTCATGAAGCTCATTGAGCACTCTATCCTTCAAGTTGGGTGGAATTACTACTCTGGATCCACACATCAAGGTTCCTCTGCACACTGACAGCTGTTCTCTTCTCGGCGAGAATGCTGGCAGCAGTGGTTCGCCATGTGCTGGCCATCCCTTCACCGTTGAATCATAGACCCGGGATAGTGTCGGGTCATTTCGTGTTTCCTTTTCTATGTTTGCATTCGTCACAGGGAGACATTCGACTATGGTCGAGTGGAATATCTCCATTGGATCCACTGCAAGTTCTTCACCACCGTCGGCAACGATAGGCGCGACAATCCATCAGCATTCCCATGCTGTTTAGTTCCTTTGTACTCGATGTCATATTGGTGTGCCCCTAGGAAAAGGGACCAACTCTGCAGCCATTGTGCTGTCATTATCGGTACGCCCTTCTGAGGGTTGAAAATGGAGACAAGAGGTTGATGATCAGTTACTGGAGTAAATTTTTGACCGTGCAGGTAGTGATTGAACTTCTTCACCCCCCACACTAGGCTGAGGGCCTCTCTGTCAATCTGGGCGTAGTTACGCTCGGCTGAAGTTAACGAGCGTGATGCAAAAGCTATCGGCCTCTCTAAACCATCAAGGAATTTATGTGACAGTACCGCCCCAATGCCGTAGGGAGACGCATCACACGCCAGTCTTATCGGTAGTGATGGGTTGTAGTGAGCCAATACTTCTCTTGAAGTGATTAAGTCCTTACTCTTCTGAAAGGCCCGCTTACAGTCATTGCTCCATTTCCATGCTACTCCCGTTCGTAGTAGGGCGTTCAGTGGGTGCAGAATTGTGGACAAATTCGGTAAAAACTTATGGTAGTAATTCACCAATCCGAGGAATGACCTCAGTTGTGACACATTTTCAGGCGCTGGGGCCTTAACAACCGCTTCAATTTTGTCAGGGGACTTATGTAACCCCTCTTCATCAATCACGTGGCCACAATACGATATCTGTTTCTTAAAAAACTCGCACTTAGGGCGGTTGGCTCGTAGCCCATGTTCCCGTAGTCTAGTGAGCACCTGTTCTAGGTTGTTAAGGTGTTCACTGTCATCTTCACCTGTCAATAGGATGTCGTCCAAGTAACACTGAGTCCCCGGAATCCCTTGCAGGACTTGTTCCATCGCTCTTTGCCATATCGCCGGAGCTGATGCTACTCCGAATACCAGTCAATGATACTGGTAAAGACCTTTGTGAGTGTTTATCGTGAGATACTTCCTAGAGGATTCTTCAACCTCCATCTGCAAATACGCTTGTGCTAGGTCAATTTTTGTAAAACGCTTCCCTCCAGATAGTGAGGCGAAGATGTCTTCTATCCTTGGAAGAGGATATTGTACTGTGTGAAGGACTGGGTTCACAGTCACCTTGAAGTCCCCACAGATGCGAACCTTCCTTGGCTCCTCAGACTTATTGCTTAACGTTTTCTTCATGACAGGAACGATAGGTGTCGCCCACTCGCTCCAGTCTACCTTAGACAACACGCCTGCGTTCTCCAGATTCTCCAGCTCTGCCTCGACGGCTGGGCGAATTGCATATGGTACCGGTCTTGCTTTGAAAAACTTGGGAATTGCATTCTCCTCTATTTTTATCGAGGCGGTTACGCCTTTAAGAGTGCCCATTTCCTGTTGAAATACCTCTTTGGCGTTAGCTAAGATTGTTGACAATCGTCCAGGAGTGACGTCTTCATCTTTTTTACCATCCACCGTTATTGCATGAATGGAGTGCCAATCTAAGCTTATCTTTCTGATCCATTCATGTTCCAATAACGGTGGTCCACCATCTTGCAGTATGTAGAGATACAATTTCCGTATTTTCTTGCCGTTGTATTCGACAGGCACCCTTATGTTTCCTCTGGGGTATACTTTTTGCCCCGTATACGTCGTCAAGACGATGGATGTCTCTCTCAAGGGTATGTGTGAGAATAGCCGCTCGTAGTCTCGTCGATTCATGACGGTTAGCGCTGATCCTGTATCCAATTCCATTTTAACTTGGGACCCTGCTATCGTGAGGGTGACCCAAATGGTTCGGTGATCCTCTTTTGCGATTACATTGTGAAGTTTGAGACAGCTTAGTCTCTTGTTCCCGTATTCACTATCGCTCATCTGGTCTTCGGAACTACTGTCCGCCATCTTTTGTACTTTCTTGTACGGTTCCTTAGTAGCCTTTTTGTTGTCGTTGGTCTTCTTCCCAGACCTGCAAACTCGTGCAATGTGTCCCATCTTTCTGCATTGTCTGCATATTTTGTCCTTGGACCAGCAGTCCTTCTGGTCATGGTTAGTTCTGCCGCAGCGATAACATTTTGCAAATCCCCGTGTCATTTCGTGGGTGCCGTATTCCTGTGGCTTTTGTTGTATTTCCGCAGCTCCCCTGGCTGCTGCTTCGTACGATACTGCCACGCTGAAAGCCTTATCTAGCGTCAGCTCTTTCTCTGAGAGTAACTTCTTCTGTGTTCCTTCACTCAGGAGTCCACAGACAAATTTGTCCCGTAGGGTATCTGCCAGTCCTGCTCCAAACTGGCAGTGCTTTGATAGCTTGCGTAGTTCCGTAAGGTACTCAGCATTGCTCTCATCTTTGTGCTGAGTTCTCCTGTGGAATTTAAATCTTTCTGCTATCAGCAGCGGTGCAGGGTTTAGGATAGCAACAATTTCGTTAAAACTCTTCGCCTTCGGTTTGGCTGGAGTAATCAGGTCCCGCAATAGGCCGTACATTCTAGCGCCCATTAAGTTTAGCAATACCGATGCCTTTTTCTCATCAGCTATTTCATTTGCCTCGCAATATACCTCGACTCTTTCCACATACGTGGTCCAGTCCTCTATTGCATTATCAAAGGCAGTGATACAGCCAGTCTTCGGCATCTTGAAAATCTAAAATGGCGCCTCCCGCGCTTTGCCTTCTTCCCCGATTTAACAAAATGGAGCCTCCCGCGCTTTGCCTTCTTCCCCGCTGATTAAGATGGCGCCTCCCGCGCTTTGCCTTCTTCCCCGCTGGATTAAGATGGCGCCTCCCGTGCTTTGCCTTCTTCCCCGCTGTTGCTAGCGCTGCTTTCCACGATTTCCGTTGCAACCTGCAGCTCCTCGCGGTTTTCTGCGCGTTTAATATTTCTTTTTTCTTTTTGTTATTTTATTATTTTCCCGTCGTGGAACAACCCTGTGGGACTCTTGCCTCCCTCTTCTCGGCTTCGTAGCACCGGCCGCGCCCTGTGTGCTCCACCCTCTCTCTCTCTCCTCTTCCCGACAACGCTGCTCGGCCCCGTTGCAAGCCACCCGCTCGAGTTCTCAACCCCCGCAGCCCAGGAAGGATCAGTGTACTACCTGCCACCAGCCCGATTAGCTGAAGCACCATCGACAGGAACCAGGCCCCGCTCTCGACAGCTTCTCCTGTAATCTTCAACTCCGCTGACTCAGGGGCGGATGCCCACGGTCGACGCCCGTTTCTACTGCTTCTTTCTTCCTTCTGGCCTCGACCTCTGCTCACTTCGCTTCAGGAATGGATCCCATGAGGTGGTGCAGACTGTAGGTAAGTTCGTATCTGCTCGTCGCCAATATTATGTCCGTGTATAATTGAGACACGGACAGCAGGAGTTGATTATAACAAGTCTTTACTGAATGGAGACAATCGGGAAACTGAAACTACAGAAGATTGCTAGTGCCTTTTATACAGGGGTGGTCACTGCTGGTACTGCAGTCTGAGACCAGTTATTCCCTTAAAGGTACATACACAACACTTATCTAGCCTCCCCTTAAATGCATCTATACTATTTGCTTCAACCACTCCCTGTGGTAGCAAGTTCTGCATTCTCACCACTCTCTGGGTAAAGAAGTTCCTTCTCAATTCCCTATTTGATTTCTGGAGACCCTGAAGGGTTCCTCCAGATCTGTCAAGGCATCTGAAGCACATCTTCAGAAAGCCTATTGCTTGTTCTTCTTCTTCTTCTTAGGCAGTCCCTCGGAACCGAGGATGACTTGCTTCCACACTAAAAATGAGTTCTCAGGTGACTGATGAGTCCAATGCGGGACCTACAGTCTCTGCCACAGGTGGGGTCGACGGTGGTTGAAAGGGCAGGTGGGTGGGGTGCTTGGGTTGACATGTGCTCCTTCCACTGTTTGCACTTGGCTTCCGCTTGCTCCCGGCGAAGAAACTCGAAGTGTTCGGTGCCTTCCCGGATGCTGCTCCTTCACTTTGTGCGGTCTTGGGCCAGGGATTCCCAGGTGTCGGTGGGGATGTTGCACTTTTTCAAGGAGGCTTTGAGGGTGTCCTTGAAGCGTTTCTTCTGCCCACCTGGGGCTCTCTTGCCGTGCCGGGGCTCCGAGTAGAGCGCTTGTTTTGTGAGTCTCGTATCGGGCATGCGGATGATGTGGCCCGTCCATCGGAGCTGTTCGAGCATGGTCAAAGCTTCGATGCTGGGGATGTTGGCCTGAGCGAGATCACTGGCATTGGTGCGCCTATTCCTGCCAATGGATTTGTAGGATTTTGCAGTGTTATCTCTCCATTGCTTTGAGGTGCCTGCTGTATATGGCCCATGTCTCTGAAGCATACAGGAGGGCGGGTATCACTACTGCTCTGTAGACCATGAGTTTGGTGCTGGGTTTGAGGTCCTGGTCTTCAAACACTCTCTTCCTCAGCTGACCGAAGGCTGCATTGGCACACTGAAGGCAGTGTTGGACTTTGTCATCGATGTCTGTCCTCGTTGACAGTAGGCTCCCAAGGTATGGAAAGTGGTTCACGTTGTCCAAGGCCTTGTCATGGATTTTGATAATCGGGGAGCAGTACTGTGTGGCGGGGGCAGGTTGGTAGAGGACCTTTGTCTTATGGATGTTTAGTGTAAGGCCCATGCTCTCGTATGCTTCGGTGAAGGTGTTGACGATGGTTTGGAATTTGGCCTCAGAGTGTGCGCAGATGCAAGCATTGTCTGCATACTGTAATTCGATGAAAGAGGATGGGACGACCTTGGATCTGGACTGGAGGCGACGGAGATGGAACTGTTTCCCGTTTGTTCTGTAGATTAGCTCCACTCCAGCAGGGAGCTTACTGAGGGTGAGATGGAGCATTGCAGCTAGGAAGATTGAGAAGAGCGTTGTTGCGATGACACAGCCTTGCTTGACCCCAGTCCGTACGTGAATTGGTCAGGATCATGGCTTGCATGTCGTCGTGAAGCAGGTGGAGGATGGTGATAAACTTTTGAGGGCAGCCGAATTTGAGGACACTCCATAATCCCTCACGGTTGATGGTGTCGAAGGCCTTTGTGAGGTCAAAGAGGGCCATGTACAGCGGTTGTTGCTGTTCCCTGCATTTCTCTTATAGTTGTCGTGCGTTGAAGATCATGTCCATTGTGCCCCTTAGTGGGCGGAATCCGCATTGTGACTCTGGGAGGAGCTCTTCAGCCACTGGGAGAAGGCGATTTTGGAGGATTCTTGCGATTATTTTCCCTGTGGCAGACAGCAGGGAGACTCCTCTGTAATTACCGCAATCAGACATGTCACCTTTCTTGAAGATGGTCATGATTACGGCGTCTCTGAGATCCCCTGGCATGTTCCCCTCCTTCTAAATAAGAGAAATTAGTTCATGTATTCACGCCGATAGTGCTTCTCTGCCATGTTTTAGCGACTCGGCGGGGATTCCATCTGCTCCTGTGGCCTTGTTGTTCTTCAATTTTCGGATGGCCTTTTCAACCTCATGCCGGGCTGGGGTTGTGCTGAGGTGGTGGCGGGTAACAAGCTGCGGAATGGAGTTCAGGACACTCGTGTCAAAGACAGAGTCTCGGTTAAGGAGATCTTCGAAGTGCTCCTTCCAGTGGGCACTGACTGCCTCTCTGTCCTTGATGAGTACCTCTCCGTTCTTGGCCCACAATAGTGTAGGACCTTGGGTGCTTGGGCCGTAGGCGGTCTTGACTGCGCTAAAGAATCAATGCATGTCGTGGTTGTCGGCTAGCTGCTGGATCTCCTGCGCTTTCTCCACCCACCATCTGTTCTTTAGGTCATGAGTTTTTTGTTGGACCTTGGCCTTCAGGCGTCTGTAGAGCTGCTTTCTTGCTCTCGAGTTCTGTTGTTGTTTCAGGATCAGGAATGCCTTGCACTTGCGGCTTATTAGCTCCTGGATCTCCTAGTCGTTCCTGTCGAACCAGTCTTGGTGTTTCCTGGTCAAGTGACTGAGCATCTCTTCACAGGTGCTGATTATGGAGGCCTTGAGTGCAGACCAGGCACTGTGGACACTGTGTCTCTGAATCACTGGGAGTCATCAGGTTGGTTGTGAGGCGCAGGCTGAATAGGGCTTTCTTAGTGGGGTCTTTGAGTGCTCCAGCGTTGATTTTCCTGCGGCATTGCTTCTGTTGCCGCTGCTGTTTTGGGGCTACGTTGATGGAGATGACAGAGCGGATTAGGCGGTGGTCTGTCCAGCAGTCGTCAGCTCCTGTCATAGCGCGGGTGATGCGGACGTCCTTGCGGTCCCGCCTTCTGACAATGACGTAGTCCAGCAGATGCCAGTGCTTGGAGCGAGGGAGTTGCCATGAAGCCTTGTACTTGTCCCTCTGACGGAACAAGGTGTTGGTTATGACCAGGCCATGTTTTAAGCATATCGTCAGGAGGAGGGTACCATTGGAGTTGGCTTTCCCTACCCCCTCTCTGCCGATCACACCTCCCCAGAGGACCCTGTCCTTTCCAATTCTGGCGTTGAAGTCGCCAAGGAGGATCAGCTTGTCGCCCGTTGGGCCTCGGGACAGGGATTGTTCGAGGCTGGAGTAGAATTCCTCTTTGGTCTCGTCTGTGGCTTCCAGTGTTGAGGCGTACGCACTGATGACCGAAGCGCACTGGTTCCGGGCTAGGGTGAGCCGTAGAGTCATGAGGCGTTCGTTTATTCCACAAGGGGAGTCTCTGAGACGTTCAACTAGCTCATTTGTTATGGCAAAGCCTACCCCATGGAGATGCCGTCCTTCTTCAGGTTTGCCTTTCCAGAAGAAGGTGTAACCATTGCCTTGCTCCTTGATCTGGCCTTCCCCTGCCCGCCGGATCTCACTTAGGGCGGTGATGTCTATGTCAAAACGTCTGAGCTCCCGGGCAACGATAGCAGTACGGCGTTCCGGTCTGTCGCTGTTGAGGTTGTCCATGAGGGTCCTGACGCTTCAGGTCCCGAATTTCATTTTAAAGGGTGGAAGATGCCTATGCCTCAATTCTTTTAACGTGGGGTGGCCCTTCCACACTAGCTACCAGACGGGCTTGACAGAGCAAGGTCTTGGTCCAATGGCAAGGGGATCCAAGATGATTGGAGACCAGGCTCTGCTACATTGGCCTAGCACATACACACAAACGTACTCCTACTGTCCTCCTCCCTCCTTCCCGCAGGTCCTCTCTGCCTGGGTTTCATAGGCTGCAGTGTGGTCCTCCCGACCCCGCTGCTGGTCCACGCTGCACCACTCCTGGGCCTCGACCTCGCTGCTGGGCTTGTCCTCGCTCCTGGGTCCCGACCTCGCTCCTGGGCCTTGTCCTCGCTCCCGGGCCTCTTCCTTGCTCCTGGGCCCTGTCCTTGCCCCTGGGCCTCTTCCTCGCTCTTGGGCCTCGACCTCGCCCCTGGGCTCCGTCCTCGCCCCTGGGCCTCGTCCTCGCTCCTGGGTCCCGTCCTCGCTCCTGGGCCTCGACCTCACTCCTGGGTCCCAACCTCCTTATAGTGTGTCTCCTTCTAGTGAGTGAGCTTGTTCTATGACACTTCTGGTTGCGATGTGGCTTTCATTATAACGGTCCTCGGCCTCAGTACTTGGCCTCCTCAGGGATGTCATGTGCCACGTCTTCAGTGGATAGCCCTTATCTCCAAGCAGCAAGCTGGTAAGTCTGTTTGGAGGTGCAAAGAGCTGAGGGCGGGTGGACTGGCACAGCATGAAAAAGTCATGACAGCTGCCAGGGAATCTGACACACACATGCATAATCATCTTTTTATGGTTGCAGATGAGCTGCACATTGAGGGAGTGGAAGCCCTTGCGGTTCACAAACACTCTTGGGTGATGATGGGGTGCCTTCATGGCCACATTTGTGCAGTTGATAATGCCCTGCACCCGTGGGAAGTCAGCCAGAGCTGCAAAGCTGAGCGCCCGCTCAGTAACACTGGCTTCATCAGTGGCAAAGTTGATATAATTGGCTGACTTGTGAAACATGGCATTGGTGACCAGGGTGATGCATCTGTGGGCGGCCGACTGCAAGATCCTGCAAATATCTGCTCCAGATCCCTGGAAGGAGCCTGAGGCGAAGAAGTTGAGAGCAGTGGTGACTTTGACAGCCACTGTTAAGGCATGTCCACCAGAACCTCTGGGCCGCAGGTCTTGTTCCAGCAAGCTACAAATATCTGCGATGACCTGGCACGATAGCCTGAGCCTTCTGAAGCACTGCTGCTCAGTCCTGTTGAGGAAGCTCATCCTCTGCCTGTATACCCTGTGTTGGGGGTATTGCCTCCAGAGCGGTGCAGCCCTGTGGTGCCCCCCTCTCTCCTGTGGAGCATCAGGTCGTTGAGGAGAAGGCTGCTGTTGTGGCTGCTGCTACTGTGGTGTGGCTGGTGTTGGGGCTCATCTTGGCACCCGTGCTGATGTTGTAGATGGCAGGTCAAGTAGTGATCAGAGGGACAATCCCTCAATGTTCTAATACTGACTAGCAATGTGCTGAGAGTGGCTTCCGAGATTGCAGAACTGATCTGCAAACTCCAGAAACCTAAATCTGTGCACAAAAATAGAATCAGCAAAAACCTTTCCCTTCGGCAACCAATGAGGTGTAAGGTGTGTCTATTTATCTGGTATTCCCAGCTGTCAGTTAATGCCTTCACACAATGGCCACTGAGCTTCCATCTCCCCTTCACAAGTGAGGTTCCCGAGCTGCGTGCTTCCCGTGTTCATGCCATTAAATTCAGAAGCTGAAGTTAAAAAACCTCTTAAAGGTCTGATAACAAACATTTAATGAGTTGAATTTGGTCACCTGCCTCTGCCAATCGGGCCTGTGGTGCGCTGGGAAAAGTGCCCGAGTTAAAGGCGCGAGGAGGCGGGATGACGGCGGGGTCCCAACGCGCTGCCTATTTCCGTAATTGTTACAGCCGACCTGCCTCCAAACCCACACGCACGGGAATGGGAAAATTCCAGCCTCCTTCTCTGTCTTATTCTGGAATTCAAGGCCTGACCGTGATAAAAAAACTCAGCACCGCCTTCTATTTTAATCAGCTCCTACTTTCACAATCCAGAACAAAATATCACGGAACATTCATTATTACCATATTTAACAAGAGCATAATTGCAATGCTGTAAGCTATCTATTAATATGTTAACACAGTGCAATGAATGACAACGTTGTAACATTTAATAACTGTATAACAACAGCTTCATTCTAAGGGGGGCAAAAAGAAGTATTTAAGATATAATTACAGTGGAGTTAATTGCCTACTAATATGTTGAAGAGAGTGATGACTGAGTAATATTTAATAACCAGGTAACAACAGTATTAATAACAACAATGGTTAGCTCCCATCTGGTCATCTTTCAAGGTTTATGTATAGACAGCAATAACAAAGTAGTCCAGCCCAGAACGGTGGGATGAATGTTTCCTCTGATTGTTGGCATTATAAATCCTTTGTGGAATGAGTTTGACAGCTTCACCTTAGTTCCAAGTGGGCACAAACTCGCAGCATAAAACCTTAACTAATTTTGGTAAATTCGTCATCTTACTCAGAGAGATCACAGAATGGATGTTGTGAGAAATGGAAAGTGTCACACTCATGTAATAGATTCTTTTGAGGAGGGAGAGGAATCCCTTTTCAGAATCTTTAAACTGAGTACTTTGATGATATTTTTGTAAATATATGTCTCTGCGCCCATGTAGTTCTGAATCACTGCAATAGCACGGACATGCGATTGAACTGGGTGAACTAAACATAGTGGGGCTGCTGCCCAGATATACCCCTTACTTCCCTTGAAGTGGGAGCCAACTTCTTTGCAGAAACTCTCTGTTCTATCTCGACAAGCCAGTACTTATAACTATTTCTATCGCCTGAGTAGATGGATATGTGGATAGCAGCTGCATCGCTGCCTGGAACATAGAAATATAGGAACACAGGAAAAGAACTAGGCCATTCAGCCCTTCAAGCCTGTTCCACCATTCAGTTAACTAAGTCTTTCTGAATTGCATAGTTGTGAGGCACATAGCAGGTTACAATTATTCTTTATACCCTCGCCAGCCTGCACTGCAGGGCTCCACCAGACCTGTGAAGTTTCAGTATCCCAACTGAATGCTTAATGGCAAATTTAAATTGCTTCAAGGGTCTCACTGTAACTGTTGGCTCCTGTTGAGTGTGGATGCCTTAGAGTTGTCATCAACCACAGATGCAGGGGTATCCCTGGCCTCCAATCAATTATCATGATGCAGTGTTCTGGCTCAACAATGGAGGGATGGTTATGGCGAAGCGTACGAGAGCATGGACCTTACACTAAACATCCGTAAGACAAAGGTCCTCTACCAACCTGCCCCCGCCACACAGTACTGCCGCCCTATTATCAAAATCCACGACAAGGCCTTGGACAATGTGGACCACTTTCCATACCTCGGGAGCCTACTGTCAACAAGGGCAGACGTCGACGACGAAGTCCAACACCGCCTTCAGTGTGCCAGTGCAGCCTTCGGTCGCCTGAGGAAGAGAGAGTTTGAAGACCAGGACCACATACAAGGCACTATGCTCATGGTCTACAGAGCAGCAGCGATACTCGCCCTGCTGTATGCCTCAGAGACACAGACCATGTACAGCAGGCACCTCAACGCACTGGAGAGGTACCACCAACGCTGCCTCCGCAAGATCCTGCAAATCCATTGGCAGGATAGGCACACCAACGTCAGTGTTCTTGCTCAGGCCAACATCCCCAGCATTGAAGCTTTGACCACACTCAATCAGCTCCGATGGATGGGTCACATTGTCTGCATGCCCGATACGAGACTCCCAAAACAAGCGCTCTACTCGGAGCTCCGGTGGGCAGAGGAAATGCTTCAAGGACACCCTCAAAGCCTCCTTGAAAAAGTGTAACATCCCCATCGACACCTGGGACTCCCTGGCCCAAGACTGCACAAAGTGGAGGAGAAGCATCTGGGAAGGCACCGAACACCTCGAGTCTCTTCGCTGGGAGCAAGCGGAAGCCAAGCGCAGCCAGCGCAAGGAGCATACGTCAACCCAAGCACCCCACCCACTTGCCCCTTCAACCACCGTCTGCCCCACCTGTGACAGAGACTGTAGGTCCCGCATTGGACTAATCAGTCACCTGTGAACTCATTTTTAATGTGGAAGCAAGTCATCCTCGGTTCTGAGGGACTGCCTAAGAAGAAAATGAATAGTATGTGAAATTTGAAGTGAGTACAGTAAACGAATGCATTTTGGGGCAAATACTTGATGTACACTATGGGAATACCCTTAATCCTATGTTCTGAAGGGTATGATGATAAGGATATGGAGTAGACAAGGACGAAGGCTGGAGTGAGGCATCATAGAAGACATTTTCAGCCGACCCATAGGTACCCACTCAACCTTGGTTTTTCACACTGACAATATGTTAGAGGTTATTGGCGAGTTATGCCAGCTGCTGGTTGAAGACTTCCAGCCCACGTCAACATGAAGCCCAGCCTTATCAGTAGCTGCAAAAGTGACCAGAGTGCTGAATTTATATGCAGCTGGGTTCTTCTAGATAACCTCCAATGACCTCAGTTACAGCAATCATGCAGCTGTGCATCTCTATTATCATAGAAACATAGGCCTAGAAATTGGGTTGGTAGCGCCGGCGCTGAGCGCCTAAAGAGACCTAGAATTGGGGCGAAGCCCTATGTTGGGGCGAACGTTATGAGGATAGCGCCGACTCAGAAATTGACTATACATTTAGCGCCTGCGCTAAGTGTTTGCACGCGCCCGCGAGCGCAAACAGCTCATGACGTCATTTCAGTGTGCAACGCCTTTTAGGAGCGCCTGAGCGCATATTGGGTGGCGCCCGGAGCCTTAGCGCCCAGCGCTATTAGTGACAGTTCGAGGGAGGGCTAACAGGCCCTTCTCGGAGTAGGGCGGCGCTATTTAAAGGGGACAGCTCTAGTGCAGAATCTTCTGCCACTTGGCCTGCTCATTGTGATCGCTGCTAGAGAGAGTTGGCGAGCTAATGTGGAGCGGAGTTCTGGGATTTGAGCTTTACAGTACTTGGGACCTTCAACCCTGTCCGAACCACTTGCAGCACTACACCTAAAAGCCTTTTGACCAACTGGCATCGGAATGGGAGCTTGTTTGGAGGGCGACAGCCTCATCGCCCAACACTGTGAAGGGGCAGAGAGACGGCGGGAGAGAGGGCCGGGATTAGCCAGAAGGAGGAGGGGCAATGGAGGTCGGCCAATCCGATGGGATGCTGCGAGGGTCTTTAGGCAGCAGGTGACAAGCCTTGACATGTCGGAGGAGCAGTGTTTGCGAAGGCTCCGAATCTGGAGGGACATTGTTACTGACCTGTGCCACCTGCTTGGTCAGGATCTGCTGCCGCATGAACGCTGCAGAACCTCTCTGTCCGTGATGGCTACACTGACTGAAGGCCTCCATTTTTATGCCAACGGATCCTTTCAGTCAGCCATTGGGGACAATGCGACTGTCGCTCAGGCTGCAGTCCGCTGTTGCATCCGGCAAGTGACAGATGCCCTTTATAGGCGAACGCGTCCATTCATTACCTTCCTTCGGACCCTGCACAAGCAGGCAGAGAAGGAGGAGTATGAGGAGGAGGAGGAAGAGCAGGCGGAGGAGGAGGAGGAGGAGGAGGAAGATGGAAGGGCTGCTGAAAGTGGAAGGGCCATACGTCAGAGGCTCCTCTGGACTCGTCTCGACACCCCTGTGGCGGAATGATGAGAGTCTTACCTCATGCGCACTTTGGATGTTTGAGGGCCTCTGCATGCCAGCATCACTGAAAGTAGTCACATGCACCAAGCAACATTTAAACTTCTGTTTATTGACACAAAAGTCTTTCATTACAGCTAAACAACGTAAAGTGAGCAGAAACCATAACTTCCAAAATAAATGTGACCTGTTCGGCAAAGCAGCAAAACTCAACAAAAATCTGCACCTATAACAGCAGGTGAGGGTGTCCTTGAATTTGGACAAACAAACGTCTCAGCACCTCCCTCTACAACTGGCCCCTTGAGGGAGAACGACTTCTCTTCTGCGCCCGGCCCCTTCCCTCCCTGCTGCTCCTATGTAATTGCACCCCAGTGGCGGCCTCAAGGCTGGGGGACACTTGCCGACTGTCTGGAAGCGCAGAAGCCCCTGAGGTACGGCCTGGCCGACCTCTGGGCTTGGAGGGTGCGGACGCAGGATGCTTGCTTTGAGCATGGCTGGAAGCAGTGTGGGCTGCAGGTGGTGGCAGCTGCAATGCAGGCGTCCCAGCACTGGCATGTGGAATGGTCTCCTGACGAGAGAGGACACCTGCACCATGGTCGGACGACACACTGGCTATCTGAGGGGAGCGGCTCGGCTCATCCGCCACAATCGCAGGCTCCACGGATTCCTGGCCTTGTATGGGAGTGGAAGGGCCCGGGGTGATCCTATCTGATGCAGAGAGGGTGGCTGCAGTGAGACATCGCGTTGCGTCAATCTGGCTGTGAAGGAGCCCAGCAAGTGAATGTGTGGCAACAGTGAGGACCTGTGTGCCAGGTGCCAGTGCTTCGGAGAAGGCCTGGACAGTTCTTCCCATGGCCTCGGACAAGGCAGGAGCCGACCGCTCCACTGCCTCGGGCAAGCCCTGCACAGACCTTTCCAGGGATTGTCCGAAGCCCTGAACAGTCCTTTCCATTGCCGACTCAAAGCCGTGGACAGTCCTCTCCATTGTTGGGCCGAAGCCCTGGATAGTCCTGTCCATTGTGGCCCCGAAGCCCTGGATAGACCTGTCCATTGTTTCCCCGAACACCTGGAGAGACCTCTCCATTGTTGCGCCAAAGCCCTGCAGAGTCCTCTCCATTGTTGCCCCAAAGTCCAACATACTCCTAGCCAATGAATCTATTGACTCAGGCATTTTCTCCACTGCAGCCATCAGCTCCGTGTGTCTGACCCGGGCCTGGTTGCTCATCTCTGCCAGGCGACGGACCTCATCTGCACTCTGTGCAGCAGTCATGACGACCTGCCTTGTCCTGCGGGGAGACAGTGGGCGAACTTGCCTATCCCCCCTGTGTTGCTCCATGCCGCTTGGTCCGGCAACTGGTTCATCCTCAGAGCCACCCCCCCTCCCCTCCAGGGGACTACTATCCCCAGTCTGCAGATGTCTCAGCTCCCCGGATTCTGCAACGGCTGGTCTGGATTCCTCCTGGTCCTCACCTCCGGTGGCACTGGCACTGGCAGCTTCAGCACGTTGAGCCCGAGTTGGTGCTGCTTCATCTGAAAGTGGGAGGTGGAAGAGTGGCTTTAGCAAAAGGACAGGTTTGCTGAAAGGCATGCCAGATTGCGGCATGGCTCTGACATGGCTGCACACTGAGGATGCATGCTGGCGGGGGGACCAAGTGGAAGGCAACAGGTGGAAAAGGTCAGAGTCTTACCCTCGCTGTCGGTAATGGGGTCGGCAGATGCAGTGGTCACTGGACCAGACAGACGTCCTCCAAGTATCTGGTGCACTCTCTCCTCCAGATCCGTGAGAGTGACCACTTGTGCAGGTCCACCACTGGTTCGACGCTGTTCTTTTCTAATCTGCAGCACGGTGGCATAGTGGTTAGCACTGTTGCCTCACAGCGCCAGGGACCCGGGTTCATATCTGGCCTCGGGTGACTGTCTGTGTGGAGTTTGCACATTCTCCCCGTGTTTGCGTGGGTTTTCTCCGGGTGCCCCGGTTTCCTCCCACAGTCCAAAGATGTGCGGGTTAGGTTGATTGGCCATGATAAAAAAATTGGCCCTTAGTGTTTGGGGGGATTAAATACGTGGGGTTACAGGGATAGGGCTTGGGTGGGATGGCTGTTGGTGTAGGGACTGGGTGCTAGGGTTTGGATGATCAGCCATGATCTCGTTGAATGGCGGAGCAGGCTCGAAGGGCCGAATGGCCTACTCCTGCTCCTATCTTCTGTGTTTCTATGCGCCATCTTGGACTGCAGGGGAAAGAAGGGGAGGTTCTGTTACATGAGGCCTTGAGACATCATCGCATGCCCCCCATTGTGCAAGAGCCCTTACATGAGGCCTTGAGACATCATCACATGCCCCCTATTGTGCAAGAGCCCTTACATGAGGCCTTGAGACATCTGTCCATGTGTCTGCCCAGAAAGGGCCATGGGTGCATACTGACAGATGGCCAGTGGTGCATCATTGCAGCAGGGTGCCCGAAGTCAGCTGTAGATGGAGGGAAGCACAAGTTTGGTAAACCATCACTCACCCTAACGATCCATGTGAGGTCGTTGAATTTCTTCCTGCACTGAACAGGGGTCCTGGTCGCCATGCTGCTGGAGTTGACCCTCACAGCAACCTCCCTCCAAGATCGTCGATAAGCCTTCTGATTTGGCCTCTTGCCATTATCCGGGTACAGGACCTCCCGACGGTGTTCAACTGCAGCCACCAAGTGGTCCAGAGCCTCAGTGCTGAAGCGCTCTGCTATCTGCCTAACCTTCTCCATAATGAACAACTTTGTACCGCCAGACAAGGGTGAGCGCCGAATCTGAGGCCTTCAGGGCGTTGGGTGTTGAAGCTCAGTCTGACTGACCCACCCCTTTAAGAGCCGGCCGGCGCCTGCAGGTCTCGTGCTTTGCCGTAATTGAGTTCACCTGCGCTGCGCCCGTCCGCGTCGAAATTGAGTAGCGCCTGACCTTTTGCGCCTTAAGAGCACCGTGCAACGGCTGATTTAGCGCCTCAATCCCCCTTGGGGGCGATGCAACCCAATATCACGCCAGGCGCGGATAGCTCGCGTCTGGCTATAAACTTAGCGCATCGCCAGTTCTAACGCCTCAAGCGGGGCTATACCCAATTTCTAGGCCATAGAATATTACAGAAGAAAAGGAAGCCATTCAGCCCTTTGTGTCCGTGCTGGTTCTTTATGACAGCACTCCAAGACTAATCCCAGTGTCCATTGCTCTCCCCAAAGCCCGGTATCTTCCTCTGCTTCAAAACTTCATTCAATTTTCTTTTAAAAGATGCAATAATCACTGCCTCTAGTGACAAAGCTCTCTATGCTCCAACAACCCTCTGTGTAACAAGTTTCCCCCAACTTCTCTCTTCACGCTCTAGATGATAATTTTAAGTTGATGACCCCCTCATCACTGACTACCCAACCAAAGGAAATAACCTTTCCCTATTTACTCTAGCAAAGCCATCCATAATTTACAAAAAAATCTTCTATTAAATCTCTTAGTCATCTCTGCTGTAATGGAAATATTTCCCCATCCCTGGCATCATCCTGTGAAATGATGCTATACACTCTCTATGGTTTTAATGTCCTTTTTGTAATGGAGTGCCCAAAACAGCAGACAGTACTCTGACTGTGGCCTAACCAATGTTTTGTGTATATTAATCATTCGTTACTGTTGTAGTTTGTGTCCTTATTTATAAAACCCAAAGCGCTGTTGCCCCTTTTATGGCAATACCTATCTGCACTTGCACATTCAGGAAATTATGTTTTTGACTCCCTAGGTCTCTCTGTTCATCCATACCCTGCAACATCTTTCCATTCAGTGTATACTCACATTCCTTGTTCTTCCCTCCCAAAATGTACTACGAACGTTACAGATGCTGTGTTCATCTTAATTTCATCATATTCTCAATGGGCAACTTTTATAGGCAAGCAGGATTCCTCCAGGGACAGGGTATCATTGTTTTTATTCATGTGGCATTGATGGCCCCATTTGAGAACATGCCTCAATTTTATAAACTGGAAGGAGTGCCTTTCAATTAATGTGTAGCTAACATGTGATGCCAGTTGCATAATTTTGTACGTCTATGCCTCCTATCCAGGAAGCTGCCATGACTCATACCGACCGCGAATTCAGGGCCAATATTCAAAAAGCTATGGATTCCATTCAGCTCCATCACCTCTGGGACACTGTACTGGCCTTCCCAATACTACATTTATAGTGATGTTCTGGTGCAGAAACAAAGGGAAAGAACTGGTTTGTTAAACTGCATGCACCTGCCACCAGTTATATGAGGTTGGGGGGAGAGGGTATTGCCCAAGTTACTGGCAGGGAGCAATATACTGACAGTCTGTTTGGTTGGTGAGGTTGTGGCAGAACATTTCCCTTAATTTATGTCGCTAAACCATCCAAAGAGTTGCAATTTTACTAAGGGAATTCAAGGCCAATATTTTCTAATTGCTAAGCTACTAATAACTGTTGCTAAATAGCTACCCTTTCTAAGCCTACACTGAACACCACCGCTTGTGGCTAGGATGGCCAGGGTCCAATCCACATATTTGCACATCTGTGTATCTTGTATTGAAATTAAAAACTGTGACTTATTCAAATTTGTCAATGTTTAGGACTCAAATTTAATAAGTTCAATTGGAACGTACTGGGACACCATTACTGACTCACCAAACTGCCATTCACAAGATAGGAAATCTAAACATCTTCTCCCAACAACTACAGGAAAAGCCACAGTGGGAGATTTAAAAACTATTATTATTCAAGCATGAGTTACATATCAGGCAGTTTCTATTGCAGCTGACCCGCAATGCTAGCTTTACGCCCGAGCAGCCAGCTGAAAACCTACCCAATAGGTTGGTGCCCCACATCTCCTTTAGCGGCTTCTTATGAAATTTATGTGAAGGTTCTTGCATCTCTAATGAAAGCTTGTGAAGACTTATCTCTGTAATCTCCTTCAGCCCCACAACCCCCCGAGATATCTGCGCTCCTCTAATTCTGCCCTCTTGAGCATCCCTGATTATAATCACTCAACCTTTGGTGGCCGTGCCTTCTGCTGCCTAGGCCCTAAGCTCTGGAATTCCCTGCCTAAACCTCTCTGCTTCGCTACCTCTCTTTCCTTCTTTAAGACACTCCTTACAACCTATCCCTTTGACCAAACTTTTGGTCACCTGCCCTAATTTATCCTTATGTGGCTCGGTGTCAAATTTTTTGTTTTACAATACTCCTGTGCAGCGTCTTGGGACGTTTTACTATGTTAAAGCCGCTATATAAATACATGTTGTTGTTGATGTATCTGTCAGCTTATTTATTGGTCTTAATACATGCCTGCTGATGCGAGGAATGGGTCACGGCAGTTCTTGCAGATCTCTTCTGAATTGCTTTCATTTTTGCCGACTGCTCTTTGACAATCTAATGTGCCTTAATTGGTATGCATAAACACATGGATAAACTATTACTAGGTAGACATGTAACATATATCTTTCAGGAAGCTGCCTACCCCACAGCATTGCCACAAAGTACATTTATCAATTTGTTTGGTTTCCATATAAAGTGACATGTGCATCTCATTTGGGTTTTTGGAAATCATTATTCCCAAAAATTTTGTCAACTCAATTTACGCATTGTTTGCAATGCCAATTAATAATTGATCACAGTCTACATTTTAGAAATGGATAAAAACAATTTTCTTTGGTTCGACCTGATTGACTTTCAAGCAAACCTTGTATCGTACTGCAATGTTAGTACTTTCATTGCCTTCTTTGTACCAATGACACATAATGGCAAGCCGTCGAACACAACTAAAAGAACTTGTTGAGACAAGACTAAATGCTTAACAGCACTAAAGCCTGTTTTGCAAAATAAAGAATTAAATTGCATTGATAAGCTGCCACTTCAAGAGGAGCATCAACAGAAATAGTTTGTGTAAAAAGATTTTTTATTAAAAAAGGTTTATATTGCAAGAATTATTTTGAATAAATTAATTGTTTTAATTAAAAAAATTAGATGGGTAGTCGATAACCTTAGGCTAACAGTATCTAACTTCAATATGGCTAATCATTCTCTGTGCTAAAATAATTGGAATGGACCTGGAGAGATCGCGAGTCCTGTTCTATTTGTTCTAAAAATCGATCTGGATTTTTCCCTCTCTGTGGCTATGATTCAATCCTTTTCTATCCAGAATAATTGTATAATTATATACATAAAAAGTAAGCATTTGATTCAGGATTGAATGCTGCAATTCATCAGCACTCCCTCCTGGGAATACTGTACCTCATTACGGAGTGTTGGCACTCGCCCCATGGTATTTACGAACCTGTACATTACAGGATGTGCTGTACTGCCCTGTAATCGACCCAACTTCACTTGATCTACAATGTTCCACACATTGCTACTTTATATAAATTGCTGTTCCTGCATTAGGTCTCCTCAGAGGGTATTTTCTGAGGCAGAGTGTGAAGGTGATTTGTATTTTGCTGTGAAAGTTCTTAAATAAAAAAAGTCGAAACAGAAAAAATTATAAAAAGAACGTACCTTCCAGCTACCAGAAAGATGTATGCACAAATTGCTCAGAACACCAGGAGAAACCAAATGATTTTAAATTCCTGGATAAATTTTCACTCCTGTACAGTATTCTGTAAATGAAGTTGATTCCAGTCTTTCACTTGTCTTGTCAAGTTGAGTGTAAATTGCTCAATCCATAATTAGTTTCTTAAGTAAACAGTGCATTTGGATTTTGCAGTGTATGTGTGAATTTCCCAGCTGGCACCTTCATTCACTCACAATGTCATTTTTTATTAATATACTAGTAGACCTACTAGTGGTGTTGCCACTAGTAGGCCAAAGCCTGGAGCACAGTTTCTGATGCTACCTGCAGCCTTGGGCAGCCTAAATACAAAAGCTTGTCCATAACAACTAGAAGTTTCAACACTCAGGCTGAGGTGAAATTTCCAAATCAAGCCCCAGGCTTCAGACACAAGTGCAGAAAAGTCTTGTAGGCATTAGTAACATAGGATTACATAGGAAATATGGCACAGAAACAGGCCATTCGGCCCAACCAGTCCATGCCGGCGTTTATGCTCCACTCGAGCCTGCTCCCGTCTTTCCTCATCTAACCCTGTCAGCATAGCCCTCTATTCCCTTCTCCCTCATATGCTTATCTAGCCTCCCCTTAAGTGCATCTATACTATTCACTTCAACCACTCCCTGTGGTAGCGAGGTCCATATTCTCACCACTCTCTGGGTAGAGAAGTTTCTTCTGAATTCCCTATTTGATTTCTTGGTGACTATCTTATATTCTAGTTATGCTCTTCCCCACAAGTGGAAATATTAAGATTCAATTTTATGGATAAGTTTACTGATTCAGTTTCAGGATAATTGTTAATGTTTTATAGTGCTTTAAACATTGTTTCTAGCTCTATACACTCATCTAAGTGAAGAAGCAAAATGGCAGCCATAGATATTGTGAAAAAATGGTTTTATCAATCAGATTAGTTAGTTTAATGGTATTTCCTCATTTGCAAATTCGTAGCTTTGAAAAGAATTGAGTGACTGATTGCTCAATTTTCTGATTGTATGTTCCTCGCTGATATTTTCTACCACTTTTGATATTTTTATATTTGGTTAGTCAATCAGATATTTGATTGGTACCTTAATAGATAAATAGTTATTTTGAGTCAATCATGATTTTTTGTGTGACCCTTTAGAGGCAGGTATAACAATTCTATGGCCAGATTTCCAGCTGCAATTCTTTTGAAAGACACAGGGGCCTAGAAATTCAGTATAGCCACTTTTGGGGCGGTAAAGTCGGGCGGCCGCTAAAGTTTGCGCCCGGCGCAAAGTGGAGGCCACTTCGCCGATATTCAGTAGCTTTGGCCAAGGAGTTTGCTCGAGCGCTAAAACTGGCGATGCACGGCTATCTTTAGGTGCTAAGCCAGCGGTGCAGCGTGATACCGCCGAGGCCGGGCGCAGCGCAGGTGCGGTCATTTCTTGATTGACAGCAGACACCCTGGCGCCGGCCAGCTCTTAAAGGGGGAAGGGTCGACTTGGTCTGCTGCCACGCCCTGGATACTGCAGCCCTCCAGCTAGGCCTAAACACTGCTGCTGGAGAGAAATAGCACCAGGAAGGATGCAGAGGGCCCGTGAGCGAGCGCAGCGCTTCTCTGCCCATGATTTAAAGGTGCTGGTTAGGGCTTTGGAGAGGAGACGCCATATCTTGTTCCCGGACCGTGGCAAGAAGCCTGCCACCAGGGTGTACAGGAGAGCCTGGAGGGATATCGCCCAGAGGGTCACAGCCACCTGCAATGTCCCCAGGACTGGTGTCCAATGCCGGAAAAAGTTTAACGACCTCACTCGGATTGTCAGGGTGAGTACCCTTTCCAGTGTCCTCCTCATCCTTGCATGTGCACCTCACATTATGGGCAAAGGGACCTCAAAGCCCTAATGGCCAGCCCTCATCCAGCAGCTATGGCACTGGCATGAACATCAATTGCACTTTCTGCACTTGACACACTGGCCAAGCTATTTGACCATGGGAGGCAGTGCATACAGCAACAGGGCACCACACTGGCCAAGCTATTCGACCATGGGAGGCAGTGCACACAACAACAGGGCACCACACTGTACTTAGAGGCCATCCTTTCTCTTGCAGGCCAAGCTGACCCAGAATCTGAGGAGCCGGACTGTCACCGGGGGAGGCCGTCCCCAGTTCCAGCAGCTCAGTGACCTGGAGGAGCGCATGGGTCGACTCATGGGTGGCCGGCTGATTGGCCCCGTTGCATGTGGAGATGCCGACCCTGTGCTGGGCCCCAATGGTAAGGACATGACCTTTTGGACCTCTCTCGTTCCCCTTGTGCTTCAGATCTACATCCTTTGCCACTGTCCGACCAATGCGCTGAATGCCACCACTCATGCCTCCCTCGCTGACGCCCTGTCCTCACTCTAAAGCTACTCTTGTGCCTTCCTGCTTTCAGCTGGTGAGGAGGAGGTCCCTGAAGCTGCCAGTGACAGTCCCTCGGAAGAGGAGGACGAGGAGGAGCAAGAGGAAGGCGGCCCATCGGGGGAACCCTCATCCGCGCCAGGGGATGGCAATGGAGGGGACATGTCTTCCCTGGAGGAGAGCCGGGGGAAGTGTTGCAGGGGGGTGTAGCTCCTGTGCCCAGTGGCGTCGAGCCACGCGGGAAGGGTCGGGCAGCTCAGCGGCCTTCTCCCCAGAGGGGGGAAGTGTTGCAGGGGAGTGTAGCTCCTGTGCCCAGTGGCGTCCAGCCACGCGGGAAGGGTCAGGCAGCTCGGCGGCCTTCTCCCCAGAGGGGGGAAGTGTTGCAGGGGAGTGTAGCTCCTGTGCCCAGTGGCGTCCAGCCACGCGGGAAGGGTCGGGCAGCTCGGCTGCCTTCTCCCCAGAGGGGGGAAGTGTTGCAGGGGAGTGTAGTTGCTGGGCCCAGTGGCGTCCAGCCACGCGGGAAGGGTCGGGCAGCTCGGCCGCCTTCTCCCCAGAGGGGGGAAGTGTTGCAGGGGAGTGTAGTTGCTGGGCCCAGTGGCATCCAGCCACGCGGGAAGGGTCGGGCAGCTCGGCTGCCTTCTCCCCAGAGGGGGGAAGTGTTGCAGGGGAGTGTAGTTGCTGGGCCCAGTGGCGTCCAGCCACGCGGGAAGGGTCGGGCAGCTCGGCTGCCTTCTCCCCAGAGGGGGGAAGTGTTGCAGGGGAGTGTAGTTGCTGGGCCCAGTGGCGTCCAGCCACGCGGGAAGTGTCGGGCAGCTCGGCTGCCTTCTCCCCAGAGGGGGGAAGTGTTGCAGGGGAGTGTAGTTGCTGGGCCCAGTGGCGTCCAGCCACGTGGGAAGGGTCGGGCAACTCGGCGGCCTTCTCCCCAGAGGGAGAGTCCGGCCTCCAGTCCGGAGATGGTCCTCACCCAGGAGGTGCGCCTCCTCGATCAAATGTACGCGGACTCGGATCGCCGGCACACCGAGTTCATGGGGGTTGTGGCACGGTTGCCTGAGGCCATCGAGTCCCTGGCTCATAGTGTGTCCGATTTCGGGGCCTCACAGGCCAGGGGTTTTGAACAACTCGGGGCAGCACAGGCCAGGGGTCTCGAACAATTCGGGGCAGCACAGGACGCGAGTCGGGCCGAATTGAGGGCAGCACAGGATGCGAGTCGGGCCGAATTCAGGGCAGCACAGGACGCGAGTCGGGACGACTTCAGGGCAGCACAGGCAGCGAGTGGCCAGTTGATCAGTGGTGCCGTGCAGTCACTGGCTGGTCTGATGCAGGCACAGACCAGGGCAGTACAGGCACTCACTGCTGCCACACTCGCTGTGTCAGGCAGGCATCGCCAGGGCACCCGCCGCGCTGCAGCAGCACAGCGGTCTGGCCTTCAGCAGATTGCTGCGCTTGCTGCAGTGCCAGCCCGGCCGAGTGCCAGGGTCTCAGGCGAGCAGCGAGCGCCTGGCATCAGCCAGCTTGCCCCCATTGCTGCAGCCGCCACTGCCACTCCCCCAGCGAAGCTGCCACGAGCTGCTGGAGAGACTGATGCTGCCCAGCCACAGCTGCAGCAGTCAGCAGCCGGCCCCTCGAGGGCCAGAGCTCATCTAGGCCGACCCCCAAGGGCATCTGCCGTCACGCAATGTGCCCCTCAGGAGCCTTCCCCCAGCCTTGCAGCACCCACAGGGCCCAGGTTGAGGCGGAGCAGCAGGTCGGCCAGGGGCCGGAAAAGGCTGGACAAGGACTCGCCCTCTCGGCACACAAAGTAGAGTGTGTTGCCAAATGTTTTTTTATATGGGGGTGGTTGTGTTGTCTATGGGGGGGGGTTGTTTTGGTAAGGCCGAGGATGAAGGCCATTTGGATGGAAAAGTTTTGCTATTCCTCCCCAGGTTGTGGGAGTGAGTCATGTGTTTGACTGTTTTTTGGGGGTGTTGTCTGTTTTTGGGTTTCATGTGGGAAGGGCCCTGAGTTTGTTCAATAAAGCTTTTTCTTTATTCAGCTTGTCCATGTTTGATGTTTGAAGTGGTTGTTGCGTTAACCGGCTGAGGGCTTGCGGAGCGGCTGCATTCATGTCCCTTCATTGCCACAAGCCATTCCCTGACAGGGGGCCGAGAAGTGTCGTTCAATAAGCCGCCGACGGACGGCCCTTGGACCTTGTGGCTCCCTCCTGGGCTGGTACTCCTCCTCCTCCTCCTCCTCCTCCTCATGGTCCTCCTGCTCCTCCTCCTGAGGTGGTGGTCCAACGTGAGGTGGCAGTGCCTGAGTCCTGCGGATAGCCAGGTTGTGCAGCATGCAGCAAACGACGACGAACTGGGAGACTCTATCCGGCGAATACTGCAGAGATCCGCCGGAGCGATCCAGGCAGTGGAACCGTTGCTTGAGGATGCCAATCGTTTGCTCTATGATGTTCCTTGTGGCTTGATGGCTTTCGTTGTATGCCTCCTCAGCAGGGGTCCTGGGCGCGCGGAGCGGGGTCATGAGCCATGTACACAAAGGATAGCCTTTGTCCCCGATAAGCCATCCTCTTGGGGGAGGCTGTGCCTGGAACATGTCAGCCACAGTAGTCTGGCGCAGGATAAATGCATCGTGGCTGCTGCCTGGAAAGCGAGCATTGACAGCTAGGATGCGCTGCCTGTTGTCACACACCAGCTGTACATTGAGGGAATGGTAGCCCTTCCGGTTGCGGTAATCCTCGGCATTGCCGATAGGTGCCCGCAAAGCCACATGCGTGCAGTCAATGGCGTCCTGCACCATGGGGAAGTCCGCGATCCTCACAAATCCGACTGCACGCTGCTCCTGCCTCTCCAGGGTCATGGGGAAGGAGATGAATTGGTGTCTCCTTGTGAAAAGGGCATCGGTGACCTGCCGGATGCAGCGATGCACGGCGAACTGGGATATGTTAGCTATGTCCCCAGCAGCGGCTTGGAAGGAGCCGCTTGCATAAAAGTTCAGAGCCACCGTGACCTTCACTTCCACCGACAGAGACGTCCTGCACATCAGCTGTGGACGCAGATCTCTGTGAAGCAGCTGGCAGATCTCTGCAACCACCTCCCTTCTGAAGCGCAGCCTCTTAACACACTGCGCGGCAGTCATGGTGAGATAGGACACCTGCTGGCGGTATTCCCTGAGTGGGTAAGGCCTACATTGCCGACGCCTGATGCCCCCTCTGCGTCTAGGCATGGCTGCCCCTCTCACACAGCGTCTGCGAGCCCTTCGCACATAATGCTGGAACTGAGGGTTGGAACCCCATGCAGCCCCCATAATATACTTGCAAACAATGAAATCACAATGAGGCAAATTTCCAAGCTCTGGCCAGAAGCCAAAAATACCTCTCCTATGTTGGGCCAAATCAGTAAGGTCTCTTCCTTGGTCTCTGTCCAGAAATCCGTTGCACAAAAGTCATTGCTGCAAAATGGCTGGCCTTTATAGTTCAGTGTAAGTGCCCTTTAATTAGCGCTCCCCAAGGCCCGCAGGGCCTCTGCTGCATTCCACTTCACAGTTCTTAGCACCGCCATGCCCACATTGGGCGGGCGCGACTGAAGTTCCAGTTTGGGGCGCACAAAGGGCGTTGCACGACAAAATGACATCATAAGCTGCGCGTGCAGCTGAGCGCGCGCAAACACTTTGCGCCGGTGCTAAATGTCTACTGAAGTTGTGCGTAGGCGCAGATCGCCCTGCGCCCGGCCGCTAAGTGCCTAGCGCTCGAGATCTACTCCTCCTAAGGCGCTAATGGCTGGTGCACGCAACTGAATTTCTAGGCCAGGTTCTCCCAAACTCCCGCTGGAACTTTGGCAGAAGATCGGCGGAACTCACAGAGAAACAGCGTGAACAGCCAAAAGTGGCCATTTCTTCAAATTTTAAGCTGATCTTCCACTCAAAATATAGTGGAGGACATAAATTTAATATAATTGGCAAAATAACCCAAGAGGATATGAGGAGAAATTTTTTCATGTAGCAAGTTGTTATGATCTGGAATGTACTGCCTGAAAGGGCGGTGGGAGCAGATTCAATAGTAACTTTCAAAAGGGAATTGGATATATACTTGAAAAGGAAAAAATTGCATAGCTCTTTCAAAGAGCCGGCACAGTCAAGATGGGCCAAAAAGCCTCCTTTTGTATTGTAAAATTCTATGATTCTTTGATCAGAAGAACCCTGCAGAAATGATGCCTGACCTGCTGAGTTTCTCCAGCATTTTCTGTTTTTATTTCAGATTTCCAGCATCTGCAGTATTTTGTTTTTGTATTAGTGTTTAATTCACTGCCACTTCTCTTCCAGGAATGCCCACCTTGAAGAAGTTCTTCACAGATGCTGCCTGACCTGCTGAGTTTCTCCAGCATTTTCTGTTTTTATTTCAGATTTCCAGCATCTGCAGTATTTTCTTTTTGTGTTCCTGCAGAAATCCTTCTGCTTTGTGTTTTGTCCTGGGTGGATAATGAAAGGTTAATGTTGCTGACAAGTAAAGACTTGCTATCAAATAGCAAAGTAATGACGACATGATAGGCTCCATTCTTCTGTTGACAACTGTTCGGCACTGACTATACTTTTCTTAACAGGATTTTGTTTGTCACAAAGCTTTGATGTGTGAGCTCAGCTGCTTAGTAAACATCTCTGTTGTTTTCCATTATTGTTCATTTGATAGTGGACAAAAACTTGCAGATGGCAGTACAACGCACATAAATCTGAATTCCAAAGGATCAATAGGAGTTCCATTTCTTTGCTTATGTGATTTTTTTAAAAGGATACATCTGGGACCTAACATTATGAAAAACCTGATCATAAACAGGTCCTAAATTTAAATGTGCTGCATTGACAATATATCATTTGTCATGCTCCGTAGGATTTGATTACTACCCATTTACATACAAGCTAATATTTTTCAATTAATGCTTTATTTCCTTGTACTAAATATATACTGGTTCGTGTTTTGATTATTTGCAGTATTCAGTTTAGTATTTGAAGATGTTATTAGTAGAAAATGTTCATTTCTTTAGAAGCTGTGGCCAGAATTTGCTGCAGTGGGGCATCTAACAAATGGAATGGAATTTGACAACTCTGAGATGCCTGTGGCTCTTAGCTGACTTGTTTTCTCCATGTTGGAGAAGATGCACATTGCTATCTGGAATGCAAAATGTCACCTCAAAGGCAAATGATCAGTAGTACCTTCTAGATTGATAAATTTAACAGGGGTTATTTACCAGGTTCACATAAGTGACTGAATCACTTAGCATTGTTTACTTGGCTACTGGAGACAGCAAAATCCATCATTGTTGTTTAACACATTAGGAGGTTCTGGTACTAAGTCTCTCATAGCTTGGCTTTGTCCTGGGAATAGATAAAAGAGATGACAGACATCTTAGCAGAGGGCCCTGTCCCTTTGAAGTTTACTTGACAGTTCTGTAGCCAGCAGCTTCCAATTTTGAAGAGAATTGAAGAGCCTTCTGCCAGTTCTTCAGAGCCCATTGAGATAGAGGCTGGAGATTCCATGTTGGATAGACAAAACCTCATGTGTATAAGTTTTATATTTCTGGACATTGATATGATTTAGTATTAGGAAGAAAGTTAACAAAATACTGACCGAGAAATTCAAATTCTACCCAAAATGGCTGGTGGGTTGTGTCTGGTGGGGTGGGCGGTTGATCCTAAGGGGTGGTCTCGAATGGGCTGGAGTTTTTTTGTGGGTCCAAGAGAAACGCTCCTGCTTCTCCTGGGCCCACAAAAAGAAAAACTCAAAATTTCCTGAGCCAATATTAGAACAACCACCAGCGGTCCCTTTAAGGACCATTGGTTAGGCCGCCCAATGTATGGTACAACTGAGTGGAGTGTTCAAGCCGCACACTCCGCCATTTATAGTTGACAACCAACATAGGACTGTAATTTATATATTTAGGTAGCCTTACGCCTGTATCAGGTAGGGGCGCTGCACGCCCATTTACAGGCTCGCCATAGCAATTAATCTTCATCAATTAGTCTACAGCAGAGCCAGAAATGACACTAGGAAAACTCCACTGGTAGATGTTGTGTATGTACCTTTAAGAGAATAACTGGTCTCAGACTGCAGTACCGGCAGTGACCACTCCTGTATAAAAGGCGCTAGAGAGCCTCTGTTGGTTAGATTCATTTATGCCTTGCACCAGTAAAGATCTCTTTGTTTCTCTCCTGCTAGTCCGTGTCTCAATCATTCACGGACTTAACACTGGCGACGAGTTAGAAACGAACTTACCTGCAACTCAGCAGCAGCTCCGACGACGTGTTGAAGGTCGGAGCCAGAAGAAAGAAAAAAAAAAATAGGCCATTGAAACTCGAGAAACGGGCGTCGACCGTCAATCATCGATTTCAAAACTTGCAGGAGAGACTGTCCAGAGCCAGGCTGGGTTCCTCGGTCCGTGGTTTCCCAGCTAATCGGGCTGGTGGCAGGTAGTGCTCTGATCCTTCCTGAGCTGCAACGGGGCTGGGCAGCGAGTCGGGAAGCAAGGAGAGAGAGAGAGGGTGGAGCATACAGGGCGCGGCCGGTGTTTCGAAGCTGGGCAGCGTTCGGACCTCAGAAGAGGGAGGGAAGTGTCCCAGAGGGTCCACTCCACGACGGGAAGATAATTTAAAAAAACGAATTAATATTTAACGCGCAGGAAACCGTGGAAAGCAGCGCTAACAACAGCGGGGAAGAAGGAAAAGCGCGGGAGGCACCATTTTAGATTTGCAAGATGCTGAAGACTGGCTGTATCACTGCTTTTGATAATACATTAGAGGACTGGACCACGTATGTGGAAAGAGTCGAGGTATATTTCGAGGCAAATGAAATAGCGGAGGGGAAAAAGGCATCAATATTGCTAAACATAATGGGCGCTAGAACGTACGGCCTATTGCGGGATCTGATTACTCCAGCCAAACCGAAGGCGAAGAGTTTTAACGAAATTGTTGCTGTTCTACAGGAGCACTTAAACCCTGCACTGCTGTTGATAGCAGAAAGATTTAAATTCCACAGGAGAACTCAGCACAAAGATGAGAGCAATGCTGAGTATCTTACGGAACTACGCAAGCTATCAAAGCACTGCCAGTTCGGAGCAGGACTGGCAGATACCCTACGGGACAAATTTGTCTGTGGACTCCTGAGTGAAGGAACACAGAAGAAGTTACTCGCAGAAAAAGAGCTGACGCTAGATAAGGCTTTCAGCGTGGCAGTATTGTATGAAGCAGCAGCCAGGGGAGCTGCAGAAATTCAACAAAAACCACAGGAATACGGCACCCACGAAATGACACGGGGATTTGCAAAATGTTATCGCTGCGGCAGAACTAACCATGACCAGAAGGACTGCTGGTCCAAAGACAAAATATGCAGACAATGCGGGAAGATTGGACACATTGCACGAGTTTGTAGGTCTGGGAAGAAGACCAGTGACAACAAAAAGGCTACTAAGGAACCGTACAAGAAAGTACAAAAGATGACGGACAGTAGTTCCGAAGACCAGATGAGCGATAGTGAATCCGAGAACAGGAGATTAAGCTGTCTCAAACTTCACAATGTAATCGCAAAAGAGGATCACCGAACCATTTGGGTCACCCTCACGATAGCAGGGTCCCAAGTTAAAATGGAATTGGATACAGGATCAGCGCTAACCGTCATGAATCGACGAGACTATGAGCGGCTATTTTCACACATACCCTTGAGAGAGACATCCATCGTCTTGACGACGTATACGGGGCAAAAAGTATACCCCAGAGGAAAAATAAGGGTGCCTGTCGAATACAATGGCAAGAAAATACGGAAATTGTATCTCTAAATACTGCCAAATGGTGGACCACCGTTATTGGGACGTGAATGGATCAGGAAGATAAACTTAGATTGGTATTCCATTCATGCAATGATGGTGGACGGTAAAAAAGATGAGACGTCACTCCTGGACGATTGTCAACAATATTAGCTAATGCCAAAGAGGTATTTCAACAAGAACTGGGCACGCTTAAAGGCGTAACCGCCTCGTTAAAAATAGAAGAGAATGCAGTTCCCAAGTTTTTCAAAGCGAGACCGGTACCATATGCAATTCGCCCAGCCGTCGAGGCAGAGCTGGAGAATCTGGAGAAGGCGGGCGTGTTGTCTAAGGTCGACTGGAGTGAGTGGGCGACACCCATCGTTCCTGTCATGAAGAAAACGTTAAGCAATAAGTCCGGAGAGCCAAGGAAGATTCGCATCTGTGGGGATTTCAAGGTGACGGTGAACCCTGTCCTTCACACAGTACAATATCCTCTTCCAAGGATAGAAGACATCTTCGCCTCACTGTCTGGAGGGAAGCGTTTTACAAAAATTGACCTAGCACAAGCGTATTTGCAGATGGAGGTTGAAGAGTCCTCTAGGAAGTATCTCACGATAAACACTCACAAAGGTCTTTACCAGTATCATCGATAGGTATTCGGAGTAGCATCGGCTCCGGCGATATGGCAAAGAGCGATGGAACAAGTCCTGCAAGGGATTCCGGGGACTCAGTGTTACTTGGACGACATCCTTGTAACAGGTGAAGATGACAGTGAACACCTTAACAACCTAGAACAGGTGCTCACTAGACTACGGGAACATGGGCTGCGAGCCAACCGCCCCAAGTGCGAATTTTTTAAGAAACAGATATCGTATTGTGGCCACGTGATTGATGAAGAGGGGTTACATAAGTCCCCTGACAAAATTGAAACGGTTGTTAAGGCCCCAGCGCCTGAAAATGTGTCACAACTGAGGTAATTCCTCGGGTTGGTGAATTACTATCATAAGTTTTTGCCGAATTTGTCCACAATTCTGCACCCACTGAACGCCCTAGTACAAACGGGAGTAGCATGGAAATGGAGCGATGATTGTAAACGTGCTTTTCAGAAGAGTAAGGACTTAATCACTTCGAAGGAAGTATTGGCTGACTACAACCCAGCACTGCCAATCAGGCTGGCGTGTGATGCGTCTCCCTACGGCATTGGGGCGGTAATGTCACATAAATTCCTTGATGGTTTGGAGAGGCCGATAGCTTTTGCGTCACGCCGAGCGTAACTACGCCCAGATTGACAGAGAGGCCCTCAGCCTAGTGTGGGGGGTGAAGAAGTTCAATCACTATCTGCACGGTCAAAAATTTACTCTACTAACCGATCATCAATCTCTTGTCTCCATTTTCAACCCTCAGAAGGGCGTACCGATAATGACAGCACAACGGCTGCAGAGATGGTCCCTTTTCCTAGGGGCACACCAACATGACATCGAGTACAGGGGAACTAAACAGCATGGAAATGCTGATGGATTGTCACATCTACCGTTGCCGACGGTGGAAGAAGAAGACCTTGCAGTGGATCCAATGGAGTTATTCCACTCGACCATAGTCGAATGTCTCCCTGTGACGAATGCAAACATAGAAAAGGAAACACGGAATGACCCGACACTATCACGGGTCTATGATTTAACGGTGAAGGGATGGCCAGCACATGGCGAACCACTGCTGCCAGCATTTTCGCCAAGAAGAGAACAGCTGTCAGTGTGCAGAGGAACCTTGATGTGTGGATCCAGAGTAGTAATTCCACCTAAGTTGACGGATAGAGTGCTCAATGAGCTTCATGAGGGTCATCTGGGTGGGGTAAAAATGAAGAGCTTAGCCAGAGCATTTGTGTGGTGGCCGGGAATCGATAGAGAAATCGAAGAGATGACCAAGAGCTGTGCAGGATGCCAGAAGGTCCAAAACGCCCCACCACAAGCTCCTCTGCATCCATGGGAGTGGCCCTCATCTCCATGGCAAAGGGTGCACATTGATTTTGCTGGTCCCTTCATGGACTCGATGTTTTTAATTGCGGTGGATGCACATTCAAAGTGGCCAGAGGTAATAAAAATGTCCTCAACCACCACGGAAAAAACTATCGCAGTTTTACGAACCATATTCGCCAGGAATGGGCTGCCTGAACAGATTTGCTCTGACAATGGACCACAGTTTGTGTCTGAAGAGTTCCGGAGGTTCTTAAAGAACAATGGTGTTAAGCATTACACATCTGCCCCATATCATCCAGCCACTAATGGATTGGCCGAGAGGTTTGTCCAAACATTCAAGAAGGCTATCAAGGCAATGTGTAATGAAGATATACCCCTACAACACAAGGTGGACAACTTCTTGTTTGCCTACCGGAATGCGACACATGCGGTTACCAACCAAACTCCAGCCATGATGTTCTTCAATCGAAGACTACGATGCCGCTTGGATTTGGTTAAGCCAAACGTCCGAAGAGATGTGGAGAACAGGCAGTTTCAGAATATGAATGAAAGGCCGACCAGGAGTTTTAAGATAGGTCAACCAGTTTTGGCCCGGGACTACCGCACTGAGAAATGGCAGCCAGGAACGATTTGTACACGACAAGGACCTCTCATGTATACCGTGGACGTTGGGGAGAGCATTGTAAGACGCCATGCTGACCAGATTCTAGAGTCACTGGAAAACGTCAATTCCACACCACGATCTGATGCACCTGGTAATGAAATCGACGTTCCAATTGCAGCTACCGCAGAACCGGTAATATTGGAAGCAGATGAACCAAACAACGACATTGATTCCGACTCAACATTGCCAGAAGAACCTGATACTCCAAAGAGGCGTTATCCAGACAGAATCAGGAAGCCTCCTCAAAGACTGAACTTATAATTGCTTAAACTTAACCAATGTATCTAGCAACAGTAATTGTGATTGTAATTCGTTATCATTAGTGGTTAAATGAATGTTATGTACTGTTTATCTAAAAGGGGAGGAATTGTTGTGTATGTACCTTTAAGAGAATAACTGGTCTCAGACTGCAGTACCGGCAGTGACCACCCCTGTATAAAAGGCGCTAGAGAGCCTCTGTTGGTTAGATTCGTTTATGCCTTTCACCAGTAAAGATCTCTTTGTTTCTCTCCTGCTAGTCCATGTCTCAATCATTCACGGACTTAACAGTAGAAAGCTTTGGGAACCATAGGTCCAAAGTCACCTTTTCCCTCCCAAGCATGCTACACCTACCACATGTCAGGCTGAATTTTGCCAGTGCTCAGAGAGCGGGTTTGGAGGCGGGTCTGCTGTCAAAATAGCAAAGATTGACAGCGGGTAGGAAACCCGCTGTCAACCCGCCTCCACACGTGTCTCCCAGGTGTCGGGTCTGTCTGCGCAGAACTGACCCGACACCAAGCAGCAGGGGAGGCAATTTAGATCATTAAATGGCTTGTTAACAGCCAGTTTAATGCTCTTTTGAGCCTACCTTGTAATTTTACATGCTCCCCCACGACTTACCCGCTGCTCGGGGAACACGCCAGCTCACCCTGTCGTGAGTTGAGTCTGCTTTGATTTATCTGATAACCTGACAGCTGCAGAAGTGGTATAAAGGATATTATGTTGCAGCTGTTCAGTTTCAGAGCTCAAAAACTGTTGGTTACTGCATTTATAAGACATAGAGATTTCTTTAGCTTGTAAGTGTTTAGAGCCAACTCTATATCCAGTGGCACCTCATTGGAACAACCTCTCTCACGTGAACATTGGCTAAACATCTCAAGCACCTGTCATTGTGTATTGTTAGTTGGTATGCTTGCAGTTGGATGAGGATGTGTGTGAGGGGTGGCTAGTGAGATGGGGAAGTGATAATGTAGATAGAGAGGGATGGGTGGAGGTGCAAGATAAGTTGGTGTGAGTAAGGATGGGCAGGAGTAGGGTAGGGAAGGCAGAATAATGGGGATGTGATGAGTGGCACAACAGGATGAGGTTGAGTGTGGCTTTGCAGTAACGTTTCGTGATCGACTGAGATCATTGAAAGGTTGGCGCCACTGCAGCCAGGCACTCCTGACGACATCCCTGCTTGTGTCCTCCTGTGCAATGTGCAACCAGACTGTGTTGATCTCCTGGAGAGGTCTCTTCTGTCCATGGGAAGGGAAGAGAATCTCCCTGCGTGCTGTGACTCTCTCCATAAGGATATGGAGGGAGTCATGCATGAGCCTGAGTGCAGACGTGTACCTTTGTGCAGTGCTTGTCAGTGTTTGCAGCACCTCAATGCTGCAGAGCACTGACAGCACAACTGTCAAAATCAATGTGACCATGGTCCATTTAAGGAAACTGGCTAATGACGCATCATCAAATGACGTCATCAGATCTGCTTCCTGTTAATTGGCCGGGAACCCCACAGGGTGGGCTTAACAAGGCCAATCTATGGAAAATCATTTTCAGTGAGCAGCTGCAGACAGGAGTGGGACTGGAACCCGCCAACCAGCTCTCCCGCCGCCATCCCGCCTCCGCAGGGAAAATCCAGCCCATCATGTCTCAAATTACTCATATGCTGTGTCCCCAAATGTAATTTTCTGCTACTGTGCACTTGTTACTTTTAGAAAACCTGAAGTAGTTTATAGACTACCTCATACATTTTGATAAGAGTATTTATTCTTTAGCTCTCTGAAGACTAGGTGCATTTAAGAGTGCTTGTGCCAATTCAGTGAGTGAATTGCAGAGGAATAAAAACTCCCTTGGTGCACATGCAGTGTGATTATTATTGTATTAGTACCATGAAAGGCAGGCATTTTTCATCTGTGGCTAAAACCCATTTTAACAATGATTAGTCCCCTACCCCTCACTCCACCCCCCCCCCACCCCCCACTAAAAATGTACTTTGACCATTTTCTTGTCTTTACTGATCACAAATTTAGATAGTCCAAACAAATATGCTTGTGCTGCAAATTTACAACAGAATCATAATTGTTCAAGTATAACAACTGGTTCAGGGACAATCTAGCTGGGAGTCCAGCCTGTGCAATCACAGTGAATGCTCAAATATAAATGGTAAGGAGTTATTTATTTTAATGAGATTTCTCTCAGCTGCATTGTCTGGTGCTGTAAAGCATGAGGTTTATAGCCTTGTATAAATGCTGGTACAAATTGAGAATTTTCTGTGGATTTCAGCTGAAAAACAAAACTCTGTATGCACTCTTAGGGGAGGAATCACATTCAATTTGGGTCAGGATAGCTCAAATTGAATGTAATCTTAAGGGGCTTAAAGTGTAAAGTAGGTTTAACAGATTCTAAATTCCAGAATGGTGAATAACATCCTAACTGACAGTACTCTCAGAAATCAATGAGCGCAAACTAGCCTTGGGATCTGATTTAATACAGGTTAGTTGTCACCAATGAGTCAGATCTGACTGTTTACATACTGTTTACTCTAAGCTTTTATTCTAAACAAAAGCTCACTTCAAACAGTTTCAAATTACTGGACTGAAGAATGATGCAACAGTACATACAAGAGTTTGAATCTGGCTATTTACACCAAGCTGTTTGAAAACTGACAGATCAGGGGTTGAGAGTTTTTACATCACTCTCAGTTTAGATAAAGTTTATTACAAGTTACAAAGTTATACAGTTTACAGTTTACATGATATTTTAAATAACCACATTGGCTCATTAATGGGAGACCTAGAATCATAGAATCCTACAGCACATTATGCCTGTGCCGGCTCTTTGAAAGAGCTATCCTTATTAGTCCCAATCCCCTGCTCTTTCCCCATAGCTCTGCAAAATTATCATCTTCAAGTACAGCAAAAGAGGACAAAGGGATTAATCAGGAAGGGGAAAATAGAATACGAAAGTAAACTTGCAGCAAACATAAAGACAGACTGCAAAAGCTTTTATCGGTATATCAGGAGGAAAAGACTGGTAAAATCCCAAGTCGGTCCCTTGCAGTCCGATTCGGGAGAATATATAATGGAGAATAAGGAAATGGCAGACCAATTAAACTCATACTTTGGTTCTGTATTCACAAAGGAGGACACAAATAACCTCCCAGGAATATCGGCAAACATGGGGACTAATGAGAGGGAGGAGCTGACAGAAATTAGTATCTCTAGGGATATGGTGTTGGGTAAGTTGAGGGGACTGAAGGCCGACAAATCCCCGGGGCCTGATAAACTACATCCTAGGGTACTTAAGGAGGTGGCCCTGGAGATAGCAGATGCTCTAAGGATCATCTTCCGGAACTCCATTGACTCGGGAACAGTACCCGTGGATTGGAGGGTAGCTAATGTTACCCCAATATTTAAAAAGGGGGGTAGAGAGAAAGCAGGGAATTATAGACCAGTAAGCCTTACATCGGTTGTGGGCAAAATGCTAGAGTCCATTATTAAGGATAAAATAGCGGAGCACTTGACAAATGGGGAAAGGATCGGACAGAGTCAACATGGATTTACAAAGGGTAAATCGTGTTTGACTAATCTGCTGGAATTTTTTGAGGAAGTAACTGGTAAAATAGATGGGGGAGAGCCAGTGGATGTGGTGTACCTTGACTTCCAGAAAGCCTTCGATAAGGTTCCACACAAAAGATTATCATGCAAAATTAAGGCTCATGGGATTGGGGGCAAAGTATTAACGTGGATAGAGAACTGGCTGGCGGATAGAAAACAGAGAGTTGGAATAAACGGCTCGTTTTCGGAGTGGCAGGCAGTGACCAGCGGGGTGCCGCAAGGATCTGTCCTGGGACCCCAGCTGTTCACAATATATATAAATGATCTGGATCAGGGAATTGGATGCAATATTTCCAAATTCGCTGACGACACTAAACTAGGAGGAGGGGTGGGCTCTGATGAGGATGTCAGGAGGCTACAGTGCGATTTGGACAGGTTGGGGGAATGGGCGGATACGTGGCAGATGCACTATAATGTGGATAAATGCGAGGTTATCCACTTTGGGGGTAAAAACAGGAGGGTAGATTATTATCTAAATGGCAATAGATTGGGAGATGGGGATGTGCAGAGGGACCTGGGTGTTCTTGTGCACCAGTCACTGAAGGAGAGCATGCAGGTGCAACAGGCAATTAAGAAGGCAAATGGTATGTTGGCCTTCATATCAAGGGGGTTCGAGTATAGGAATAGGGATACCTTACTACAGCTGTACAAGGTGCTGGTGAGACCGCATCTGGAGTATTGTGTACAGTTTTGGTCGCCCCATCTGCGGAAGGATGTTTTTGCCATGGAAAGAGTGCAACGGCGATTCACCAGGCTGATACCTGGAATGGCGGGAATGACCTACGAAGAGAGATTAAATAGTTTGGGCTTGTACTCACTGGAGTTTAGAAGATTGAGAGGGGATCTCATCGAAACATATAAAATTATGGCAGGCCTGGACAGGCTGAATTCAGAGAGAATGTTTCCAATGGCCGGGGAGCACAGAACCAGGGGCCACAGTCTAAAAATAGCGGGCAAATCATTTAAAACAGAGATGAGGAAGAATTTCTTCACTCAAAGAGTGGTGAGCCTGTGGAATTCCCTGCCACAGAGGGCTGTGAAGGCTAATTCAATAAATATTTTCAAGAGAGAATTGGATATATTTCTGAAGGCTAAGGGGATTAAGGGTTACGGAGAAAAGGCGGGGACGGGGTACTGAACTGGTAAGATCAGCCATGATCTCATTGAATGGCGGAGCAGGCTCAAAGGGCCGAATGGCCTACTCCTGTTCCTATCTCTATGTATCTCTATGTATCCAATTCCCTTTTCAAAGTTACTGTTGAATCTGTTGTTCACCAACCTTTCAAGCAGTGCATTACAGATCATAACAACTCGCTGTGTAAAAACAACAACTTGTATTTATATAGCACCTTTAACGTAGTAAAATGTCCCAAGGTGCTTCACAGGAGTATTAAAAGCCAAAAACTTGACACTGAGCCACATAAGGAGAAATTAGGGCAGATGACCAAAAGCTTGGTCAAAGAGGTAGGTTTTAAGGAGTGTCTCAAAGGAGGGAAGAGAGGTAGAGAGGCGGAGATGTTTAGGGAGGGAATTCCAGAGCTTAGGGCCTAAGCAACAGAAGGTATGGTTACCAATGGTTGCGTGATTTTAATCAGGGATGCACAAGAGGGCAGAATTGAAGGAGTGCAGATATCTCGGGAGGTGTGGGGCTGAAGGAAATTACAGAGATAGGGAGGGGCAAGGCCATGAAAGGATTTGAAAACAAGGAGGAGAATTTTGAAATCGAGGCGTTGCTTAACTGGGAGCCAATGTAGATCAGCGAGCACAGGGGTGATGGGTGAACGGGACTTGATGTGAGTTAGGACACAGGCAGTCGAGTTTTGGATGACCTCAAGTTTACGTAAGGTAGAACGTAGGAGGCCAGCCAGGAGTGCATTGGAATAGTCAAGTCCAGAGGTAACAAAGGCATGGATGAGTGTTTCAGTAGTGGATGAGCTGAGGCAAGGATGGAGACGGGCGATGTTATGGAAGTGGAAATAGGTGGTCTTAGTTATGCTGTGGATATGTGGTCGGAAGCTCATTTCAGGGTCAAATATGACACCAAGGTTGCAAACAGTGTGATTCTGACTCAGACATATGTTATGGAGAAGGATGGAATCAATGGGTAGAGAACGGAGTTTGTGGCGGGACCAAAAACAATGGCTTCGGTCTTCCCAATATTTAATTGGAGAAAATTTCTGCTCATCCAGAACTGGATGTCGGACAAGCAGTCTGACAATTTAGAGACCGTGGAGGGGTCGAGAGAAGTGGTGGTGAGGTAGAGCTGGGTGTCGTCAGCGTACGTGTGGAAACTGACGCTGTGTTTTCGGCTGATGTCACCAAGGGGCAGCATGTAGCTGAGAAATAGGAAAGGGCCAAGGATAGATCCTTGGGGGACACTAGAGGTAACGATGTGGGAGTGGGAAGGGAAGCCATTGCAGGTGAAGAAGCCATTGCAGGTAACAAGACGTCTGACTGGAAGCTGGAAATCTTCCCACTTGGTTTCAAATAACACTGCATTTATTTACAGATGTTTTTCTTCCCTATAATCAGTGGAAGCAGATTTTATCTATTTTGGCAAATAGAATATTCCGAACCGTTATCATGTTACAACACCCAATCAATCAGAATCCAGACATACAACAACAACAACTTGTATTTATATAGCACCTTTAACATAGTAAAACATCCCAAGGCACTTCACAGGAGCGTTATAAAACAAACTTTGACACCGAGCCACATAAGGAGCTATTAGGGCAGATGGCCAAAAGCTTGTTCAAAGAGGAAGATTTTAAGGAGTGTCTTAAAGGAGGCAAAAGAGATATAGAGACGGGGAGGTTTAGACAGGGAATTCCAGACCATAGGGCCTTGGCAGCCGAAGGCACAGCCACCAATAATTATATTCAGGGATACCCAAGAGATATCTTGGAAAATTGTGGGGTTGAAGGAGATTACAAAGATAGGAAGGGGCCAGGCCATGGAGGGATTTGAAAACAAGGATGAGAATTTTAAAATCGAGGCATTGCTTAACTGGGAGTCAATGTAAGTCAGTGAGCACAGGGGTGCTGGGCGAACGGGACTTGGTGCGAGTTAGGACACAGGCAGCAGTGTTTTGGATGAGCTCAAGTTCACGGAGGGTAGAACGTGGAAGGTCGACCAAGTTTTCTTGCAGTTTACAAGCTATTTAATTTTTTTTAATTAATTGTTCTAATAGGAAGCCCCCACCTGCAGCATTCCAAGAGTGCAAATGGCTGGAAACAAAGTGGAGGTTGTGCTTCCCTCATTTGCATATACTTACAATATGCTCGCCTACATATGGGCAGCTGCAGTTCTCCCCAGTGGGACTAGCCAATGTAAAACTACAGGGAGGCAGGAATGCAATGGAGCACATCCCTGTATTTTCTTTACGTTTCGCATAATAACTGAAGAGCCAAACAAAATGATTGTGATAATAACGCTAAGTCGCTTATTAAGGTGCTAACCATGCACCTGCTCAAGCCTGCAAAAGTCAGCTAATTCTGTTTTATAATGCACATACCTCTGGTACTCCTGATTGGTAAAAAGGTGGGAAATCCCTAATTCCTGGAAGGCCTTGCTTTAGCTCATGAGCAAAATGTCACCATTTTGCTTTTAATTAAAAGCCGGTGATAAATCAATTTGTTGTGGAGTTTTCTTTGTTCTTGTCACATTGCTCATCACCAGCTTCAATATAAATATGTTGCAATAGGGCATTAACTTTTCAAAACTGAGAAAAATTACTTGATAAATGGAATTCAATACCTTTCTTCTAAAATTATCTGCTCAGTGGTTAATAATTCATGCAAGAAATAGATTTCTTCAAAACTACAAAATATCTCTAGTTTTGAAATAATTTGTGATTCTGCAGAAAATAATTTGTTCAATGCTTCTATGCCATTTGGGAGTATACAAATAATCTCCAAGTCATTCACAGATAAAGGTTTAGCACGTATCGATTCTTCAAAATGCATTACACAGGAGGATAATGGATGACATTTGGATAAAGAATTGAAAGACAGAAAAAGCATTAGCCATTCTCTATCTAGAAATCCTCCTAAAGATTATTGAGACATAACCTCAACACGTATTCAAACAGACTTTACAGTGCTTAAAAGTAGCTATAACATTTAAATTCGGACAACATCCTTTGAAAACACACACTAATTGTAAGAAGTCTATAATAGCTAAAATATCATTAGGTTTAGAATAGTTATGGAAAAGGACAAAGAAACATTCAAATGTGAAAATACTCAACTGGAGGAGAGCTAATTTCAGTGAATTGAAAAGGGATCTGGCCCAGGTGGATTGGGATCAAAGATTGGCAAGTAAAACAGTAACTGAGCAATAGGAGGCCTTCAATAAGATAGTTTGGGCACAGACTGGACACATTCCCACGAGGGGGAAAGGAAGGGCATCCAAAACTAGAGCTCCCTGGATAACTTAAGATATAGAGATTAAAATGAAACAGAAAAAGGAGGCTTATGATAAATGTTAGGTTCATAATACAGTAGAGAACCAAGGAGAATGCAGAAAGTACAGAGTAGAACTGAAAAAGGGAATAAGAGGAGCAAAGGGAATGTATGAGAATAGATTAGTGGGTAACATAAAAGGGAAGCCAAAAGTCTTTTATAAATATATAAATAGTAAAACGGTAGTCCAAGAAAGGGTGGGGCCGATTTGGGACCAAAAAGGAGATCTACTTGTGGGGGCAGAGGTACTAAAGGCAAATCGTGTTTAACTAACTTGATTGAGTTCTTTGATAAAGTAACGGAGAGTGTTGATAAGGGTACTGCGGTTGATGTTGTGTATATGGACTTTCAAAAGGCGTTTGATAAAGTACCACATAATAGACTTATTAGAAAAATTGAAGCCCATGGGATTAAAGGGGCAGTGGCTGTGTGGATAAGAAATTGGCTAAGGGACAGAAAGCAGAGAGTAATGGTGAAAGGTTACCTTGAAATAGTGAAAGAATATATAAAAGGATCACCTTCTGTATTCGTATACAAACTAAATTGATGGCAGCATATTCTGTTTTGCTTTCAATCCACAGCTTGGAGCAAATATTATGGGCTTGATATTCCTCTCCCCCCTCTGCTCGAGTGTGAGTCATGCAAAGCACACACCGCCTGACATGACTTGATTCTGCCTGGACCTTGGGTTCAGGTTCCTATTGCAGATCACCCACCTGGCAGTGGCCTCTGCTAACTAAGGATTGAAAATCCAGTGGTAATTGCTGCAGTGTTTTACCATAACATGAGTGGGCCTGTGGACCAGACCAACATTATAATTTAAAACTTTTTTTTTTAATAAAGTGCCCTGATTTGAAATACGCCAGATTCCCTAATGCAATTGGTTGCTCTGTGATCTATTGCTTTAGGGAGACTGGCCATTTAAATTTAAAATACCCCCAGGCTCTTAGCAAGACTGGATGACAGAATCGCATAGATGTCCTTGACACCCAGCATTGATAAGGCACAAATTATGGGAAGTGCATGATGTGGTGGACTTCCTCATTTGTATGTTGCTATAATATGCCTGCCCTCTGCTCAATGGAGTGATTTAATATAGCTCTTATATACATACACATATTATAGGCACTACAGAGATAACTGAAGGCATACACTTTCTTTTGTGGGAAATCCAAGTAAAGAGCCAAGGCTCAAGTGCTGCACAACCCCAAGGTTGAAAAGAGTAGCAGAAATTAAATAAATCTGCAGTGGTTAAGTGGCATTTTGTTCAGATTTGAAATATCTCTATTATAGGAGAGGAGATGGAGGGAGGTAAGGAGTTCCGTAGTCTTGTGGCCCTGTGTGATTTCTCATGATCAAACATCGCTCTCTGTCTAACATTGTGCATGAAGAATGGGTACCAGCTCCGGGTACCAGAAGTTGGCAGTAGCTGTGAAATCATACCTCAGAATGAGCCATCACTTTCAGGAGAGGAGGAGAGAAAGCTGAAAAGGAAATCTAATAGCAGCTTAATCTGAGAGTGATCATACTCAGGTTTTGGAGAGCTCTCTTTATCTTCATTTGCATTTATATTGAATTGATAAATGTTTCTCCAATTTTACTTCATCATTTTGAGTATTAGAACTGCATAAAATCTATGCAGGCTATGAATTCTGAAAAAGCATTTAAAATCTATCCTACATTTGAAGGGTTAAGGAATAGATGGCTGAAAATCTGTGGCCCTTCAGTCACACTCCTGCTGTAAATTCAGCATCTGAACAGTTGGCAGCCAAACAGATGCAAATTAGGCCAGGACCCAGCAGTGCCACGTCTTGGCATTGCGCAGGGATTTCAATGAGCATTGCAAAGTGTTGAAGTTACAGCATCAGTTGTCTCCTCTATTTTAAAATTCTCATACTTGTTTTCAAATCCCTCCATGGCCTTGCCCCTTCCTATCTCTGTTATTTACTCCAGCCCTCGAACCCTCCGAGATATCTGTGCTCCTCCAATTCTGGCCTCTTGAGCATGCCCAATTTTTAATTGCTCCACCATTGGTGGCCATGTCTTCAGCTGCCAAGGACTAAGCTCTGGAATTCCTTCCCTAACCCTCTCTGCCTCCCTATCTCCCTTTCCTCCTTTAAGACGCTGCTTAAAACCTACCTCTTTGGCCAAGCTTTTGGTCATCTGCCCTAATATCTCCTTATGTGGCTCAGTGTCAAGTTTTGTTTGATAATACTCCTGTGAAGCGTCTTGGATGTTTTACTATGTTAAAAGCGCTATATAAATACAAGTTGTTGTTTTCTCCAGGTGCAGCATTTAACAAAATATAAATTCATAATGCTTGTAAATGTAAAATACTGCCCTTCTTTGTCTGTGAATATCACTATAGCATGCAACAATATAAACGCAAGCAAGGGAAGAAGGCACACATGAAGCATTAAGAACAGTTGTTTTTTTTGAGAAGGTATATTTTAATAAGTAAATACACTGTTCAAAAACAGATTTCTAATGTCGGTGACACGATTATTTAGCTAAGAATGGTAAGATGTGGGTTTCTGCCTGGAATTGTCTACAGTCAGCCACGGAGTAAGGAAATCCGGAGGAAGAGTCCCCCAGAGCTCACCTCCTAGCAGTCTGTGGTGGAACAACATTGCCATTTGCAGAGGTCAAGGACCGGTCATCTATCAGTACACTTGGTCACGAATGATGGATGACACAGGGCAAGGAAAGTGATGAAAAATATCTTGAAAACAGATAAACGTGCTATTCTCATTGTATTGTCACAAAAGCAGAAAATGCTAAAAATGCACTGAAGGCCTCTCAGCAGCTGAAGAAAAAAAAAGCTAGGTTAACATTTCAGGTTGAGATCCTTAATCAGGATTTTGTTTGTTTTTATCTCTACATATTGGTATTATTTCTGTTGCAATTTTCAGCAAATGGCAACCGTGTTCGCCAGATTAAAAGTGAAAAACACTCTTACAAAGAAATACTGCTTGAATTCATTTGCAAAATTATTTTAAGTTTAGTGAATGAGATCATCTTTTTACATCAAAAATCCTGTTCTAAATCACATTAAAATGCAGCGAGTGGTTCAGCATTTCATAGCTGTCAATAACTGCTTTTTAAGAATACCTGCATTTTCATGTCCTTGGGCAATACTCTGCAGCTCGCACTTTTAATCAGCCTCCAGCACAGCTTTGGTGTTAAGCAACAAGCTCACATGAAAAGCCAGCACAGCAGAGCTCAGAATCCTGGGATTAAGCATTTGATTCACATTTCAATAGGATGTGAACTTTTCTTCTAAACCCCAATCAATACCATTTCATCCATATTAAGCCAGGTTCCTTAAGCCCAGTCTCACAGGACAATTAACAATTTGGAGAAAGCAGGCTTCATTAATGACATTTTAATGAAGGGCAGTTGTCTTACAGTCACAGAGTAATCAGCATCGTCTGTGGCATTTTGTATCCTATATTAATTATGCACATGCTCACTTTTGGGAGAAACTCAATCTTGAAGGTGAAACCTGTATGAAATTGTATGGCTTGTTATCATTTTCTCAGTTATCTCTTTGGGGATTTATACTTATGATATGGCAGTCAGTTTTAAACATTTCTGTGTGGGGCACCTCCTGCAAGCATTGACACATTGGTGGCAAAAACAGGGAGGCAGATTATTATCTGAACGGCAATAGATTGGGAGAAGGGGAAGTGCAACGAGACCTGGGTGTCCTTGTGCACCAGTCGCTGAAGGTAAGCATGCAGGTGCAGCAGGCGGTTAAGAAGGCAAATGGTATGTTGGCCTTCATAGCGAGAGGGTTCGAGTACAGGAACAAGGATGTCTTGCTGCAGTTGTACAGGGCCTTGGTGAGACCACACCTTGAGTATTGTGTGCAGTTTTGGTCGCCTTATCTGAGGAAGGATGTTCTTGCCATGGAGGTAGTGCAGCAAAGATTCACCAGACTGATACCTGGGATGGCAGGAATGACGTATGAGGAGAGATTGGGTCGATTGGGCTTGTACTCGCTGGAGTTCAGAAGAATGAGAGGGGATCTCATTGAAACTTATAAAATTCTAACAAGACTAGACAGACTAGATGCAGGAAGGATGTTCCCGATGGCCGGGGTGTCCAGAACCAGGGGTCACAGTCTAAGGATAAGGGGTAAGCCATTTAGGACAGAGATGAGGAGGAATTTCTTCACCCAGAGAGTGGTGAACCTGTGGAGTTCTCTACCACAGAAGGCAGTTGAGGCCAATTCATTAAATATATTCAAGAAGCAGTTAGATATATTTCTTAAGGCTAAAGGGATCAAGGGATATGGGGAGAAGGCAGGGACAGGGTACTGAATTTGAATGATCAGCCATGATCTTGTTGAATGGCGGAGCAGGCTCGAGGGGCCGAATGGCCTACTCCTGCTCCTATCTTCTATGTTTCTATGTTTCTATTCCCGGGAACTCTCGCCGTATCTTCCAAAAGATAGCATCAGCTATCGAAAGGCAAACAGTGCTTTTTTATTAATTTACAACCACGGAAATAATGTGCTAGTATGTCAATCATAGAAACATAGAAACATAGAAGATAGGAGCAGGAGTAGGCCATTCGGCCCTTCGAGCCTGCTCCGCCACTCAATGAGATCATGGCTGATCATCCAAATTCAGTACCCTGTCCCTGCCTTCTCCCCATATCCCTTGATCCCTTTAGCCTTAAGAAATATATCCAACTCTTTTTGAATATATTTAATGAACTGGCCTCCACCGCCCTCTGTGGCAGAGAATTCCACAGGTTCACCACTCTCTGGGTGAAGAAATTCCTCCTCATTTCAGTCCTAAATGGCTCACCCCTTATCCTTAGACTATGACCCCTGGTTCTGGACTCCCCGGCCATCATAAACATCCTTCCTGCATCTAGTCTGTCCAGGCCTGACAGAATTTTATAATCAATACAGACATTTCGATAATAGGAGGATAAGAACCTAATGACCTCAGGGACTTCCTGGGTTTCACTCATGGTTCCCCTCAGATCTGGAGACCCCAGTTTGAAAACCTATGATATAAACTCGGAGTTGCTTTGGACTTGCTCCTGTTCTGCGGCCATAACTTCACCGGAAGTGCGGCAGAATCTCCATTTCTATGCGTAAACTTCCAGTGAAGTTATGTTAACGGGACAGGAGCAGCTCTGACGAAGTTTATTGCCAAAATAACCGAAGAATATGCCTGAAAGAAATCTCAACTGAAATTATGATTGTGAATTAACTGGAAAGTTACTTTTTAAGTGTCCTCTCAATGCTGATGCAATTATTTTTTGAGAATGAAGAGTATGAAAGAAAGAACTTGCATTTATATAGTGCCTTTCACGACCTCAAGACATCCTGAAGTGCTTTACAACCAATTAAGTACTTTTGGAGTGTAGTCACTATTGTAATGCAGGAAACGTGGCAGCCAATTTGCACACAGCAAGCTCCCACAAACAGCAATGTGATAATGACCAGATAATAAAGAAAAAAGAAAGACTTGCATTTATATAGCATCTTTCACGACCACCGGATGTCTCAAAGTGCTTTACAGCCAATGAAGTACTTTTGAAGTATAGTCACTGTTGTAATGTGGGAAATGCGGCAGGCAGTTTGCGCAAAGCAAGCTCCCACAAACAGCAATGTGATAATGACCAGATAATCTGTTTTTGTTATGTTGATTGAAGGATAAATATTGGCCAGGACACTGGGGATAACTCCCCTGCTCTTCTTCAAAATAGTGCCATGGGATCATTTACGTCCACCTGAGAGAGCAGACAGGGCCTTGGTTTAACGTCTCATCTGAAAGACGGCACCTCCGACAGTACAGCACTGGAGTGTCAGCCTAGATTTATGTGTTCAAGTCCCTGGAGTGGGACTTGAACCCACAATCTTTTGACTCAGAGGCAAGTGTACTACCCACTGAGCCACAGCTGATCTATTTTAGTGATGTGGGTTGAGTGATAACTAACCTAGGACACCGGTGAGAACTCCCCAGCTCTTCTAAGAGTGCAATGGGATCTTTTACATCCACCTGTGAGGGCAGACAGCGCTGGCCCCAGAAATGTAAATGAGCAGAGCATGGCGTCAGTCAGCATGCAACGCTGACTTGACACCACGTCTGCAAACTTCGACCTTTTCACTGTATTTACTGCTGGGTCCTAAGCACGCTGAGAAAAGCGTGCATGAAGCAGCCCTGCCGAGATGCTGTCAGCACACCCTAAAGGGATACACACATCTTTCAGGTAAGTTTGGATTTAAAATTTTGGACTTTAAAAAATATTTTATTGAAGTAGTGGCTTGGTGCAATAGATGTTATAAGTTTTTAACGTGTGTAGGGAGTGCAGGGAGTGCTGCTGGACACTTGCAAGGCTTCAGATGGTAAAGGAACGCCTCGGAGAAGACAGAAGCAGCTGGAAATACTCAGCGGGGGGGTCAGGCAGCATCCATGGAGAGAGAAACAGAGTTCACGTCTCAGGTCGAGATGCTGCCTGACCTGCTAATTATTTCCAGCATTTTAACAGTACCTCACTGATAATCTTGGTATTAAAATCCAAGTAAGGTGTGAAGCTGCGGTTCTTGCCCATTAGTATCTGCTAAGCACGCCAGTAAAAGTTTGGGCTGATGTATTAAGGTATAAGTGAATATTTAATGGTGTGATAAGTCATAAGTACTGTCAAACAAACTCTCTAGCACTGAAAATTTAATTTTACAAGTGTGGTGTTTCATTCCTTTAGAATTTAATTAGTGTTGAAGATTTTTTTTAAATTGTAATAATTTTTTTACTTTTTCTGCCTCTCTCTTTTATTTCTCTCGTAATCCCATCTTTGTTTCCCTCTCTTTCTTTTGCTTTCTGTACATGATTTAAATCTAATTTATGCTTCCTGGTTTATACTTCCTGGTTTAGACCCTGCGTATCCCAGTGAGGATTCTTCTATCTGATTGGTTGAAGAGCCACACTGTTGCTTTACCTGCTCATGCACGCCACAGATCCCCTGTAGAGGGTGGCGCGCTGCATCAGATGCCCGATTACAGCAAGTCTCTGCTCAAAAGCCTGCAAAAACTCTGTGGGCAGTGTAGTGAACGGCGAGCACCGTTCCTTCGCCACTGACCACAAAATCCAACCAATATGTTCTTTTTAATCATTATACTTGGTAGCTGTTAACACTAAAGTCAGACTTGAAACACTAATCTGTTCATAAAATGAATTCCTAGGCTTTCATTAGTTTGAAGTAAAATAAAATGGAAATAACAGTTCACCAGCAGTTGTCATCAATATTAATAATTGCATTATAGGTTTTCATAAAAATGATTTCCAAATGGTTGAGCATTGTGTTAAAACCCATGATAAGCGCATGATTGGCTTTAACCTTCAAAACCTTTGATTACTTTCTGTCAGTGCCGCTGTTGTGGAGTCTGGTGGAAATCAATAACAACAACTTGCATTTGTATAGCTCCTTTAACATAGTAAAACATCCCAAAGTGCTTCACAGGAGCATTATCAGTCAAAATTTGACATCAGATCGCAGGCAATGTCACAAATTAAACATTTTAACAAACACATTAAAGGGTTTGAATATGGAGAACCACTTTAGCATCAAACTGTTGATGCCAAAACAATCATTACATAATAAAACATGCAATAAATGCCCACTATTAAATCTATTACTGGTCAATTAACAACATTGTATGAACTTTCATTTTAACAAAGCTGATTTTGATGACATTAAAAATAACTTTTTTGTATGCGTAGCAAAGATAAAATAACTGTTGTACCAGAATGTTTAAAACAAACCAGGTAGAAGTGAAAGGGGTGTGTGTGAACACCCATTCTCATTTCAGGATAGGACGTGGCTTTTAACATTATAAATAATTGTATGGCCCCTTGACAAAATTAGTAGGAGGATGAAAAGCAACTTGTCTCCAGCACTGGAATTGCAGTGAGACCACAAGAGCTGACCTTCTTAAAAGGAGATTAATTTTACCCAACTAATGAAAATGTCAAACAAAATACTCATCTGTAGACTTTGGCAAAATTTATATTAAAAATTAGTGGGGTATGCACGTTAGATTTAATTGATTTAATGCTGTGTGTTCCTGAAGTGTTCACTTTGCTGGTCCATTGGTCTTCTGTTCAGTTGTATCTTAAAATTTAATATGCGGACATTAGCCCCAGCTGCACTATACTGCCACCCAGTGTCTATATAACTTTTTACAAACACAGCATCCAGAATACAATGGGGAAGAATTTGCGGTCGGTATGGTGGTGTACTCAGAGTACGCCGTCATACCGCCTTTGGAATGGACAGCAAGCGCATGTGCTAAATCTCAAACTTGTGATTGGTCAAGTTCCGAATTGACAGATCATCCGCTCTGACTGTGATATCTTTATTGCTGGTGCAGAGTTGGGTTAATTGCCCACCAACTGCCCAGCAATTATGCAGTAAAACTTTACGGCTGGTGCAAATAGGCGCAGGAGCCTGTTTGCACAGCGTAAGGGGAGGGGATAGGCATCAGCTTGAAATGTACACCCATCATGATAAAAAAAAATTCAAAATAAATATATATATCCACCTAACTATCTCCTGATCCCAACACAACTCTACCAAGAATAAGAGGCTGATTTATTTATTAATTTACCGGGATGAGTGAAACCAAAAATCATGAATGGGCATCGGAGATTTCTTTTTCCTGATTGGAGGACCACCCCACATGATCCTCAGATATGCTATGCACATGGTGTGCCCCTGGGATCCCTGGGCCACTATGCTGCGCTCAACTCCATAGTGAAACAAAGCAAGTTTTCAAAGGAGGCCTCGCACCAGGTAAGCACGGATTTCTTTCTGAGATCGGCGGCGTACTCCTTAGCTACGTCGCAACCACAATTTCAGGGCTAATATTTTACCGAGTTAATCTAAAATGAAACCAGTTACATGAAGCATGAAATAGCTTTCCAATCCATTGGAGTAGAGGGAGATAAGGGGCAGGATTTTCATTGGGCCGTGGAAGCGGGATTGGAGGCGTGTGGGGGGTTAAAATCCTGAAATCGGGGGGGCACAAACCCATCCCGCCCCCCAACCCGCCTCCATGCCAGTTTCAAAGGAGGCGGGTACCCGACCCGCACTGGGACCTGCCTCCCCGAGGCGGGAATGGGATTAGTGCCAATTAACTGCTTGTTAACAGGTGGTTAACAGGCAGTTTTTAGCCTAATCCCTATTTTCATTGGTGAAATGTGGGATTCCCGACGGCTCCAAACCACGCCAAGTTAGCGAGGCAGGTCATCGGGCTGAAGGGCTTGGAGGGGTCGAGATGTCAGTGTTCAGGTGAGTGATGGGTGCATGAGTGCAGAGGTAAGTGTGTTTGGTGTGTGTAAAGTGTTAAAAGAAGTTTTACTTAAATGTACTTACCTTTACAGCCTTCCTTCCTTCAGGTCTCGGGAGTTCCTCATCTCACCGGCACAGAAAGCAGAATGGCTGTGAGCTGTCAAAAGTTGCAGCCTTCCGCTTTCTGTTCTGGGGAGATCTCTAAATCATCCTGAGAGGAAGGAATTAACCTGGAGTACAAATTGTCAGTGTTTGACAGCTTCAAACAGCTGTGAAACGCTAATATTTCATCTGTCAAAAGCTCTTGACAGGTGAAATGTCAATCTGTGACATCACCTGTTGCCGGGTGGCCCTTAATTGGCCTGCTGAGCCCACTGGGCGGGCTCAACAAGGTCAATCAAGTCTAAATCGCGTGGGTTGGCTAGAACTCGATGGAGGCGGGACTACAACCCCGAATGCTGTAGTCCCGCCTCCTACCCGCCTCCTCAATGAAAATCCTGCCCAAGGACTTTTACCGAAAGAGGAGATCTCTAAATATTCAATAATACAGTTAATGTAGCTAAACACATCACTGGTGTGGGAAGTGCAATGCAATGAACTTGCATTTATATAGCACCTTGACAGGTCCTCAGGATGTCCCAAAACATTTCACAGCCAATGAACATATTTGAAATGCAGTCACTTGTTACTTGGGTAAACACTGTGTGCATAGCAAGGTCCCACAAAGAGCAAATGAGATAAATTACCACTCATTCTGTTTTTGATAGGGAGGAATGTTGGCCAGGATACCAGGAGAACTCCTTTTTCTTCTTTGAATAGTGCCTTGGGGTGTTTAATGTCCAGAAGAGCAGGCAAACGGGGCAATCTAGTATGATCAAGCTAAGAGTGAATCTTTTTTTTTGGCGTGGGCAGAGTCAGTACATTGCTAAAAGTTTTTTTTTAATTTACCATTTATTATTCAACAGAAGCTTTTCCTCCATCGCCTCCTTTTATGCACATCAAGTACAACTCTACAGCCTGGAGGAATCTAAAAGTCATTTTTGTAGCTGATATAATTTGCTTCGTGCATATGCGGGTAGGTTATTTAGGTGAGAAGAATTAGATCCCTAGCAACATTATAAATATATGATCTATATTTTATAAAGTTGGGACTTCTAATTTTTTTTACGGTGGAAAACCTGACAACATGAACTCTGTATTTTGCACTTACTGTTTTCCCTGTCACACAACGAAATTAATAAGAATTAATAACAAATTAGGATCAATAAAGAACTGGAAGAACTAGTGGGCTATCAACCCATAATGAGATTACAAGTAGTAACAAATCATGGCTGGCAGAAATAATGACCATTGTAACAGCTACACAGCAACAAATTCAAGAGGAACAAATATATTTACAGCTAAATGTGCATTTAGCAAAATAGCCTGAAGCAAAAAAAAGTATTAACATTAGACATGATTAAAGAGAGTTCTATAATTCTCAGTACAGCTCAGTTATTAGTTATTAAAGTAGTTATAAATATTGACATTCACTTATTTAGAGAAAAATCATTTTAATCAATTTGGGAAAAGAGCGGGGGGAGTGGGACTAATTGGTTAGCTACTTCAGAGTCGATACAGGCACGATGGGCCGAATGGCCTCCTTTTTTTTATTCGTTTACGGGATGTAGGCGTCGCTAGCAAGGCCAGCATTTATTGCCCATCCCTAATTGCCCTTCAGAAGTTGGTGGTGAGCCGTCTTCTTGAACCGCTGCAGTCCGTGTGGTGAAGGTACTCCCACAGTGCTGTTAGGGAGGGAGTTCCAGGGTTTTGACCCAGCAACGATGAAGGATCGGTGATATATTTCTAAGTAAGGATGGTGTGTGACTTGGAGGGGAACTTTGAGGTGGTGGTGTTCCCTTGCGCCTGCTGCCCTTGTCCTTCTAGGTGGAAGAGGTTGTGGGTTTGGGAGGCGCTGTCGAAGAAGCCTGGGCGAGTTGCTGCAGTGCATCTTGTAGATGGTACACACTGCAGCCATGGTGCGCCGGTGGTGGAGGGAGTGAATGTTTAAGGTGGTGGATGGGGTGGCAATCAAGCGGGCTGCTTTGTCCTGGATGGTGTTGAGTGTTGTTGGAGCTGCACTCATACAGGCAAGTGGAGAGTATTCCATCACATTCCTTACTTGTGCCTTGTAGATGGTGCAAAGGCTTTGGGCAGTCAGGAGGTGAGACACTCGCTGCAGAATACTTAGCCTCTGACCTGCTCTTGTTGCCATAGTATTTATGTGGCTGGTCCAGTTAAGTTTCTGGTCAATGGTGACCCCCCAGGATGTTGATGGTGGTGGATTCGGCAATGGTAATGCTGTTGAATGTCAAAGGGCAGTGGTTAGACTCACGTTTGTTGGAGATAGTCATTGCCTGGCACTTCTTTGGCACGAATGTTACCTGCCACTTATCAGCCCAAGCCTGAACGTCGTCCAGTTGCATGTGGGCATGGACTGCTTCATTATCTGAGGAGTTGTGAATGGTGCTGAACACTGTGCAGTCATCAGCGAACATCCCCATTTCTGACCTTATGTTGGTGGGAAGGTCATTGATGAAGCAACTGAAGATTGTTGGGCCTAGGACCCTGCCCTGAGGAACTCCTGCAGCAATGTCCTGGGGCTGTGATGATTGATCTTCAACCACCACAACCATCTTCCTTTGTGCTAGGTATGACTCCAGCCCATGGAGAGTTTTCCCCCCGATTCCCATTGACTTCAGTTTTACTCGGGCTCCTTGATGCCACACTCTGTCAAATGCTGCCTTGATGTCTAGGGCAGTCACTCTCACCTCACCTCTGGAATTCAGCTCCTTTGTCCATGATTGGACCAAGGCTGTAATGAGGTCGGGAGCCGAGTGGTCTTGGCGGAACCCAAACTGGGCATCAGTGAGCAGGTTATTGGTAAATGCCACTTGATAGCACTGTTGATGACATCTTCCATCACTTTGCTGATGATTGAGAGTAGACTGATGGGGCGGTAATTGGCCAAACCTCCCTACTTTTGTATTCAATTCCCCTCGCAATAAATGATAACATTCTATTAGCTTTCCTAATTACTTGCTGTACCTGCATACTAACCTTTTGCGATTCATGCACTAGGACACCCAGATCCCTCTGCATCTCAGAACTCTGCAATCTCTCACCATTCAGATAATATGCTTCTTTTTTATTCTTCCTACCAAAATGGACAATTTCCCATTTTCCCACATTATCATCCATTTGCCAGATCTTTGCCCACTCACTTAACCTATCTATATCCCTTTTTAGCCTCCTTATGTCCTCTTCACAATTTACTTTACTACCTATCTTTGTGTCATCAGCAAATTTAGCAACCATACCATCAGTCCCTTCATCCAAGTCATTTATATAAATTGCAAAAAGTTGAGGCCCCAGCACTGATCCCTGTGGCACACCACTTGTTACATCTTGCCAATCAGAAAATGACCCATTTATACCTACTCTTCTATCCATGCCAATCTTCTATCCATGCCAATATGTTACCCACTAGACCATGAGCTTTTATTTTCCGCAATAACCTTTGATGTGGCTCCTTATCAAATGCCTTCTGGAAATCTAAGTACAGTACATCCACCGGTTCCCCTTTATCCACAGCACATGTTACTTCCTCAAAGAATTCCAATAAATTGGTTAAACATGATTTCCCTTTCACAAAACCACATTGACTCTGCCTGATTACCTTGAACTTTTCTAAGTGCCCTGTTACAACGTCTTTAATAATAGCTTCTAACATCTTCCCTATGACAGATGTTAAGCTAACTGGCCTGTACTTTCCTGCTTTCTGTCTCCCTCCCTTTTTGAATAAAGGAGTTATTTGTCCTGCTTTTTGTGGACAGGACATACCTGGGCAGTTTTCCACATTGTTGGATTGTTGCCTGTGTTGTAGTTGTACTGGAACAGCTTGACTAGAGGCGTGGCTAGTTCTGGAGCACAAGTCTTCAGCACGATAGCCGGGATGTTGTTGGGGCCCATAGCCTTTGCTGTATCCAGTGCGCTCAGCCGTTTCTTGATATCACGTGGAGTGAATCGAATTGGCTGAAGACTGGCTTCTGCGATGGTGGGGACCTCAGGAGTAGGCTGATATGATTCTGCGCTGTATGCTTCTATGATCTATTTACAGCATTCTATAAAATATTTAAAAACACACTGGCTAATTTAATATGGCTCAGTATCACACCAGGTGGGGGTGTCCAAAACTAATGGTCATAAATATAAGATAAACACTAATGAATTCAATAAGGAATTCAGCAGAAACTTCTTTACCCAGGGAATGGTTAGAATGTGAAACTTGCTACCACATGGAGTGGTTGAGGCGAATAGCACAGATGCATTAAAGGGGAAGTGCATGAGGGAGAAAGGAATAGAAGAATATACTGATAGGGTGAGATGATGTAAGGTGGGAGAGAATGGAAAAGCTGGGGTTGTTCTCCTTAGAGCAGCGAAGGTAAGAGAATATCTGATTAAGGTGTCCAAAATTATGGATGGTTTTGATAGAGTAAATAAGGAGAACCTGTTTCCAGTGGCAGAAGTGTCAGTAACCAAAGGACACAAATTTAAGATGATTGACAAAAGAACCAGATGCAACATGAGGAAAGATCTTTTTACACATTGAGAGTTGTTGTGATCTGGAATGCACTGCCTGAAAGGGTGATGGAAGTAGATTCAATAGATTCAGAAGAATATTGTATAACTACTTGAAGGGAAAAAATTTACATTAAAAAATCAGACACCTGATCGCATGCAACTGTTTCTGGAGCACCCGATTTTCTGATGGATGGTTTGAGGGCAAAAAAGGAGGTGACGGCCATTCACAGTCTTATGCTAAGCTTAAAATTCCCTCATTAAAAGGTCCCTTGATGAATTTCACAGCTTCAGACAAATTTTGTGTGTTTTAATGTATGTATGGTTGGATTTCTCTCCATACATTAGTTGATTTTGCTGGATAGTCTTTTATTTTTTTTATCCATGCCCACTGTTCTGGACTGATGGACATTTTTACATGCAATAGCACCCTCTGGTGGCAGTTATTGTGTTAACAGTTTGTAAGCTGGAAAGGTCATCTGTTCCTTTCTTCCTGTGTGAGGTCATTTGACCTTTGTTCCTTTCTTCCTGTGAGAGGTCATTTGATCTTCTTACCTTTCTTCCTGTTGACCCCAGGAAGCAGTTTTGCCAGGAAGAACCTGACTTGAGTAATGGAGAATTTGCTATGAGAGGTTCCACTTACAATCTAATGTAATCTGACTTCATATGTTAGGCCAAACGCAATATCTGTGAGTATCTTTAGTTCTTAGCATAATAGCAATGTTGTCAGAGTAATATTTTGATAATACTATGTTTATAAAAGGTTAATATTTAATAGTTACAGAAGTTAGTTCAAATGTTAGTTAGTTATACAATTAGTCTATTCTACTGTTGTAAATATGTTTGTATCTTGTGTAATATCGAATGTGTAGTACTCAGTTTATGTACAAAACATACTTTGTCTTTGTTTACAGTTTCACAAATTTGTTCAAGTAAAAGCTTCAAAACAGCAAACGGCTTCAGGAAGAATTATTTTGAATGAGTGTTTAACTTGCTGGATAGCTAGATAGGAGCACGTCTAGCACGGCCAGTACCACCCCCCTCCCCCCACCCACCCAACTGTGTCAATACATCAGTCCATTATTCTTGGTTGCTGCTAGCATTGAAATTGCACTGTACAGGGAGGTGAGGGCAGATATTTCAATATGGCGGGGGGGGGGGCTGGCTGGGGTTCTGAATCCATTGCATAATTGAGAGAAGCAACAAGTTTTGCGAGAGGCCAAAACAAAGCAGGTACAATGAAACCTGAAGCATTTTGGCCGCACTTGTCACTATCCTGGGACTATTGTTACCAACTTTAGTTGGAGGTTTGATCACATGGCATTTGCTGCAATTTGTAAAGCACCGGGGCAGGGTGGTCTGCACTCCCGGTGTTGACCTGCCTTTGTCTTCCACCAGAACCACGAGCCACTGGAGCCTGCTCTGCTTTGCCAGCTTTTCATGCTCTCCCTCCCTCCAACTTAGTTAACATGCTATAACAAGTCACACATTTTCTGGGTCTCGTATATGTCTTTTATTTCTCTGCTTTCTCTCACCATGCCTTCTTTTGTCTTGTGCCATTATCAGTTCTGATAGTCAACCGTCTCCTGTCCGCCATCCAATCAATTTAACAGCTCATTCTCTTTCTTTTCTTGTGTATGTGATCTCTTTCTTTCCCACCTCACTCTTTTCCGTTTTATAAGCTGTTCATCCACACGATCTTCATGCACTGACGAAAGTCTCTGCTTGAAAGATTGATATTTTCCTTTCTTTACAGATGCTGCCTAGCTTGCTGAGTGTTCCCAACTTTTTCTGTTTTGATTTGAGATTTCCAGCATTAGCAGTATTTTGAGGGCAGGGGGTTTCTTTATAATTTTGACTGAAATTATTGAAAGTAAAAATATCAACAGGATTTAGTCAAGCTTCACTTTCACCCACAGCTCCGAGAGAATGTAACTCCTTTTTAAACTAAGGATGTTGTAAAACACATCATGCAACAAAAAATTCAGCAGAGTCCGCTTGCAGTGTTCACCACTTGTAGCGAAGAAGTGGGTGTGCTGCTCAATTTTGAAATGTAAAATCTGCATTTAATTGAGTGCTGTATTTGTACATCTACTTGTGGTACTCACTACAAGGCAATTGTGAAAAGCGCAGCAGCAAAAACCTTTCCAGGGTGCTTATTGGGTGGATGCTGAGAAGGAGTTATTTTTTAAAATCCTGGCAATCATACTGTTGGGAAAGTTACATTTTTAATGGGGACCTGGTTTGATTGAAGTGCACTCTGCTCCCACATCCATCAGCTCTGAAACCTGAGAGAGCAAGCGGTGAAAAAAAAACCAAGACGGTTTGGATCACTGAGATCTTCAGAGGATACGAGCTGCCTTCGCCTCCACTGTGAAGGTCAAGTTGTGGTCACATGGTGGATTGTTGGAGATAGCAATTTTCAGGAGCCAATTTATGCCATTAATGCTTTTATACACACTCACTTTATACACACTCACTTCATAGTTTATTTTATTTAACAGCTTCTAAACTACTCCAGTGTAGAAAGGTTGTTATTTTGGGGGAGCCACTGTTCACTGGGACACTCATTTAGTGAACCAACCACCATAGTCACAGACTACAACCCAGTGGCTGGTATCAATATTGGAGTGAATCAGTTTTAATGTATTCCAGGAAGTAAATTAACAATTTACCTTAAGTAATATAAATAGATATATGTATGCTTTCACATTTAAACTTCAATCACAAAGTATAAAACCTGAAACTGATGATTCGGTATAAGTTAGTCACCATTTTTCCAAGTACATTTTTGCTCAGTTTTAAACTTTCACTTTAATAACTGGACAAGCTTAAATGCTTTTACTTTAGAGGAATGTCTACTTTGTCCAATGCTTGATAATTTTCACAATGGCAACATGATATCAAGATAACTGTAACTCAATTAATTTGACTGCTGAAACTCATCTCTTACAATGCCATTGTAATTATGTTGTGTAAATCAAAGTTGAACATTTTCCAACTTTTAGGCAGGGAGAGGATAAAAGAGTAAAGAAAAAGATCTGCTTAGTACCCTAAACTGCTCAATGAGCAGTGTATAATCCATGAACTGCAGACCTTGCATAATGTAATGGATAATCCTGAGCCCACATAGATTTTCTTTGTACAATCATTTCTCTTGCCAGTTGCAGGGTGCACTTTTGAACACAGTTAGGTAAGAATATTAAAGGTTCCGGAACCAAGGTGGGTAGATACAGATCAGTCATGGTCTACTTGAATGGCAGAAGAGGCTTGAGGGGCTGAATGACCTACTCCTGTTCCTATGTTCTTAGTTAAAAGTCTCACAAGTATAGGTGTGGAATTTCCTCGTGGCTGGTCCCGCTCTGTCCGTCGGAAGTGATCCAGCATTCCAACGAAGTTACGGTGGTTAAGGCGGGACTGGCCACGAGGAAATTCCAGGCTATGTCTTGAAATGGGAAGCAGGGAATGGCTGGGAGCCTGTCAACAGAAGACAGACAGCTGTATCTGCAGAGACTCGACCCCCAGGGAGACAGGTATGACGGTGGGGATGGGATGCGGGAAGGGTTTCACGCCAGCAGCTGTCCCGCGAGAAGTAAATAAGTGCGCAGGCTCAACCGTGAAAGCAAAGTAATTTTCCCTTGGATTGCCAGCAGCGGTGCCCAGGAGATCAATCTTCCATCCGAGGGAATCCCGGCCAATCCAGGACGGTTGGCAACCCTGCCTAGGACTGCTTCACTGGCCCCACCACAGGTAACAGAGTATGTTAGAAGAAACCCGTCTTTCACCGTCTCCACTTCACAGGATAGGCAGCCACAGTTGTGCCAACTACTGTATGATGACCAGCCGACAACATCTGGGTATGGATGGCTCCTCCTGCAGAAGGGCCTTTGAGAGAACAAGGCTGCCCTCTGCATCCATGCCTGCTGACCCCACTGAGAAACCCCGAACAGCAGAGGAATGCCTCAGCCTGGACTCCTGTTTGCTGTTCCTTGGCTGCCACTTCCAGGTTAAAAAAAAGTGTGCAATTTAGATTAGGCACAATGAAGGAGTGTTTTCAAAAGGGTAATGGTTGTGTGTAATAATGCAAATGGTACCTTCCATACGGTGTGGGAATTACCAACTTAGGTTTGTCCCATGTGAGATGTGCCCCACAAGAAATGTTTTCAAGTGGCCAGTAGTAGAATTAAAATCCTAGTTACAGCCAGTGAGATACCCTCAGTAGCTGGCTAGACACTAAAGCTCCCTGTCATCTCCAGTATAATAGCTGGATCCAGCAAAGCATCCAGGCATTGATGAGCAACATGGCATTACCACACATTCAGCTACAGACTCATTTACCAGGTCAAACCTGGCTGCTGTTGGGCTTATCTTGCAGATAGAATCACATGAGAAATGAAATCTCATGGTTCTGTGATTTGAATTTTTCTTTTTTGTAGGAACCCTGCAAAATTCTCTTGTAAAGTGCACAAATCCCTTTATATATGGAGCATTACAAGTGAGGTAGTTTACCTTTTATCTTTTGTTACTTTTTTCTGTTGGTCTCTGCAAAAATCCAAGATATACGGGTGGAAGGCCTTAGAATGAGAAAGTGAATTGGTTAGTGAACCTGCACCGAGATTTAAATAGGGGAGGGGGAGATTCACAAATTGCTGGGGCCAAGGCCACTGGATTCATTTGATTAATCCATTGCCCAGTACAATACTAAACAGGGTGTTAATAGACATGCAGCAGGTTTGTAATGTGAAACCGTTCTAGAAAGATCCACAGCTTAGTTTCACAATGTCACATAGGTCGCAGGTGATCATTGTCCTGTTTAGAGGACCACTTGGAGATCTGATCAGGGAGTTTAAGAAATTACAGAATTCTAGAAGAAAGCTCACTTTTGTTGGAGAGCATTTTTCTTTCCGCAACAAGAATTGTTGACCTCATCAGAGGAGCTGGTGAGACCGATTGTGGAGGAAGCTGAACAGCAACCTCAGGACATCCAAAGCAAGTGTTGCATTTAGAGATTCAGCTCCCTCCAGGGTGCAGCCCAAAAGAATAAGGCACTTTTATACTGATCTTTCTTTAACATGGATTCCAGGATCCTGGCACCCATTTCGGTTAGCCAAGACAGCGGTCAGTATATGAAAACTGGATTTAACAGCGTAAACATTAGGAGCTGAGTCTGAATGCCAGAGTCCTAGAATAATGTAAAACATTGATTCACCAATTTTCCAGAAGGGAGCAGTGTGGAATTTTAAAATGCTTTTATATTGTACAAGTGCTACCAGGTTCCTGAAGGTTTTGCAAAGCTAGCCGAAAGGCAAATGGAACTGCCCGACCTGAGAAAACTGCCAGCTTGGAAGACCGGCTAAAAACGGGCCTTCTGCTCAGTGAGTCACAGGAATTATCAGCGGTTTTACATTTGATTGACAGCCAGTTGCACAAGACCCACACTTCAGGAACTGAGTGGCATTAGCATTGGCACAGAAAATAAAAATGCCTTTAAATATATTTCCGGAGGTAAGCAGCTCAGCATGAATGAGTACAGTATGAATTCTGTTGCAGTCTGCAGGTCAGGGCTGACACTGAGTGTGGGAAATTCATCCCCTGGGGCAGGCTGAATGCCAGCAAATGTTCGTAACGTCACACTCAATTGATTCTGTGATGCTGCCTGGGTGTGGTGAAGCTGACAAAATCCAACATTAATAATTCTCAAATGGGACAGAATTTTTTACCAAGACTCTGATGAAGAAAGTGTAGATCCCAATCTCTCTAAATCTTTTGTCACTTGAGTGCTTCTAGATTATTATAAATCTCTAGGCTGCATGAAAATTAAACAGGGCTAAATGGTGTGTTGACACCATGGCCCCAATATTAGAATCAGAGAATGATACAGCACAGAAGGAGGCCATTCAGTCCATTGTTTCTGTGCCAGCTTCTTGAAAGAGCATTCCAATTAGTCTCCCTCCCCTGCTCTTTCCCCATAGCCCTGCAACTTCTTCCTTTCAAGTATTTATAATAATAATAATTCAACTTTATTGTCATTGTACAATGCACAAGTACATGAACAATGAAATGTGATCTTGCAAGCTCCCATGAGTCCAGTACAAATAACATTAAATGTAAATAGCACCGTCCTGGGAGAAGCAAAGCCCCTACGTCTGTGCGTGCCGCCATTCCATTTCCACCATTCCTCCTGTCTGACAATCTTCAGCCCAACACCCGGGCCTGCTCACCAGCCGCCTCTCCCGGGGCTCCTTCCGTGACCTTCTCACCAACCGCCCCTCCTCGGGGCTCCTTCCATGACCTTCTGCACCTGGTCTATCCCTGATAGTCACCCCTCCAGGCACTAACCAGGCCTGGCTCTGCTTAGCTTCCAAGTCTTGCCAGTGACCCTGTCCCTAGTCCCAGGAACAGGGCTTTCAAAACTTTCAAAAAGTTACTATTGAATCTGCTTCCGCCACCCTTTCAGGCAGTGCATTCCAGATCACAACAACTCGCTGCGTAAAAAAATTCTCCTCATCCCGCCTCTGGTTCTTTTGACAATTACTTTAAATCTGTGTCCTTTGGTTACTGTAGTGTATGTACCTTGAAGAAGGAACTATATTCTGCAGCCCCTGTATGCTGCAGTACCAGTAGTGACCACCCCTGTATATAAGCCTGTGCAGTAACTTTGTATAGTAGTTCCAGTTTTGTCTCCATTCAGTAAACACCTGTTATAACCAACTTCTGCAGTCCGTGTCTCAATTACACACGGACGTTACATTGGCGACGAACAGATCCGAAATTACCTACAGTTCTGCACCACCTCACGGGGATCCATCCCTGAAGCGAAGCTGTCAGAGGTCGAGGCCAGAAGGAAGAAATCCAAAAAGAAAAAAAAACAAACAGAAGAAACGGGCATCGACCATGGGCAACCGCCCTCTGATTCATCGAATTTGAAGATTTGCAGGAGAGGCTGTCGAGAGTTGGGCTTGGTTCTCCGGTCTATGGTGTTCCAGCTAATCGGGCTGGTGGCAGGTAGTACACTGATCCTTCCTGGGCTGCGGCGGGCTAGAGCTCGATCGGGTGGCTTTTCAACGGGGCCGAGCAGTGTTGTCGGGAAGAGGAGAGAGAGAGAGAGAGAGGGTGGAGCACACAGGGCGCAGCCGGTGCTACGAAGCCGGGCAGCGTACAGACCCGAGAAGAGGGAGGAAAGTGTCCCATAGGGTCTGCTCTGATGACGGGAACAGTAATTCAAATAAAAGAAATTAGAAGCGCAGAAAGCCACGAGGAGCTGCAGTTTGCCACGGGGACCGCGGAGAGCGGCGTTGGCAGCAGCGCGGGGGGAAGTGCGCGATAACCATAGGGCGCGCCATCAAGGCATAAAAACACCCACAACAGCGCTGGCAGCAGCGGAAAAGAAGGCAAAGCGCGGGAGGCGCCATTTTGTTCAATTGGGGAAGAAGGCAAAGCGCGGGAGGCGCCATCTTAGATCGCCAAGATACCGAAGACTGGCAATATCACTGCCTTCGATAAAGCAATAGAAGACTGGACCACGTATGTGGAAAGAGTTGAAGTATATTGCAAGGCAAATGAAGTAGCCGATGAGAAAAAGGCATCGGTACTACTAAACTAAATGGGCGCAAGAACGTACGACCTATTGCGGAACCTGATCACTCCAGTCAAACCGATGGAGAAGAGTTTTAACGAAATTGTTGATATCCTACAGGAACACTTAAATCCTACACCGCTGTTGATAGCAGAAAGATTTAAATTCCACAAGAGAAATCAGCATAAAGATGAGAGCAATGCTGATTACCTTACGGAACTACGCAAGCTATCAAAGCACTGCCAGTTCAGAGCAGGACTGGCAGATATCCTACGGGACAAATTTGTCTGTGGACTCCTGAGTGAAGGAACCCAGAAGAGGTTACTCTCAGAGAAAGAGCTGACGCTAGATAAGGCTTTCAGCGTGGCAGTATCGTATGAAGCAGCAGCAAGGGGAGCTGCGGAAATACAGCAAAAGCCACAGGAATACGGCACCCATGAAATGACACGGGGATCTGAAAAATGTTATCGCTGCGGCAGAACAACCCATGACCAGAAGGACTGCTGGTCCAAGGACAAAACATGCAGGCAATGCGGAAAGATGGGACACATTGCACGAGTTTGCAGGTCCGGGAAGAAGACTAACGACAACAAAAAGACTACTAAGGAAAAGTACAGGAAAGTACAAAAGATGACGGACAGTAGTTCCAAAGACCAGAAGAGCGATAGTGAATCCGGGAACAAGAGACTAAACTGTCTCAAACTACACAACGTAATCACAAAAGAGGATCACCGAACCATTTGGGTCACCCTCACGATAGCAGGGTCCCAAGTCAAAATGGAATTGCATACAGGATCAGCCCTGACCGTCATGAATCGACGAGACTACGAGCGGCTATTCTCACACATACCCTTGAAAGACACATCCATTGTCTTGAAGACATATACGGGGCAGAAAGTATACCCCAGAGGGAAAATAAGGGTGCCTGTCGAATACAACGGCAAGGAAATACAGAAATTGTATCCGTACATACTGCAAGATGCTGGACCACCATTATTGGGACGTGAATGGATCAGAAAGATAAGTTTCTCCATTCAGGCACTGACTGTGGCTGGTAAAAAGGATGACGATGTCACACCTGGACGATTGTCAAAAATCTTAGCTAACGCTAAAGAGGTATTTCAACAAGAACTGGGAACTCTTAAAGGCATAACCGCCTCGATAAAAATAGAAGAGAATGCAATTCCCAAGTTTTTCAAAGCAAGACCGGTACCGTATGCAATTCGCCCAGCCATCGAGGCAGAGCTGGAGAATCTGGAGAATGCAGGCGTGTTAACTAAGGTAGACTGGAGCGAGTGGGCGACACCCATCGTTCCTGTCATGAAGAAAACGTTAAACAATAAGTCTGAAGAGCCAAGGAAGGTTCGCATCTGTGGGGACTTCAAGGTGACTGTGAACCCAGTCCTTCACACAGTATAGTATCCTCTTCCGAGGATAGAAGATATTTTTGCCTCACTATCCGGAGGGAAACGTTTTACAAAAATTGACCTAGCACAATCATATTTGCAGATGGAGGTTGAAAAATCCTCTAGGAAATATCTCACGATAAACACTCACAAAGGCCTTTACCAGTATAATTGACTGGTTTTCGGAGTTGCATCAGCTCCGGCTATATGGCAAAGAGCGATGGAACAAGTCCTGCAAGGGATTCCGGGGACTCAGTGTTACTTGGATGACATCCTAGTGACGGGTGAAAATGGCAGTGAACACCTTGCCAACCTAGAGCAGGTGCTCACTAGACTAAGAGAACATGGGCTATGAGCCAATCGCCCCAAGTGCGAGTTTTTTAAGAAACAAATATCGTATTGTGGCCACGTGATTGATGAAGAGGGGTTACATAAGTCCCCTGACAAAATTGAAGTGGTAGTTAAGGCTCCAGCACCTGAAAATGTGTCGCAACTGAGGACATTCCTCGGATTGGTGAATTACTACCATAAGTTTTTGCCGAATTTGTCCACAATTCTGCACCCACTGAACGTCCTGCTACAAACTGGAGTAGCATGGAAATGGAGCGGTGAATGTAAGCGGGCCTTTCAGAAGTGTAAAGGCCTGATCACTTCAAGAGAAGTATTGGCTCACTACAACCCATCACTACCGATAAGACTGGCGTGTGATGCGTCTCCCTACGGCGTTGGAGCGGTACTATCACATAAATACCTTGATGGTTCAGAGAGGCCGATAGCTTTTGCATCACGCTCGTTAACTGCAGTCGAGCGTAACTATGCCCAGATTGACAGAGAGGCCCTCAGCCTGGTGTGGGGGGTGAAGAAGTTCAATCACTACCTGCACGGGCAGAAATTTACTCTACTAACTGATCATCAACCTCTTGTCTCCATTTTCAACCCTAAGAAGGGCATCCCGATAATGACAGCACAACGGCTACAGAGGTGGTCCCTTTTCCTAGGGGCACACCAATATGACATTGAGTACAAAGGAACTAAATAGCATGGGAATGCTGATGGATTGTCGCGCCTACCGTTGCCGACGGTGGAAGAAGCACCTGCAGTGGATCCTGTGGAGATATTCCACTCGGCCATAGTCGAATGTCTACCTGTGACGAATGCAAACATAAAAAAGGAAACACGAAATGACCCGACACTCTCCAGGGTCTATGATTTAACGGTGAAGGGATGGCCAGCACATGGCGAACCACTGTTGCCAGCATTCTCGCTGAGAAGAGAACAGCTGTCAGTGTACTGAGGAACCTTGATGTGTGGATCCAGAGTAGTAATTCCACCCAAATTGAAGGATAGAGTGCTCAATGAGCTTCATGAGGGTCATCTGGGAGGGGTAAAAATGAAGAACTTAGCCAGAGCGTTTGTGTGGTGGCCAGGAATCGACAGAGAAATCGAAGAGATGACCAAGAGCTGTACAGGATGCCAGAAGGTCCAAAACGCCCCACCACAAGCCCCTCTACATCCATGGGAGTGGCCCTCATCTCCATGGCAAAGGGTACACATTGATTTTGCTGGTCCATTTATTGCGGTGGATGCACATTCAAAGTGGCCAGAGGTAATAAAAATGTCCTCAACCACCACAGAAAAAACTATCACAGTCTTACGAACCATATTCGCCAGAAATGGGCTGCCTGAACAGATTTGCTCCGACAATGGACCACAGTTTGTGTCTGAAGAGTTCCGGAGGTTCTTAAAGAACAATGGTGTTAAGCATTACACATCCGCCCCATATCATCCAGCCACCAATGGATTGGCTGAGAGGTTCGTTCAAACATTCAAGAAGGCTATCAAGGCAATATGTAATGAAGACATACCCCTACAACACAAGGTGGATAACTTCTTGTTTGCCTACCGGAATGCGACACATGCGGTTACCAACCAAACTCCAGCCATGATGTTCTTCAATCGAAGACTACGATGCCGCTTGGATTTGGTTAAGCCAAACATCAGAAGAGATGTGGAGAACAGGCAGTTTCAGAATATGAATGAAAGGCCAACCAGGAGTTTCAAGATAGGTCAACCAGTTTTGGCCCGGGACTACCACACAGAGAAATGGCAGCCAGGAACGATCTGCACACGGCAAAGACCTCTAATGTATACCGTGGACGTTGGAGAGAGCATTGTAAGACGCCATGCTGACCAGAATCTAGAGTCACTGGAAAACGTCAAAGCTACACCACGATCCGATACACCCGGTGATGAAACCGAAGTACCAATTGCATCTACCTCAGAATCGGTGATATTGGAAGCAGACGAACCAAACAACGACGTTGATCCCGAATCAACTTTGCCAGAAGAACCTGATACCCCAAAGAGGCGTTATCCAGACAGAATCAGGAAGCCTCCTCAAAGACTGAATTTATAATTGATTAACTTCAGCTAATGTATATAGCAACTGTAATTGTAAATATGTTATTTAATTATTAATCGAATGTTATGTACTGTTTAGCTAAAAGGGGAGGAATTGTAGTGTATGTACCTTGAAGAAGGAGCTATATTCTGCAGCCCCTGTATACTGCAGTACCAGTAGTGACCACCCCTGTATATAAGCCTGTGTAGTAACTTTGTATAGTAGTTCCAGTTTTGTCTCCATTCAGTAAACACCTGTTATAACCAATTTCTGCAGTCCGTGTCTCAATTACACACGGACGTTACAGTTACCGACCTTTCTGCCACTGGAAACAGTTTCTCCTTATTTACTCTATCAAAACCCTTCATGATTTTGAACACCTCTATTAAATTTCCCCTTAACCTTTGTTGCTCTCAGGAGAACAACCCCAGCTTCTCTAGTCTCTCCTGATTTTTGAATGTTAATTAGGCCCCCCGTCTGCCTTTTGTGGGAGCCTTGTTGATGGCCTGATTTGTATTTGTTAAATTTTAAATAGGTGGGAATGGGGTCGGTTTGCTCAATCCCGATATTTTATCCCCCGACCCCCTCTGGCCCATCGGGGGGGGGGGCGGTGGGCGGTTGCCGGGTTGGTGGTTAAAATTGAGGCCCATGTGTCAAGGCCTTGGAGAGGGTGCAGAGGAGATTTACCAGAATATCTCTTATCTAAAACCTCTCCCATCAGCCTACCATTGGTGGGCATGCTTTCAGCCCCCTAAATTCCATGCTAATCATTCTTTCTTTGTCTGTTTTTCCTTATGCTGCTGTGAAGTATCTTGCAACATTTTCCTATGTTAAACACACTATATAAATGCAAGTTGTTGTTGCTTGCATCCTAAGATGTAATACTCATTTTATTCAACTCAAAGATAAATGGCTGAGTGAATCCTGCCACATATAAAGTCTAACATCTATCTACCACACAACACTCATATTATTCTGGAACAATGTAACACTCTGAATGTAGTCAGTAAACTGCAATTTAAGAAACTAAGCAGTAAATTGTAGGGAGAAAATATGAGTGGGTGTCCATCAGATCAGACGACACAAGTAAATCGAATAATTTAGTGAATAATTTTGAATTATTTGATTGGGCCCACTCTGGTTGCCAGGCTGGGTGACTTTCACACATCTACACTTACCAAACTAATGAGAAGGAAGGAAAAAATGATAAGAAATACATTCAATGGAGTAAAATTTATTTTATAGCTGTAGTATATTCCAAAATAATTCTCATACAAAGAAGAAAAATGCAGTACTACAACTAAATAAAATCGTCTGTTGTGCAGTGTCACCACTAGAGGTTGCCATTTTGCTAAGATGGAAAGAAATGACAGCAGGCTCATAGTGATGTCGTTTAGCTCCATTCGATGGAAGACTCCAATGAAAAAAAGTTTAGCTACATGAACATGAAGCTGTACACGGTAAAAGCTCACACACAGCTCGTTGGTAGAGCTATCCAATTTATCCCACTCCCCTGCTCTTTCCCCACAGCTCTGTAAATTGTTTCCCTTCAAGTATTTATCCAATTCCCTTTTGAAAGTTACTATTGAATCTGCTTCCACCGCCCTTTCAGGTAGTGCATTCCAGATCATAATAAATCGCAGCATAAACATTTTTTCCCTCATTTTGTCTATGGTCCCTTTGCCAATCACCTTAATTCTGACCCCTTTGGTTACCAACCCTTCTGCCACTGGAAACAGTTTCTCCTTATTTACTCTATCAAAATTGTTCATGAGTTTGAACACTTCTATCAAACCTCCTTTTGAAGAAGGGTTCGACCCGAAACGTCAACTCAACTCAACTCACAAACGGATGTTGCCTGACCTGCTGAGTTTTTCCAGCATTTTCAGCTGTTATTTCTCCTCATAACCTTCTCTGCTTCAAGGAGAACAACTCCAGCTTCTCCAGTCTCTTCACATAACTGAAACCCTGCATCCCTGGTACCATTCTAGTAAATCTCCTCTGCATACTTTTCAAGGCCTTGACATCCCTCCCAAAATGTGTTACCCAGAATTGAACACAATTCTTCAGCTGAGACATAACCAGTGTTTTATAAAGGTTTCGTATAACTTCCTTGCTTTTGTACTCTATGCCTCTATTATAAAGCCAAGTATCCCATATGCTTTTTTACCAACCTTCTCAACTTGTCTTGCCACCTTCAAAGATTTATGTATGTACACCCCAGACCTCTCTGTTCCTGCACCCCTTTAAAATTGTACCATTTAGTTCATATTGCCTCTCCTCATTCTTCCAACCAAAATGTATCACTTCACACTTCTCTGCGTTAAATTAAATCTGCCATGTGCCTGCCTATTTCACCAGTCTGTCTATGTCCTCCTGAAATCTGTTACTATCCTCCTTATTGTTTACTACATTTCTGAGTTTTGTGTCATCTGCAAACTTTGAAATTATGCCGTGTATACCCAAGTACAGGTCATTAATATATATCAAAAAGAGCAGTGGTCCTAATACCAACCTCTGGGGAACACCACTGTATACATCCCTCCAGTCTGAAAAACAACTGTTCACCACTACTCTCAGCTTTCTGTCCCTTGTATCCAAGCAGCCACTGTCCCTTTAATCCCATGGGCTTTAATTTTGTTAACAAATCTATAATGTGGTACTTTTTCAAACACCTTCTGAAAGTCCATAGACACGTTAACCGCACTACCTTCATTAACCCTCTCCGTTACTTCATCAAAGAACTTAAAGGCAAATCGTGTTTGACTAACTTGATTTAACAAATCCATTCTGACTTTCATTTATTGCCCATACTTTTCCAAGTGCCAATTAATTTTGTCCCGGAATAATGTACAATCATCAAAACAAGACTGGAATATTCAACTGTTTCCAATAGTTGAGGCATCAAGAATAAGGGACCATAGATACAAGGTTAAATGTAAGAGATTTAGAACAGAGGGCAGGAGAAACTTCTTTACACAGAGTTATGGAACTTACTTCCAGTGTTAGTGGTCAAGGCAGAAACTGTGTCAAGATTTGATTGGCTAGGTGGATGAAGAAAAAGGGGTTGATGGGATATGAGAACAGGGTGTGTAAATGTAATTAGAACTATTTGCTTGTTGGAGGGTGTTGTGTCTGTGTGTTGATAGAGACACTGAAGACAGGAGTTGGTTCATAGGTGTTTACTAAGCAAAGTCTGGAGGGGAACTAACGGATATAACTCAATATACAGGCTTATATAGCCCGAGTGGCCATTACCAGCATTACAGCACACATGGGGCTCTTAAAGGCACATACACTACAATTCCTCCCCTTTTAGCTAACCAGTACATAATATTTTAAGTAATTATTAATTACATGTTATAAGAAAAATAATATACACATTGCTGCAGTTAATTAATTATAAGTCAGTCTCTCTGGAGGCTTCCTGACTTGGTCCGGATAACGCCTCGGTGGTGTAGTAGTTTCTGGTGGTGTAGTAGGTTCTTTTGGCAAGGCTGATTCGGCTTGAATGCCAGTGTCGGGTTCATCGGGTTCCAGTATCACCGGATCGGAGGTAGATATGGGTATCTCTACTTCATCATTAGGCGTATAGAGTTGTGGTGTAGGTTGTCCCTTTTCGGATGACTCTATGATTTGGTCAGCATGGCGCCTTATTATGCTTTCTCCGATGTCCACGGTATACATCAGTGGTCCTAGTCGTGTGCAGATAGTTCCAGGCTGCCATTTCTCGGTACGGTAGTCCCGGGCCAAAACTTGTTGACCTATCTGGAAGGTTCTAGTTGGCCTTTCATTCATGCCTTGAAATTGCCGGTTCTCCACGTCCCTTCTGATGTTGGGCTTGATCAAATCCAGCCGGCATCTTAGGCTTCTATTGAAGAACATCATGGCGGGAGTGATTAAATTTCGTAACAGCCCGTATGTCTTTGTGCCCATTAGATTCAGCAGTACTGAAGCTTTTTTTTCATCTTCTATTCCATTTGCAGTGCAATATACCTCCACTCTTTCCACATATGTGGTCCAATCCTCTATCTCGCTATCAAAAGCATCAATATTGCCAGACTTAGGCATCTTAGAAAAGATATGGCGCTTCCCGCGCTTTTCTTTCTTTTCTGCAGAAAAGATATGGCGCTTCCCGCGCTTTCCCGCCGCTGCTGCCGATGACAACACTGTTTCCCCGCGGTTTCCGTTCTTCTTTTTTAATTTATTTATTTACAGTTGGAGACTCGTTCCCGCCGGACTTTCTCTCTAGGTCTGAACGCCGACCTTTTTGCAGCACCGGCCGTCTCCCGAGTGCTCCCTCCCCATCTGTTACTGCTTGCCTCCGCTTTCGCTGCTTGGCCCAGCTGTAAAACCAGCCGCTGGAGCCCCAGCCTGATGCCCAGGAAGGATTAGCGCAGTATCTGCCACCAGCTTGGCCAGCTGGTGAAACCACAGCTTTTTTCACTTTCTTGATTCTTCTGGACGCCAGAGGAATCGATGTCCTTGAGGTGCTGCCGAATTGCAGGTAAGTCCGTTTCCACTTCGTCGCCACTGTTGTGTCTGTGTGTTGATAGAGACACTGAAGACAGGAGTTGGTTCATAGGTGTTTACTAAGCAAAGTCTGGAGGGGAACTAACGGATATAACTCAATATACAGGCTTATATAGCCTGAGTGGCCATTACCGGCATTACAGCACACATGGGGCTCTTAAAGGCACATGCACTACAGAGGGTAAATGACGACATGAACTGGTTGGGTTGAATGGCCTGTTTCCATCTTGTAACTTCTATGTATTTCTATGTGCTGTTCAAGTTTGATGAGAGAGTTAAACTGTACATCTATTACAGTCTGAGTGTTGGGATAGGAACATGAGTAGGCCATTCAGCCCCTCAAGCCTGTTCTGCCATTCAATTAGATCATGGCTGATCTGTACTTCAACCCCATTTGCCCGCCTTTTCTCCATATCCCTTAATATCCTTACTTAACAAAAAATTATCGATCTCAGTCTTGAAAGTGTCAATTGACCCAGCATCCACAGCCTTTAGAGGAAGAGAGTTCCAGATTTCTACTACTTTTTTGTGAAGAAGTGCTTCCTGACTTCACTCTTGAATGGCCTGGCACTAATTTTAAATTCATGCCCCATTGTTCTGGATTCCCGCACCAGAGGAAATAGTTTCTCATCATCTACCCTATCGAATTCTTTTATCATTTTAAATAACTCAATTAGATCACCCCCCAATTTTGTATAACAAGCCGAGTTTATTCAACCTGTGCTCGTAATTTAACCCTTTTAGAGTCATAGGCCTAGAAATTAGCTATAGCCCCGCCAGCTCGCTGGCGGCCAGAATTTACCGCTGGGCGCGGAGCCACTCGCGCCCAGCCGATATTCAGTTTCAGCGCCCAAAGTCGAGGACGGCCGCTGTTCAAGGGTGTGGCCGCCCCCGCTTGGGGCGCTGAAACTGAATATCGGCGCGCTAGTGGCCGCAGCGCCACCCGCAGCGGAGCGGCAGGCTGCGGTACTGCAGGCCTTCCTCCCTCTCTTAAGGGGGAGGTGCCTGCAGCAGCCGGAGCCCCGATCGCGAGTGCCGGCAAAAGAGCCCGGCACAACGGAGAAGTGCCGGGCTCCCAGAAACCAGCCGGCAATGCCGTGGGGGGGGGGGTGGAGGAGGCCGGGGAAGGAGGTGCGGGCAGGCGGCCGCCGAAAAAGCGGCCGGCCGCACCTCCACCTTAAAGCGCCCCACTAAGGCTGCTATACGGACCCGGTCTCCGAATGTTATTAGCGGCCGCCACGGAAGAGGCGGCCGCTACTGAAGATGGGGGTCGGGCCGGTGTCGGGGCGGTACCGGGGCGCTGCGCACACCGATGACGTCATCGGTGGCGGCGCAGCGCTAACGGCTACCGCCGCAATTAGCGCGTCAATGAAGTTCGCCCGAAGTTTGCAGACTGGCGCAGAAGCCCTCTTTGGGCGGTAACTGGGCGCAAAGCCCACTGAATTTCTAGGCCATAGAATCATAGAAAGTTACAGCACGGAAGGAGGCCATTTTGGCCCATCGTGTCCGTGCTGGTCAACAAAGAGCTATCCAGCCTAATCCCACTTCCCGGCTCTTGGTCCATAGCCCTGCAGGTTACCGCATCCCAAGTGCACATCCAAGTAATTTTTAAATGTGGTTAGAGTTTCTGCCTCTACCACCCTTTCAGGCAGTGAGTTCCAGACCCCCACAACCCTCTGGGTGAAGAAATTTCCCCTCAAATCCCCTCTACACCTTCCACCAATTACTTTAAATCTGTGCCCCCTGGTTTTTGACCCCTCTGCTAAGGGAAATAGGTCCTTTCTATCCACTTTATCTAGGCCCTTCATAATTTTATACACCTCAATAAGGTCTCCCCTCAGCCTCCTCTGTTCCAAGGAAAACAAACCCAGCCTATCCAGTCTTTCCTCAGAGCTAAGATTCTCTACTCCCGGCAACATCTTTGTAAATCTCCTCTGTAACCTCTCTAGTGCAATCACATCTTTCCTGTAATGTGGTGACCAGGACTGCACGCAGTACTCTAGCTGAGGCCTAACTAGTGTTTTATACAGTTGAAGCATAACCTCTGTGCTTTTGTATTCTATGCCACGGCTAATAAAGGCAAGCATTCTGTATGCCTTCTTAACCACCTTATCTACCTGGCCTGCTACCTTCAGGGATCTGTGGACATGCACTCCAAGGTCCTTTTGTTCCTCTACACTACTCAGTGTCCTACCATTTAATGTGTATTCCCCCTTTCCTTTTTAGCCCTCCCCAAATGCATTACCTCACACTTCTCCGGATTGAATTCCATTTGCCACTGTTCTGCTCACCTGACCAATTTATTGATATCTTCCTGCAGCCTACAGCTTTCTTCTTCAGTATCAACCACACAGCCGATTTTAGTATCATCTGCAAACTTTTTAATCATACCCCCTATATTCAAGTCTAGATCATTGATATATACCACAAAAAGCAAGAGACCTACTACTGAGCCCTGCAGAACCCCACTGGAAACAGCCTTCCAGTCACAAAAACACCCTACAACCATTACCCTCTGCTTCCTGCCTCCGAGCCAGTTTTGAATCCAACTTGACACTTTTTCCTGGATCCCATGGGCTTTTAACTTCATGACCAGTCTGCCATGTGGAACCTTATCAAAAGCCTTGCTAAAGTCCATATACACTACATCAAATGCACTACCCTCATCTACCCTCCTTGTTAATTCCTCAAAAAATTCAATCAAGTTTGTCAGACACGACCTTCCCTTAACAAATCCATGCTGACTATCCTTGATTAATCCGTGTCTTTGTAGATGAAGATTTATCCTGTCCTTCAGAATTCTTACCAATAATTTTCCCACCACCGAGGTTAGGCTGACTGGCTTGTAATTACTCGGTCTATCCTTTTCTCCCTTTTTAAACAAGGGTACCACATTAGCAGTCCTCCAGTCCTCCGGCACCACACCTGAAGCCAGAGAGGATTGGAAAATGATGGGCAGGGCCTCTGCTATTTTCTCTTTTGCTTCGCTTAACAGCCTGGGATACATTTCATCTGGGCCTGGGGATTTATCCACATTTAAAGTTGTTAAACCCCTTAATACTTCCTCTCTCACTATGTTTATTTCATCTAATATTTCACACTCCTCCCTGATAGCAATGTCTGCTTCGCCCCTCTCCTTTGTGAAAACAGACACAAAGTATTCATTAAGAACCCTACCGATGTCTCCCACCTCCACACACAGATTACCCTCATGATCTCTAATAGGCCCTACCCTTTCTTTAGTTATCCTCTTACTCTTAATATATTTATAAAACATCTTTGGGTTTTCCTTGATTTTACTTGCCAAGAATTTTTCATGCTCTCTCTTTGCTTTCCTAATATCCTTTTTAATTGCACCCCTGCACTTTCTGTACTCCTCTAAAGATTCTGGAGTATTTAGCCCTCGGTATCTGTCATACTCCTCCCTTTTTTTCTTTATCCTACCCTGTATGTCCCTAGACATCCAGGGGGCTCTAGATTTGTTAGTCCCACTTTTTTTCTTTGGTATCATTCTTGTGGATCAGTGCTGCAGCCCCTCCAAGGCCAATATATGCTTCCGGAGATGTGGTGCCCAGAACGGAATGCAGTACTCCAGATGGGGTCTGATCAAGGCTCTATACAACTGAAGTATAACTTCCTCCCCTTTGCATTCTAGCCCCCCTGAGAGAGATTCTGGTTAGATTCCCTGAGGCTGCTGAGTTCCCAGTGTCAGCCATGTATGCCATTGAGTAGAGACCATAGTCTCCAACAGAGGGTAAAAAACATCAAGAGAGAGTCATGGACTATTCTTGCATACTAACCATCCTAAAAAAATATGGTCCCAAATTTCCTTGTGTATTCTGCTGGACTCTCACTGTAGCTTTGGCAGGAGGCTGGTGAAATGTCCCTGCAACAGGCCAGGATTCGGTTATGCTGGGTCCCTGTCGGCTCTGGAAATTCCAGGTTGGCCTTGTACAGGATGGAAACTTTTCCAGCCCCTTGCACAGCCAATGACAGCAAGGGGCTAGGGACATCAGTCACGATGAGTTGCTGCTACCTTGGCCCAGAAGGCACTTGGCAAGAGATTGGAGGCCGATAGACTGAGAGAAATGACATGTACTGGCCTCCAGAAGGATGAAAATGGGTCCCACGAGTGATGGGGTAGGAGGGGGAGTTCCAGGCCATGGAAGCAGCTGGATTCTTGATGAAAAGGGACAAATCTTTTTATTTATAAATTCTGGTTCGGTCCCCTTACACAGGAGACCTGGGGGAGCTCCAAGGAGTCTTGGGGGGCCTGGGCACTTCGCCTGCACCCACCCCCCTCACCCCCAATGGTGGCCAGGTGCCAGATTTCCTGGCAGCATGGAGCAGGTGAGCACTGGACACGCACCCTTAGGGGTGAAGGCGTCCACTGATTCCATGCTAATTAGGTGCCCTCCCACTGATCCTGAAAAATCTGTCAGGTCAGTGCTGGAGGGCACCAGTAAAGGGGGGCAGGGGTGGGGGGGAGGTAGAACCCTAGATGCTTCCTATAAAATCTAGGTAGGTTCATGATTTTGGAAATCCATGCCTGCAACCATTTAGGAGAATAAGCACCAGGGAACTGAAAACAGGGCTTCTGGATATCTGTCACGATTTCCCACCTACAACAAAGGGCAGATTGAAATAAAAGCCCGCCAACGTACAAGATTTAGCGGTGTTAACAAAAATACTGACCAATTTACTTTGTACAGTTAATTTTGGAAATTTTCTCCACAATGACAAATGTTCTATGAAGAAAACAGCAGGAAAGTTTGTGAATATAGGCTGAAAACTGATACTTTGAAATAAATATTCTTCCATCTTAATGACCTGGACTGTGATATAAGGGGCATAATTTCAGACTGGTGAAATGGGCAGGTACATGGCAGAACACATTTAACGCAGTGAAGTTTGAAGTAATGCATTTTGGAAGGAAGAATGAGCAGAGGAAATATAAACTAAATGGTAACATTTTAATCGGGGGTTCGCATACACAAATCTTTGAAGGTGGCAGGACAAGTCGATAAGGCTGTTAAAAAAAGCATACTGGATCCTTGGCTTTATAAATATAGGCATAGAGTACAAAAGCAAGGAAGTTAAACCTTTAGGAAGGATGTCAAAGCCTTGGATAGGGTGCAGAGAAGATTTACTAGAATGGTACCAGGGACGAGGGACTTCAGTTATGTGGAGAGACTAGAGAATCTGGGATTGTTCTCCTTAGAGCAGAGAAGGTTAAGGGGGGATTTAAGAGAGGTGTTCAAAATTAAGAGGGGTTTTGATAGCATACATAGGACGAAACTGTTTCCACTGGCAGGAGGGTCGGTAACCAGTGGGCACAGATTTAAGATAATTGGCAAAAGAACCAATTGTGAATGAACCAGGGCAGGGGAGTGGGATTAATGGGATCGCTCTTTCAAAGAGCTGACACAGGCACGATTGGTGAATGCCCTCCTTCTGTGTTGTATGATTCTATGATCGGGAATTTACTTCATTGAGGTTTGTACATAAGTGGATTTGACTGTAATATTTTAAAATAAATTGCTTTAAAACAAACACTCACTTTCTCCTTTACTCATTCATTGCACAAATCCCCTTTGTTTGAAATAATGTTGGTTGGGTGAATACATGTGGCTTTAGTAAGAGGCTGAAAACTCACTATCCCACTGCCAATTTTATGGTAGACCATGAAATTGTGTCATATATGTCTGAGAATGAGGGTACAGTACAGAGAGCATTCAGGAATGATGAGAGTGTGCGGGCTGTGGGGAAGGGTTTTAAGGTATCAAAGACAATGACTAATTATTGCCATCTGACACTTATGCATATCCGCGATGCATAAGCAAGCAAGCAAGAGCTGAAGAGACGATTAGAAGGATCCATGGCCAACATCTAATTCTGACTGACGTTTTCAAACTTATGTGTGTGCTTGTGAACAATAACTATTTCGTTGAACATTTCTGATATTTATCACTGATGTTTGGTAGGGCCATCGGAATCAAGAAGTTAGTGAAAAATTAATTACTGACACACTTAACTAGTTAAGGGTATAGGTCTGGGCATGAATGAACAGTCAACAGGAAATTAAGGAATGTGGAATATACCAGTGCCTAATTTCATAAGTCACAACCGTGCTGGCTGAATTCAGTTAAACCATGCTGCTGATGTTGTAGGAATGTCTAGTTCCTATCAAGAGACTGAGGTCGACTCAGGCGATCAAACAAACGATGTTTAATGAAAAACTAACAGAGTTTAACAACAAAATGCAAGAGAACTACGTATACAGGCCTAGTCAGTTCGGAGGCTCCACGAGGACTGCTAGGGCGGTCCCGTGGTTGGCGTCATGACATCATCATGTTTTTCCCGCCGGTGGGGGATCACGTGATGAACGACGTACATGCAAACAGTAAAAACAAAGATACAGACTCAGGCTGTAGCTAACATATTGTTAAAGGGAATTATATACAGTTGGTCTGAGTCCCTTAGTGGCTCCGCCACATGCGACCCCCAGAATTGTCTTTAACAGAAAAAGTGAAACAGTGAGGAGGCCTGACAAGCCTGTCAGAGCAACTTCTGTACGTTTGAAGTGGAAGCTGTTGGATGGCGGGTGGGTTGGCGGGCGGTTGCGCTTGATCTGGCACAGTGACTGTGGGCGGTCGGCCACCTTTTGGCAGCTGTGCGGTCTCAACCAGGCGGTCAAGGTCCAAGTGAGCCGGCTTCAATCGGTCAACTGAAATGTGGTCTGGTTTACCCCCGATGTCCAACGAGAAAGTTTTGTCTCCCGGCTCTAGCACGTGGAAAGGACCAGTGTAAGGGGCCTTGAGCGGATCCCGATGAGCGTCGTGGCGGATGAAAACAAATTCGGAGTTCTTCAGCTCTGCTGGGACGTGGGAGCTTTGAAATCCGTGATGTGACGTTGGTACTGGTGCAAAACACCTGGCAGCCTCCTGGTGGCTGATGAGTTGCTTGGATGCGGACCATGACTCTGTTGGAGTTGGAAGGAAATCTCCTGGCACGCGGAGCGGCTGGCCATAGACGGGCTCTGCCAAGGACGAGCGAAGATCTTCCTTGGGTGCCGTGCGAAGACCCAACATGACCCATGGTAACCTTTCCACCCAACCAGTGCCTTGGAGGCTGGCCCTCAGTGCGGCTTTGAGCGACCTGTGAAATCGCTCGCACAGGCCGTTCGCCTGTGGGTGGTAGGCTGTGGTGCGATGTAGCTTGATGCCGAGCCCTTGAGCCACTGCGTTCCAGAGCTCATAGGAAAACTGCGGCCCATGATCGGAAGAGATGTCCGCCGGTACCCCAAAACGGGCGACCCAAGAGGAGATGAATGCCCTGGCTACGTCCGCGGAAGTGGTGGATGACAAAGGAACTGCCTCTGGCCATCTAGTGGTGCGGTCCACCATCGTAAGAAGATGAGTAAACCCGTACGAAGGTGGAAGTGGCCCCACTAGGTCCACATGCACGTGATCGAACCTACGGTCCGGAACAGCGAAGGTGACCAATGGAACCTTGACGTGATGCTGCACCTTGGCCTTTTGGCGGACCACGCAGGTGTTGGCCCAGTCACGGACATCCATGTGCATGCCCCGCCACACAAATTTGGACGACATCAGCCGTTGCGAGGCCTTCATGCCCGGGTGTGACAACCCGTGTATGGCGTCAAAGACTTTTCGGTGCCAGGCGACCGGCACGATAGGGCGAGGATCTCCTACGGAGACGTCGCAAAGTAGTGTGGTGCCCGCGGCATGGAATTGGACGTCAGCCGCTTGGAGGCTGGAGGGGCTGGTCCGGTAAGCTTGCACCTCTGGATCCGAGGCTTGATCTGCAGCCATGAGGGCATAGTCGATGCCGAGCTGGACTGCATGAACGGTCGCGCGGGAGAGGCAATCTGCCACCAGGTTGTCCTTACCGGCCACGTGCTGAATGTCAGTGGTGAACTCCAAAATAAACGTAAGGTGACGTTGTTGTTGGGCTGACCACGGTTCGGCGGTCTTGGCCATGGCGAACGTCAGGGGCTTATGGTCAATGAAAGCAGTGAAGGGACGTCCTTCTAGCAGGAACCGGAAATGGCGGATGGCCAGGAAAAGAGCTAGCAACTCCCGGTCAAAAGTACTGTATTTTCGCTCGTTGCGCCATAGTTGACGGCTGAAGAATGCCAGCGGTTGCCACGTACCATTTACCCACTGTTCTTGCACTGCGCCGATGGCGTAATCTGACGCGTCGGTGGTGAGGGCGATGGTGGCACCTGGCAGCGGGTGCACCAGCATGGTCGCCTTGGCGAGGGCGCCTTTCGTGTCCACGAATGCCCGGTCCATGTTGACTGTCCAGCAAACCGGATCCTTGCCAGACTTGCCCTTGAGGGCCTCGTACAGGGGCTGCATGAGCAGAGCTGCCTTGGGCAAGAAACGGCGATAAAAATCTACCATCCCGAGGAACTCCTGCAGGGCTTTGATGGTCTATGGGCGCGGAAAGGACGTCACCGCCGCTACCTTTGCTTGTAAAAGCACTGCTCCCTCCGGTGTAATGCAATGCCCCAGGAAATCGATGTGCGGTAGGCCAAATTGACACTTGGCTGGGTTGAGAATCAGGCCATGTTGGCTGAGGCGACAAAAGAGAGTGCGCAGGTGCGCAATGTGTTCCTCCTTGTTCCGACTGGCCACGAGGATGTCGTCTAAATAGACGAAAATGAATTTGAGGTCCCGCAGCACAGAGTCCATGAGGCGCTGGAAGGCCTGGGCAGCGTTCTTCAAACCAAAGGGCATCCGCAGGATTTCAAACAGGCCGAATGGGGTGATGACTGCAGTCTTCTGCACATCCTGCGGGTGTACCGGGACCTGGTGGTATCCTCGGACCAGATCCACCTTTGAAAACACGGTGTTCCCAGCGAAATGGGCAGAGAAATCCTGAATGTGGGGGATCGGGTTTCGATCAGGAGTGGTAGCGTCGTTAAGCCATCGATAGTCGCCGCATGGCCGCCATCCGCCGCCATGTTTCGCTACAATGTGGAGAGGTGAAGACCCGGGACTATTGGACCGGCGAATTATTCCCAGGCATTCCATCGTAGCGAACTCCGCCTTCGCGACCACCAGTTTGCCGGGTTCGAGGCGCCGGGCCCGCGCGTGGACCGGGGGGCCGGTGGTAGTGATGTGGTGTTCCACACCATGCTTCGTGGCCATAGAGGAGAACGTAGGCCTGGTCAGGTCCAGAAATTCTCCGAGCAGGTGAGTGAACTCGTCCGGAGTTGGGAAAGCGCAGGAGACGGTGCGCGACATGGTGTTGCCCCGGTGACAGGGAATGGAGTGAAACGTGGCCGCGTTGACCAGCCGCCGGTTCTGCACATTGACCAGGAGGCCCTTGGCGCACAGGAAATCTGCGCCGAGGATGGCTTGTGAAACCCTGGCCGTAACAAATCCCCAAACAAATCGCTGGCCGTCGAAACACACCTGGACCCGCCGTTTGCTGAAGGTTCGGATAGCACCGCCATTAGCCACTTCGAGTGAGATACTGTGCCTCCCAGATTGAACATCCATAGTTAATGCGGGAATAATGCTGCACTGTGCGCCGGTGTCACATAGGAATCATCGACCAGAGATGGAATCGGTGATGAACAACAGTTTGCCAGAATTTCCGATTGCCATCGCAGCCACGGGGCACCCATCAGACCCGCTCTTCTGTCGCCAGGGTTGCAGTTGGAGATTTTTTTTGGGGGGGAGCGAAGTTGCAGGGAGGGCGGCAACATCGGGCTTTCGTGCCAAACCGCGCGTGGTAGGAGCACAGCCCCGCAGGTTGAGGGGCTGGGGTGGCGTCCATGGGGGATGGTCGCCTCGTGGCAGCGCAGTACTGCTGCATCACCGCGAAAATTTTATCCGCTTCGGCTGCAAGCTCAGCGCAGTCTGTGACTTCGGACCGGGCCAGGGCAGCCTGTACCTGCTCCGGTAGCTGACTGAGGAATAGCTCCCTGAAGAGGAAGCATTGCAGTTCGGAACCAAGGAGCATGAGCATTTGGCTCATGAGTTCCGACGGCTTGGAGTCCCCGAGGCTAGGCATAGCGAGCAGTCGGCGGGCGCGCTCTGACTTCATGAGCCCGAAGACCTGCAGCAACCGCGTCTTGATCGTTTCATACTTGCCGTCGTCCGGGGGGTTTTCGAGCAGGCTGACGATCCGCGAGGCGGTGGAGCTGTCAAGCGCAGAGACCACGTAAAAGTAACGGGTCTGATCCGCAACGATGTTTCGCAGTGCGAACTGGGCTTTGACCTGGATGAACCACGAGGCCGCTTGTTGTTCCCAGAATTGCGGTAGCTTCAATGCAACGGCGTTTGTTTCCATGCTTCGCTCCTTCTGCGAAAAACGTTCGCAAAAGTCGGGGTCACCAATGTAGGAATGTCTAGTTCCTATCAAGAGACTGAGGTTGACTCAGGCGATCAAACAAACGATGTTTAATGAAAAACTAACAGAGTTTAACAACAAAATGCAAGAGAACTACGTATACAGGTCTAGTCAGTTTGGAGGCTCCACGAGGACTGCTAGGGCGGTCCTGTGGTTGGCGTCATGACGTCATCATGTTTTTCCCGCCGGTGGGGGATCACGTGATGAACGACGTGACGTCATCACGTTTGCCCGCGCTCTTAAAGGGACCACGCTCTGTACATGCAAACAGTAAAAACAAAGATACAGACTCAGGCTGTAGCTAACATATTGTTAAAGGGAATTATATACAGTTGGTCTGAGTCCCTTAATGGCTCTGCCACAATGTTACTATTATGAAACTTGAGAACAAAAGTATTAGCTAGTGGGGTATTTCCACAATTGAAATTGCAACTTCAGTTTTAAAAAGCTGAAATATATCAAGGGCTTTATTTAATTCCATAAGCACAGGGGTCTCATAAGCAGATCAAGAAATCACTGCCTCCAAAATGTTTCACTAAAATGGTAATTGCTTATTACTAACTACTTTATAAAACTGTAAAGGAATAAAGGCACATCTCACGTGTAATTGTGGGTGGTAAACATTATATTGGAAGCCTAGCAAAAATACTACATTGCAGAAAAAATTAGGTTTAAAGATTTAATTCTTGCAATCTCCTGGAGAAATGACCCAGCTGACAGTCCATCAGTAGGTGAATTCAGAGTCAAGTGCATTTTTTTTCCAGGATGCCAACCAGGGATCAGCCCAAATGGAGAATAGGGTAGCAAGTGGGTGCGGATATCTAGTCTTTCAGTAATACATTTTTCAGGCTTCGGCATGGTACTCCGACCGTCATGGTGTGGGGCAGGCTTGATGGACCAGGTGGTCTTATCCTGCCTGTCAATTTTGCATTTTCGTATGTCAGTGGCATCAAAACAAAAAAAGATCCTGCCCTCCATCCCCGTCCCCTCAAACCCCATGAAACTACTCACCAACACAGTGCCTCCAGTAAGTCACAGATCCATAATGGCATTTCTCCAAAGGATGTGAGAATAAAGTTAACTTAATATCACCTACAATGCAGTAGATTTGTATATCCTTTTTGTTTTGCCTTTTTCTTCTTCCCTTTCAATACTATCTCTTTCAGATTTTTCCTCCCAAAATTTAGCTAGTATATTCATCATTCCCCCGGCTCTGACTTCACCAGCTCCTTGCTGTAAAAATCTGCCAGAGTTTGAATCATGCAGAACTCAAGGAGTTGTCCTTAATATTCATTATCCAAACGTTTCACTGTTAAAGGTCATTAACTTATCAGATCGTGTTTCAATTCTTTGTTAACACAACCATTACTCCTCATTACCTGCTTGGAACGTGTACTGAAAGACAAGTCAAGCATAAAAAAAAGTAAGAAGAGATTGCCTTTTTCAATGAAAACATTCCTTCCTGACTGCTAAACACATGCAAGAAATAAAGTTCACTCTGTGCATTTCCACCTATTAGGTTCCATGAAGGGCACCGAATGAAGATCTGCATTAACTTTATTTAAAATAAAGATAAAAATCCACTCCAGTTCAAGAATCTGTAATACTGAGAGCCTATTGCCACCTGAGACAAATGTGGCCAGTTCCTGGTGTAGCAGATTTGTGCTGACCCTTTACGTTGGATAGGTCACATTCAGTCCTATATGTACATATGTACAGTGTCCTGAGTGCATATTGTTACTTATATCCCAGTTTGTGGCAGTCAAGTGCACAGTTTCAGTGGTTCCAGTGCATTAGTGTACTGCATGTTATGCTGCTGAATGCTAAAACTAGGGTTCTTCCTCACCCAGTGCGTGTCTAACTTTAAGTGCAGACACACCTTCTGAAGAATTAATATATCAAAGGGTACTTTACATTTGGCACTTGTTTAATTCAGATCACAGGAGAGCGACGTCTGTGCACTGGCCTCCTGATAGATCTATGAAAATATTGGGGTACCATTCTGCCATCTCACTCATCCACCCTCTCAGACTGGAAAAGAGGTCGAACAGCCTGAAGGACAGAAAGAAAATGGAAATTAAAATGGATGAAATATAAAAATTAAACAGAAAATTACAACATGCATAGCCATTGTTTGGAAGAGTAGTTATTGTACAGGGGTCCATTCTTATATCTAAATTGTTGTGTCTGTACCTGTGCCGTTATACTTAAACACAGTTAGTGCTCAGAACCCCGAGATTGCAAACATGGTGTTGTGGCGGAGCCACCAGGGGACTCTGATCTAATGTACATAATTATCTTTAACAAATTATTAGCTACAGAATGAATCTGTATCTTTGTTCATATCATTGCATGTACATAGCGCGGTCCCTTTAAGAATAAGACCAAACGCGATGACATCATCACGTTGATCATGTGATCCTCTGGTGGCGGGAAAACGTGATGACGTCATGACGTCAAGCTGGGGAGCCGCCGTAGCCAATCCTCGTGGAGCCAGCAAAGAGTACAGACCTGTAATGTAGTTCTCCTGTGTTTTCGTTTTAAACTCTGTTGATTAGTATTAAACATCGTTTGTTTGATAGACTGACTTGACCTCAGTCCTTTAGTTAGGAATCTAGCCATTCCTACAGTGGTGACCCCGAATTTTTGTGAACAATTTTCGCAGAAGAAGCGAAGCGCAACGAAACATGAAAGCGAACTCCGTGGCTTTGACGCTCCCACAGTTTTGGGAACAACAGGCGGCCTCCTGGTTCGTACAAGCACAATTCGAACTCCGAAACATCGTTGCGGATCAGACCCGTTACCTTTACGTGGTCTCCGCACTCGACAGCTCCATGGCCTCATGGATCATACGCCTGCTCGAAAACCCCCCGGTTGACAGCAAGTATAATACTCTTAAAGCACGGTTAATACAGGTCTTCGGGCTCACGAAGGCGGAGCGTGCCCGCTGGCTACTCGCTTTGCCCGGGCTTGGCGATTCCAAGCCATCTGAGTTAATGAGCCAGATGCTCACGCTCCTTGGCTCAGAACCACAATGTTTCCTCTTCCGGAATTATTCCTGAGTCAACTACCCGAGTAGGTTCAGGCTGCCCTCGCCAGATCGGAAGCCACAGATTGCGCAGCACTTGCTGCAGAAGAAGATACGATTTATGCGGTCACGCAGCAATCCTGCGCCGCCACGAGGCACCCCTCCCCCGCGAATGCCGCCTCGACACCTCCATCCCCCGGCTTGTGCTTTTACCACGCCCGTTTCGGCGCGAAAGCCAGAGGCTGCCGCCCTCCCTGCAGTTTTGCGCCTAAAACAAAAAACTGACATCAACACCAGCGGCAACTCCAGAACAGAAGGACCGAGTCTGAGGGACGTTCCGCGGCCGCGATGGCGATTCGAAATTCCGGGAAGCTCCTCTACATTACAGATTCCCTCTCGGGCCGGCGCTTTTTATGCGACACCGGGGCGCAGTGTAGCATCCTTCCTGCCTCAGCACTCGATATTCAGTCTGGGAGGCACAGCCTCTCCCTCGAGGCAGCTAATGGCGGGGCCATTCGTACCTTTGGCAAACGGCGGGTCCAGGTGTGCTTCGGCGGGCAACGGTTTCAGTGGGAATTTATTACAGCCACGGTTTCGCAAGCCATCCTCGGCGCGGATTTCTTATGCGCCAACAGCCTCTTGGTGGATGTAAGAAATCATCGATTGGTTAACGCGGCCACCTTCCACTCCATCCCTTGCTTCCGCAGTTCTGCAACGTCGCACACTGTCTCCTGCGCGTTGCCCTCGCCGGACGAGTTCACTCGCCTATTAGGTGAATTCCCGGAGCTGACCAAGCCCACTTTCTCCTCCTCGGCCACTAAGCATGGTGTCGAACACCACATTACTACGACTGGCTCTCCGGTTTACGCGCAAGCTCGGCGCCTGGAACCCGGCAAGCTCGCGGCTGCGAAGGCAGAGTTTGCCACAATGGAATGGCTGGGGATTATTCGCCGGTCGAATAGTCCCTGGTCCTCGCCTCTCCACATCGTCCCGAAGCCCGGCAGTGGATGGCGGCCATGCGGGGACTACCGACGCCTTAATGACGCCACTACTCCCGATCGGTACCCGATCCCGCATATACAGGATTTCTCCACCCATTTGGCGGGAAACTCAATCTTCTCCAAGGTCGACCTCGTCCGTGGCTACCACCAAGTTCCCGTACACCCGCAGGACGTCCAGAAAACAGCTGTCATCACTCCCTTTGGACTGCTCGAGTTTCTACGGATGCCATTTGGGCTCAAGAACGCCGCACAGGCTTTTCAACGACTAATGGACTCGGTCCTGCGGGATCTTCCCTTTTTATTTGTCTACCTTGATGACATCCTGATAGCCAGCTCTACCAAAGAGGAACACGTCTGCCATCTCCGCACCCTCTTTCGGCGCCTCAGCCAACATGGCCTCATAATCAACCCGGCCAAGTGTCAGTTCGGCCTACAGCAGATTGACTTCTTGGGCCACCGCATTACTTCGGAGGGCGCAATTCCGCTGCAGTCAAAGGTCGAAGCAATTACGGCGTTCCCAAGGTCACAGTCCACCAAGGCTCTTCAAGAATTCCTGGGCATGGTGAATTTCTACCACCGCTTTGTGCCCAAGGCAGCACGACTCATGCAGCCCCCCTACGAGGCCCTCAAAGGCAAGGCCGGAAAGGATACAATAGCCTGGGCGGTCAAAATGGACAACGCTTTCGACAACACAAAAACCGCTCTAGCCAATGCAACTATGTTGGCGCACCCTCTGCCAGGTGCTACCATCGCCCTTAGCACCGACGCTTCCGACTATGCCATAGGCGCTGTGCAGGAACAGTGGGTCAACGGGACGTGGCAACCACTGGCATTTTTCAGCCGCCAACTCCGGCGCAACGAACGCAAATATAGCACTTTCGACCGGGAGTTGCTGGCGCTGTTCCTGGCTATCCGCCATTTCTGTTTTTTGTTAGAAGGATGTCCCTTCATTGCATTTGTAGATCACAAACCACTGACCTTCGTCATGGCCAAGACCGCCGAACCGTGGTCGGCTCGACAGCAGCGACAGCTAACTTTCATTTCAGAATTCACGACAGACGTCCAACACGTAGCTGGCAAGGACAACTTGGTAGCTGATTGCCTCTCTCGCACGACCGAACGGGCGGTCCAGCTGGGCATCGATTATGCCCTCATGGCTACCAATCAGGCATCCGACCCTGAAACACAGGCGTATCGCACCGACACCTCTAGCCTCCAACCGGACGATGTGCAATTCCACGCTGTAGGCACCTCGTTACTCTGCGATGTCTCCATGGGAGATCCCCGCCCGATCGTTCCAGTCGCCTGGCGCCGCAAAGTTTTCGATGCCATACATGGGCTTTCGCATCCTGGCATGAAGGCATCTCAAAAATTAATGTCGGCTAAGTTCGTCTGGAGAGGAATGCGTAAGGATATCCGCGACTGGGCTAACACCTGCTTCGTCTGTCAAATGTCTAAGGTGCAACGTCACATTAAGGCCCCATTGGCCACGTTCACAGTACCAGAAAGTCAATTCGACGATGTCAACGTGGACCTCGTCGGGCCGCTTCCACCGTCACAGGGGTTCACACACATCCTCACCATGGTCGATCGTACTACTAGATGGCCAGAGGCAGTTCCTCTGGCATCTACTACATCCACGGATGTCGCCAGGGCATTCCTCTCCTCGTGGGTTGCACGTTTCGGCGTTCCGGCGGACATTTCTTCAGACCGTGGTCCACAGTTCTCTTCCGAGCTCTGGAACGCTGTGGCCCAGGGTCTCAGCACCAAGCTTCACCGCACCACGGCCGATCACCCGCAAGCAAACGGCTTGTGCGAACGTTTCCACAGATCGTTAAAGGCATCGCTGAGGGCCAGCCTCCAAGGCGCCGGATGCGTGGATAAGCTTCCGTGGGTCATGTTGGGTCTCCGCACGGCACCCAAAGAGGACCTGCAATCGTCCGCCGCGGAGCTCGTGTACGGCCAGCCACTCCGCGTACCGGGAGATTTCCTGCCGCTTCCAACTGAGCCATGGTCCGCAGCCGACCAACTCAGCAGCCACCGGGAAACAGCCAAGGCTTTTGCGCCTATCCCAACTTCGTATCACGGCCTTCCATCTTCACACGTACCAGCGGAGTTAAAGAATGCTGAATTTGTATTCATTCGTCATGATGCCCATAGGGATCCGCTCAAGGCCCCTTACACAGGCCCTTTTCGCATACTGGAGACAGGCGACAAGAGTTTCTCTGTAGATATCAGTGGTAAACCCGACCACATATCCATTGACCGTCTCAAACCGGCACACCTGGACATCGACCGGCCAGTAGAGACCGCACAGCCACCATAACGTGGGCGACCTCCCGCTGCATCCACGTCGGACCGAAGGCTTCCATCCGCCAGCCCGCCCGCTGTTCAACAACGTCCACTCCAAGAATACAGGAGTCACTCTGACAGGCTTGTCAGACCTCCTAGTCGATTGACTTTTACAGTTAAAGACAATTCTGGGGGGGCGCATGTGGCGGAGCCACCAGGGGACTCTGATCTAATGTACATAATTATTTTAAACAAATTATTAGCTACAGAATGAATCTGTATCTTTGTTCATATCATTGCATGTACATAACGCGGCCCCTTTAAGAATAAGACCAAACGCGATGACGTCATCACGTTGATCACGTGATCCTCCAGTGGCGGGAAAACGTGATGATGTCATGGCGTCAGGCTGGGGAGCCGCCCTAGCTAGTCCTCGTGGAGCCAGCAAAGAGTACAGACCTGTAATGTAGTTCTCCTGTGTTTTCGTTTTAAACTCTGTCGATTAGTATTAAACATCGTTTGTTTGATAGACTGACTCGACCTCAGTCCTTTAGTTAGGAATCTAGCCATTCCTACAGTGTTTCTTTATTCAAAAGGAAAGTTCCAGCGAAAGTACAGAACAAAGAAAACAAAACCCAACCAAGAGAGCAAACCCAACCATTTATCTGTTGTGACAGCGCCACCGCAGGTGGGAGGAGAACACATAATACATAACATATTCCTCCCCTCTTAAATGAAATGTCCACATTATTCCTCAACCGGTAAGTTACTTTCAATGCACTCAACTAAACAAGGGTAGAGGTAGACTGCCTCAAACCCTGACTTTACCCTGAGGTTTATTCTGCCCCAGTCTTGTGGTTAAGTCGCTAAGCCTACAGATCCAAGCGTCTTGGAGGCCGCCGCTCTCTGACAGGATACCGGCGGTCATCGCTGGCTTCCACAGTAGTAGGCATTGACACAGGCCTAGATGGAGAAGGTGCCTGTGTCAGTCGAAAGTCAGGAGTTTGCACAGGTGGAAAAGTCTCTTTGACTTCCTGTGTTGGAGAAGAGCACTGTGGCAAAGGATGCTGGTTTGCGGTATCATCCGGAAACAGTTCAGGCCAACCAGCCGTTGGAGCCTCTGTGGCTGTCTCTGCTCCTAGCAACAGTTGATCAGTGTGTCTTCTCCAGACAACGTCCTCAGCAGTCTCAACCATGTAAGACACAGGGCCCGTCTGCGCGATCACCATAGCAGGAACCCATTTCGGTCCAGTGTTGCAGTTTCGAGCTAGGACGTGCTCTCCAGGATGAAACCGTCTCTCCTTGGCTCTTTTCTCTCTTCTTTCAATTTGAGCTTGTTGTTGACGTTGGACAACCTGCTCTGCCCTTGGAGGTTTGAGTAAGTCAAAACTTGTCCACAACTGCCTCTTCATCATGAGCGAAGCGGGAGAAGTTTTGGTTGTGGCATGCGTCTCGTTCCTGTAGGACAACAGGAACGTTCAGACGTTGGTGAATTGAGCTCTGCCCTTGCGATGCCTTCAAGGCGTGCTTCAAAGTTTGCACAAACCTTTCTGCCAGGCCGTTAGTAGAGGGATGGTAGGGCGCAGACCTGATGTGTTGGACACCATTCACTTGCAGGAAGGTTGCAAACTCCTGTGATACAAATTGTGGACCGTTGTCACTTATGAGTTGTTCCGGTGAGCCATAACGGCTGAACATCTCACCAAGTTTCTCAATTGTTTTCTCTGCCGTGGTAGACCTCATCACAGCGACCTCCGGCCAATTGCTACGAGCATCCACAACCACCATAAACATCTTCTCTTCGAAAGGACCGGCGAAGTTCACATGTACGCGCTGCCACATTTCTTCAGGCCAATCCCAGGGGTGTAGGGTTGCCAGCTGTGGAACATTCCGGACCCTTTGACACGGGGAACATGCTTTGGCTTTCTCCTCAATATTTCCATCGAGACCTGGCCACCAGAAGTAGCTTCTTGCCATTTCCTTCATCCGAACCATCCCATTGTGGCCTGTATGAAGTTGTTGCAGTACAGGTTCCCTCAGAGGTGGCGGAATGATAACATGGCGTCCCCAGAGAAGACAACCTGCCTGGACGGAGAGCTCATTTCTTTTTGAAACGTAAGGTTTCAAACTAGGAGAATCTCCTACAGCTCTCCCTCGAATGACATCGGCCATTACCTCAGACAGGACTGGATCGTTGCGGGTGTACCTTCGAACCTGAACTGCAGTGACAGGTGCTCCCTCCACTTGTCTGAAGTAGAAGATGTCTATCTGACGAGGCTCTGGGGGAGTAACAGGCAAGGGCAGCCTCGAGAGACCGTCTGCGTTGCCGTGCAAGTCTGATTTGCGATATTTGATGTCGTATGTGTGTCCCAACAACAGTAAAGCCCACCTTTGCATCCTACTTGCAGCAAGAGACGGAATTCCGGTGTGGGGCCTGAAGATTGAAGTCAAAGGACGGTGGTCCGTCAGGAGTGTGAACCTTCTCCCAAACAGGACTGATGAAATTTTCAAATTCCAAAAACGATCCCCAAGGCCTCCACGATCGCCTTGACCTTTGACGGCGCCTTGTGCAGGCCGGTAGCGTCAATCACATGCCCCAGGTACTCAACTGAAGACTGAAAGAATTCATATTTGTCCTTACGAACTCTGAGTCCGTACTTTTTCAGTCGCTGTAGTGTCGCATCCAAGTTCAGAAGATGATCCTCCTCATTTGTCCCAGTGACAAGGATGTCGTCCAGGTAGCACTGGACTCCTGGCAGTCCACTCAAAATCTGATCCATTGCCCTTTGGAATAGAGCAGGGGCCGACGTAATTCCAAACGGAAGGCGGCAGTACCTGTATAGCCCCTTGTGTGTCACAATTGTCAGCAACTCCTTTGATTTGTCATTGACATGCATTTGTAGATAAGCCTGGCATAAGTCTATTTTGCTGAACTTTTGCCCTCCGGCCAGGCCCGTAAAGAGATCACCAATGAGGGGAAGAGGGTACTGTTCTGCAGACAGCACCGGGTTAATAGTCACTTTAAAATCCCCGCAAATTCGAATAGATCCATCCTTTTTCAGGACAGGAACAATGGGTGTGGCCCATTTGCTCACACTCACAGGCTCCAGGACTCCATTCTCGACTAAAGCCTCCAAGTTAGCCTCAACTTTTGGCCTAATTGCATAGGGTACAGGCCGGGCTTTGTGAAACTTCAGCTTGCTGTCAGGTTTAATGTTCAGTCTCACGCTGATCTTTTTCATACTCCCAAGTTCACCATTGAAGAGTTCTGCATGTTTGTTTAAAACTGCAGTCAGACCTGACTCCCCTTTTGACATCATGCGGACTGCAGGCCAGTCCAATGTGATTTTCTCTAGCCACGCACGTCCCAGTAGAGATGGGTAATTTCCCTTTACCACATATAGTGGCAATTTCGCAGTCTGTCCATTCAATTTAACTGTCACCTCAATGGTGCCTCTCATGGCCACAGGTTCGCCGGTATACGTCTTTAGCACAATGTTTGTTGGCTGAAGGGTAAGGTGCTTTAGCATTTTGTTGTAGACAGTGTCTGAAACAAGGGACACAGCCACGCCTGTGTCCACCTCCATCCGCACTGATTGTCTCTCCACCAGTGGTTACACCCAGTAGCCATTTGGACCACCTGCAACCGTCAGTATGTGCACCTCTTCCTCCTCAGAGGTGTCGCTCCCCTCTGTTTTGCTTGTTCCATCATACTGCACTGAATGAACATTTTTCTTATCTTGTCCAAATACAGACATTTTGGCCCCGATTTTCGGCTTGTGTGGGAAATGGTCGGGTTTCCCCGAATGTGGGGTTTCTGACACACATAAAAAAGTGTCAGCCAGCTCCACGCAATTTTACCTCAAGTGGCCAATTAATTCCCAGCATGTGGGAAGCCTTGCTAATTGTCCAATTCGAGTCAGAAATCCCCACAGTATGATGTCATCATTCGTGGTGCTTTCAAGGTCCATAGCAAGCACTGCATCATCTGAAGGCTTCCAAATGAACCATACAGGATGGCAGAGGAGCCTGCAGCAGCTGTGGCCAGTGCCAGACCCCGAGCTGCCTTCAAATTCGACGAGGCTTCACTGCAGGCATTATTGGATTGGGTTAGGGCCCACAGGGAGGTCCTCTTCCCTAGGTCAGGGAGGAAGAGGCCTCCCACTGAGACCAATGCTGCATGGATGCAGGTGTCAGCAGATGCCAACTCGCTGGGAGTCACCAGAAGAACCTTGGCATTACATCTCTAACTCCTTCCTTTATTCCCCCACAGTACCATCCAGAGCCCCCGTCCTCACTGTGGAGGAGGAAGAGGCTGTGCAGCCAGACTCCTCAGAGGAAGCTCCAGCCTCTGAGGGCACAGCGTCAGCAGAAGTAAGTGCACCCAGCACCAGCGCAGACACTCACACCTCGGGGGGACCTTCGGGACATAGAGTAGTGTTGTCACCTGGTGTTTCACAGCTCACAAGTGAGCCTCAGCAGATTCTGGAGACAGGGACAGCAGTGGAGAGTCCTCGTCGGAGGACGCAGGACTCTGCCAGCTCAGCTCAGCTGCGCTGCACGTCGACCCTCTGCCACTGGGTCCATCCGCAAGAGAAGAGGTGATGGATCTCCATGCACAGATGCAGGAGTCTCTGGCAGGTTTTGTCTCCAGGGTCGCTGCAAGTGTGGAGCAAATGGAGGAGTCCATAGTGACCATGAGTAGAGCCTTTGTGGAGTCATTGGTGCATGAACGCATCACCATGGAAAGGTTGGCAACCTCCATGGAGGAGATAACTCGCCAGGGATGGCGCCGATGAAGATGGCTGCCATCCTTGCGGGCTCCGTGCGTACCAGGCAGCTCAGTGTCCTTTGCTGCTTGGTGCGCTCGGCTCGTTAAGAAAAAAGCATTTCACTGACTGGATTTCACTTGTTGTATTTGGTTATGTGACAAATAAAAAAAAATTGAAATTGAAATTGAAAACACGGTGAGTGCTCATAAGAGAATGACATCTCTTGAGGAGCGTTGGCCATCTGTTGAACAGAGAAACCAGATCTTCATGGAAGTCCTTCTGAGTAGGACTGCCAGTGCAGAAACAGGTCCCCATGGCCCCCTAAAGCGCAGTAAGGTGCTCTCAAGCCACTTCCAAGCGTTGGCCTCTTCTGGCCTGTGCAGCTTCAGGTGAGTGAGCAGCAGCCTGGTGCTCCTGTTGCTGATCCTGCTGTTCCTGGTTCTGCTGCTGCCGCCTCTGCTGCTGGAGATCCTCTAATGGCAAGAAGGGAAGGAAAAAAAGGCGTCCCATGCTTCTCGTAGATGCCTCCACTGAGGAAGCGCTGAGTGAGGGTGGCGAGAGGGGCTTCCCAGGAAATCGCATTGGAGAAGTGTGTGAGGCTCCAACCTTCCACAGCTGTGCCTAGGCCTTGAAGAAGTAGCCCCAAACCTGCAACAACAAGGCCCTTCAACATACAAGTGCTGTCCCTTTATATCGCAGCTTCTCCGATTGACCTGCAGCTGACAGCCGGCAAGCTTCACGCCAGGTCTCATCAGCGGGGTTCCCCGCAGGCGTGTTTGATGTGGGGAAAGCCCCAAAGTCGCAATGGCCCCGGAAAATCTACTTCAACAAGGTAATTATTGGTCATTAGTGTGCCGACGACCAGTCCCGCCAGCGGCGGCCGGGACTGAAGAAACGACGGTCCGAAAGTCGGACGGGGCGGGGAATCAGGCAGGGGGGTCCCGACCCACTTTTTCGGAGATTTTGGGCCCCCGGCCGCTTGAAAAGCCGCCCGATGGCTGCCAGAAAATTTCATGCTTCCCAGCTCTGTCTGTTCTTTTTTTTACCTCTACAGGCACGTTCAATGTGACCCTTTTTGCCACAGTTTCGGCATTCCAGCTCCGTACACCAGCAGTCATTAGCATGATGGCCCGTTTTTCCACAACGGTAACATGTGCCGTTCCGCGCACCTTTAGGCTCCGATGACACCTTGTGAACTCTCCCTGTTGAACTAAACTGGTGAGCCTCCTTTTCCACCATTTCCATGGAGACACTAACTTCAATGGCCTTTTCAAGAGTAAGGTTGTCCTCAGTAAGAAGGCGCTTCTGTGTGGCTGCACTTTGCAGACCACACACAAGTCTGTCTCTAATGGTGTCATTCAGCACCTCCTTGAACTCGCAGTGTTCTGACATAAGAACATAAGAATATAAGAAGTAGGAGCAGGAGTAGGCCATACGACCCCTCGTGCCTGCTCCGCCATTCAATAGGATCATGGCTGAGCCGAACCTAGACTCACGTCCACTTCCCTGCCCTCTCCCCGCAACCCCTAATTCCCTTATCTGCTAGGAAACTGTCTATCTCCGTTTTAAATCTATTTAATGTTGCAGCTTCCACCGCTCTCTGGGGTAGCAAATTCCATAGATTTACTACCCTCTGAGTGAAGAAGTTTCTCCTCATCTCAGTTTTGAAAGGGCAGCCCCTTATTCTTAGATTATGCCCCCTAGTTCTAGTCTCACCCATCAGTGGAAACATTCTCACTGAATCCACCCGATCAAGACCCCTCACAATCTTATATGTTTCGATAAGATCGCCTCTTATTCTTCTGAACTCCAATGAGTAGAGGCCCAACCTATTTAACCTTTCCTCATACGTCAACCCCCTCACCTCTGGAATGAACCGAGTGAACCTTCTTTGAACTGCTTCGAGAGCAAGTATATCTTTTCTTAAATATGGAAACCAAAACTGCACGCAGTATTCCAGGTGTGGCCTCACCAAAACCCTGTATAACTGCAACAAGACTTCCCTGCTTTTATACTCCATCCCCCTTGCAATAAAAGCCAAGATTCCATTGGCCTTCCTGATCACCTGCTGCACCTGCATACCAACTTTTTGTGTTTCATGCACCAGGACCCCCAGATCCCTTTGTACTGTAGCACTTTGCAGTTTTTCTCCATTTAGATAATAACTTGCTCTTTGATTTTTTCTGCCAAAGTGCATAACCTCACACTTTCCAGTATTATATTCCATCTGCCAAGTCTCTGCCCACTCACTTAGCCTGTCTATGTCCTTTTGCAGGTTTTTTATGTCCTCCTCACTCACTGCTTTCCCTCCCATCTTTGTATCGTCGGCAAACTTGGATATGTTGCACTCGGTCCCTTCCTCCAAATCGTTTATATAGATTGTAAAGAGTTGGGGTCCCAACACTGACCCCTGCGGAACACCACTAGTTACTGATTGCCAGCCCGAGAACAAACCATTTATCCCAACTCTTTGTTTTCTGTTAGATAGCCAATCTTTCACCCATGCCAGTATATTACCCCCAAACCCGTGATTTTTTATCTTGTGCAGTAATCTTTTGTGTGGCACCTTGTCAAATGCCTTTTGGAAGTCCAAATACACCACATCCACTGGTTCCCCTTTATCCACCCTGTTTGTTACATCCTCAAAGAATTCGAGCAAATTTGTCAAACATGACTTCCCCTTCGTAAAACCATGCTGACTTTGTCCGATTAAATTATGCTTATCCAAATGTTCTGTTACTGCTTCCTTAATAATGGACTCCAACATTTTACCAACCACAGATGTTAGGCTAACTGGTCTATAGTTTCCAGCCTTTTGTCTGCCTCCCTTTTTAAATAAGGGCGTTACATTCGCAGTTTTCCAATCTGCTGGGACCTTTCCTGAATCCAGGGAGTTTTGGAAAATTACCACCAATGCATCCGCAATCCCTACCGCTACTTCTCTCAAGACCCTAGTATTATGTCCGTGTATAATTGAGACACGGACTGCAGGAGTTGATTATAACAAGTCTTTACTGAATGGAGACAGCCTGGAAACTGAAACTACAGAAGCCTGCTAGGGCCTTTTATACAGGGGTGGTGACTGCCGGTACTGCAGTCTGAGACCAGTTATTCCCTTAAAGGTACATACACAACAATTCCTCCCCTTTTAGATAAACGGTACATAACATTCATTTAACAACGAAATAATAACTAATTACAATTACGGTTGCTAGGTACATTGGTTGAAGTTAAGCAATTATAAGTTCAGTCTTTGAGGAGGCTTCCTGATTCTGTCTGGATAACGCCTCTTTGGGATATCAGGTTCTTCTGGCAAGGTTGAGTCGGGATCAATGTCGTTGTTTGGTTCGTCTGCTTCCAATATCACCGATTCTGCGGTAGATGCAATTGGTACTTCGGTTTCATCGCCAGGTGTATCAGATCGTGGTGTGGAGTTGACGTTTTCCAGTGACTCTAGAATCTGGTCAGCATGGCGTCTTACAATGCTCTCTCCAACGTCCACGGTATACATTAGAGGTCCTTGCCGTGTACAGATCGTTCCTGGCTGCCATATCTCTGTGCGGTAGTCCCGGGCCAAAACTGGTTGACCTATCTTAAAACTCCTGGTCGGCCTTTCATTCATATTCTGAAACTGCTTGTTCTCCACATCTCTTCTGACGTTTGGCTTAACCAAATCCAAGCGGCATCGTAGTCTTCGATTGAAGAACATCATGGCTGGAGTTTGGTTGGTAACCGCATGTGTCGCATTCCGGTAGGCAAACAAGAAGTTATCCACCTTGTGTTGTACGGGTATATCTTCATTACACATTGCCTTGATAGCCTTCTTGAATGTTTGAACCCTTGTGACTATTTATTCCTGCTTTTACCCCTTTTACTGCTTTACCTTTATCTTTATACATTCTGTCCCTTCCTGACACACTCTGGTTTTTAATTCCCCTGCTACCTTGCTCTATTGCCTTCTCCGCTGTCATTTTTATTTTTTGCTCTCTTAATATCTCCCCCCACTAATTAGTTTAAAGCCCTCTCTACAGCCCTAGTTATTTGATTCGCCAGGATTCTAGTCCCAGCACTGGCCAAGTGAAGTCCGTCCCAACGGAACAGCTCTCTCCCGTCCCAGTACTGGTGCCAGTGTCCCAAGAAGCAAAACCCATTTCTCCCACACCAGTCTTTGAGCCACGCATTTAACTCTCTAATTTTATTTACCCTAGCCAAATTTGTTCGTGGCTCAGGTAGTAATCCAGAGATTATTACCCTTGTGGTTCTGCTTTTTAATTTGGCCCCTAGCTGCTCAAACTCCCTCAGCAGAACCTCTTTCCTTGTCCTATCTATGTCATTGGTACCAACATGGACCACGACAACTGGATCCTCCCCCTCCCACTCCAAGTTTCTCTCCAGCCCAGAGCAGATGTCCTTAACCCTGGCACCAGGCAGGCAACACAGCCTTCGGGACTCTCGCTCTCAGCTGCAAAGAACCCTATCTATCCCCCTAACGATACTATCCCCTACCACTACAACATTTCTTTTGACATCCTTTTCAAAGCAGCAATAAACATAGTCACTGTTTCCCCCACCTCTTGATTCCGTTTGTGAAATCTAAATCTCTCAGCAATAACCAGAGGTTTCGGTGAAAAATGTGCTCCAAGAATTTCCACTATTTGTTTATATGTTTTAGTTCCTGGCTTAACTGGCTGTACAAGGCTGCGGAATAACTTGAATGTCTTTTCTCCCATTATACTCAAAAAGGTAGGCATGAATTTATCGATTGCCACCGCATTCGCCAAAATAAAATAGTCAAAACGTTCCGTATAAGCGCTCCATTGCTCAACATTTTCATCAAAATCACTGATGTTTCCGAATATAGCAGCCAGCTCACGTTTCAAATTTTAATTTCTGTTTACTCACTGCACCCATAACGTTAATGTAATGCTGCAATCACTGTTCCGAGTGTTTTGTATTTGAAAACAAGAAATTTCCCACAACGCAGATTCATCCGATCCTCGTCGCCACTTTGTTGTGTCTGTACCTGTGCCGTTATACTTAAACACAATTAGTGCTCAGAACCCCGAGATTGCAAACATGGTGTTTTTTTATTCAAAAGGAAAATTCCAGAGAAAGTACAGAACAAAGAGAACAAAACCCAACCAAGAGAACAAACCCAACCATTTATCTGCTGTGACAGCGCCACCGCAGGTGGGAGGAGAACACATAATACATAACATAAATGTTTCAAAAGTATTAATATTTCTGTTTAATTTTAATCTGCATCATATACACAATCTCCAACAATTATGTTTCTGAAACTCTCTAAAAGGGAAAGGCAGATCTGCGAGGAGTCGGCAGCAGTGAGGAGGCATAAATACAGCGGGAGGCCGAGGACAGCGTGGACCTGTGAGGAGTCGGCAGCAGAGGCAGATATAAATTCGGCGAATTCCAAAAGAACAGCAAAATCAAGGAGCGATGTCACAGGACTGCAGGAAAGTGTCCGAGAGCGGGAGCAGTCAAACAACAACAACTGCAAAACTGCTAAAGTGACGTCACAACCAGGGAAGGAGCTGACTGGTAAGTAGGACCTGGTGAGTATTTCTATAGTCCAGTTGTTAAAGTAAAAGTAAGGTCTCTATTTTAGAGTAAGTAGTGTTTAAAGGGAAGTAAGGTCCCTAGTGTATTTAATATTCTTTAATTTAAAGGAAGTAAAGGGAGTAAATTAAGGGTAGGACATGGCAGGGCAGCTTGGCAGCATGGAGTGCTCCTCCTGTGCTATGTGGGAAGTCAGGGACACTTTCGGTATCCAGGGCAAACACATGTGCAGGAAGTGTCTCCTGCTGCAGCTACTCAAAATCCGTGTTTCGGAGCTGGAGCTGCGGCTGGAGTCACTGCGGAGCATCCACAAAGCTGAGATCTTCATGGATAGCACATTTAACGAGGTGGTCACACCGCAGGTAAAGAGTGCACAGGCAGACAGGGAATGGGTGACCGCCAGACAGAGTAAAAGAACTAGGAAGGTAGTGCAGGAGTCCCCTGGGTCCATCTCCCTCTCCGACAGATTTTCCATTTTGGATACTGCTGGGGGAGATGGTTTCTCAGGGAAATGCAGCAAGAGCCAAGTCCGTGGCACTATGAGTGGCTCAGCTGCACAGGAGGGGAGGAAAAAGAGTGGGAGAGCAATAGTGATAGGGGATTCTATCGTAAGGGGAACAGATAGACGTTTCTGTGGCCGCAGACGTGACTCCAGGATGGTATGTTGCCTCCCTGGTGCCAGGGTCAAGGATGTCACTGAACAGCTGCAGGGCATTCTGAAGGGGGAGGGCGAACAGTCAGAGGTCGTGGTTCACATTGGTACCAACGACATAGGTAGAAAGAGGGATGAGGTCCTGCAACAAGAATTTAGTGAGCTAGGTAGCTGATTAAAAAGCAGAACCTCAAAGGTTGTAATCTCTGGATTACTCCCGGTGCCACGTGCTAGTGAGTATAGGAATAGGAGGATAGAGCAGATGAATGCGTGGCTAAATAGTTGGTGCAGGAGGGAGGGCTTTAGTTTCCTGGATCACTGGGTCTGCTTCTGGGGAAGGTGGGACCTGTACAAGTCGGATGGGTTGCACCTGAACCGCAACACGACCAACATCCTTGCGGGGAGGTTTGCTAGTGCTGTTGGGGGGGGGTTAAACTAATTTGGCAGGGGGATGTGATACAGAGTGGAGCTATAGTAGGGGTGATGCACAGCCAAATGTAGAGGAAAAAACAAATCAGCCTGGAAGGCAGAGCAAATATATAATGGCACAAGGGAGTATGGCAAGGCTGGATGGCATTTATTTTAATGCAAGGAGTCTTGCGAGTAAGGCAGATGAATTGAAGGTGTTGATGAACACATGGGAGTATGATATTGTTGCTATCACAGAGACATTGTTGAGGGAGGGGCAGGACTGGCAGCTCAATATTCCGGGGTATAGAATCTTCAGGCAAGACAGAGGGGGGAGTCGCAATATTAATCAAGGAGTCAATTACTGCTGTAAGGAGGGATGATATCTTAGCAGGTTCCTCTAATGAGGCCATATGGGTAGAACTTAAAAACAAAAAGAGGGCAAGCACTTTGCTGGGAGTGTACTACAGGCCCCCAAACAGTCAGGGGGAGATAGAGGAACAGATATGTAGGCAAATGTCAGAAGTGTAGAAATAATAGGGTAATAATAGTAGGGGATTTCAACTTCCCCAATATTAACTGGGATAGTCAGAGTGTGAAAGGCCTAGAGGGTGCGGAATTCTTAAAGTGCATCCAGGAGAGCTTTTTGAGCCAGCATGTAGAAAGTCCTACAAGAGAGGGGCGGTACTGAACCTAATTATAGGGAATGTAGCTGGGCAAGTGATAGAGTGTCAGTAGGAGAGCATTTTGGTGACAGTGACCATAATTTGGTGAGGTTTAAGGTAGTCATGGAAAAGGACAAAGATGGACCGGAAATAAAGGTTCTAAATTGGGGGAAGGCTGATTTTAATATGATAAGGCAAGATCTGGCCAACATGGACTGGGATCAGCTACTTGTAGGAAAATCTACATCAGAGCAGTGGGAGTCTTTCAGAAAGGAAATAGAGAGAGTACAACGCCAACATGTTCCCGTAAAGGTCAAGGGTGGGACCATCAAGCCCAGGGAACTCTGGATGTCAAGGGATATACAAGAATGGATTAGGAAAAAAAGGGAGGCTTTTGGCAGCTACAAAGGGCTAAAAACAGTGGAAGCCGTAGAGGAGTATAGAAAGTGCAGGGGGGTACTTAAAAAAGAAATTAGGAGAGCGAAGAGGGAGCATGAAAAAACACTGGCGGGCAAAATAAAGGAAAATCCCAAGGTGTTTTATAAGTATATTAAGGGCAAGAGGATAACCAGGGAAAGAGTAAGGCCCATTAGGGACCAAAGTGGCAATCTGTGTGTAGAGCCAGAAGATATAGATGAGATCTTAAATGAATATTTTGTATCTGTGTTCACCATGGAGAAGAATGATGTAGGCATAGAAATCAGGCAGGGGGATTGTGATATACTTGAACAAATTAATATTGAGATGGAGGAGGTACTAGCAGTTTTATTGGACTTAAAAGTGGATAAATCCCCAGGCCCAGATGAGATGTATCCCAGCCTGCTGTGTGAGGAAAGGAAGGAGATTGCAGGGGCTCCGACACAAATTTTCAGAACCTCCCTGGCCACAGGGGAGGTGCCAGAGGACTGGAGGGCAGCCAACGTAGTACCATTATTCAAGAAGGGTAGTAGGGATAAACTAGGGAATTACAGGCCAGTGAGCCCAATATCAGTGGTAGGGAAATTATTGAAAAAAATTCTGAGGGACAGAAGAAGTCTCCACTTGGAGAGGCAAGGATTAATAAAGAATAGTCAGCATGGCTTTGTTAGGGGGAGATCATGTCTAACCAATTTGATTGAATTTTTTGAGGGGGTGACTAGGTGTGTGGATGAGGGTAGTGCAGTTGATGTAGTCTACATGGACTTCAGTAAGGCTTTTGACAAAGTCCCGTATGGGAGACTGGTCAAGAAGGTAAGAGCCCATGGGATCCTGGGCAATTTGGCACATTGGATCCAAAATCGGCTTAGTGGCAGGAGGCAGAGGGTGATGGTCGAAAGTTGTTTTTGTGACTGGAAGCCTGTGTCCAGTGGTGTACCACAGGGATCGGTGCTGGGTCCTTTGCTGTTTGTAGTGTACATTAATGATTTAGATATGAATGTAGGAGGTATGATCAGTAAGTTCACAGATGACACGAAAATTGTTGGAATGGTAAATAGCGAAGAGGGAAGCCTCAGGCTACAGGACGATATAGATGGGTTGGTCAGATGGGCAGAACAGTGGCAAATGGAATTTAACCCTGAAAAGTGTGAGGTGATGCATTTTGGGAGGACTAACAAGGCAAGGGAATACACAATGAATGGTAGGACCCTAGGAAGGACAGAGGATCAGAGAGACCTTGGTGTGCATGTACATAGATCCCTGAAGGCAGCGGGACAGGTAGATAAGGTGGTTAAAAAGGCATATGGGATACTTGCCTTCATTAACCGAGGCATAGAATAGAAGAGCAGGGAGGTTATGATGGAGCTGTACAAAACGCTAGTTAGGCCACAGCTAGAATACTGTGTGCAGTTCTGGTCGTCACACTATAGGAAGGATGTGATTGCATTGGAGAGGGTGCAGAGGAGATTCACCAGGATGTTACCTGGGCTGGAGCACTTCAGCTATGAAGAGAGACTGGACAGGCTGGGGTTGTTTTCCTTAGAGCAGAGAAGGCTGAGGGGGGACCTGATTGAGGTGTACAAATTTATGGTGGGCATAGATAGGGTAGATAGAAAGGAACTTTTACCCTTAGTAGAGGGGTCAATAACCAGGGGGCATAATTTCAAGGTAAGGGGCAGGAGGTTTAGAGGGGATTTGAAGAAAAACTTTTTCACCCAGAGGGTGGTTGGAATCTGGAACTCACTGCCTGAAAGGGTGGTAGAGGCAGGAACCCTCACAACATTCAAGAAGCATTTAGATGAGCACTTGAAATGCCATAGCATACAAGGCTACGGGCCAAGTGTTGGAAAATGGGATTAGAATAGACAGGGCTTGATGGCCAGCACGGACATGATGGGCCGAAGGGCCTCTTTCTGTGCTGTAAAACTCTATGGGCAGGATTTTCATTGGGCCGTGGAGGCGGGATTGGAGGTAGTGGGGGGTTAAAATCCTGAAATCGGGGGGCACGAACCCATCCCGCCCCCAACCCACCTCCATGCCAGTTTCAAAGGAGGCGGGTACACGACCTCTGCTGGGACCCGCCTCCCCAAGGCAGGAAGGGGATTAGTGCCAATTAACTGTCTGTTAACAGGTAGTTAACAGGCAGTTTTTAGCCTGATCCCTATTTTCATTGGTGAAATGTGGGATTCCCGACGGCTCCAATCCACGCCAAGTTAGCGAGGCGGGCTGTCGGGTTGAAGGGCTTGGAGGGGTCGAGATGTCCGGTGTTCAGGTGAGTGATGGGTGCATGAGTGCAGAGGTAAGTGTGTTTGGTGTGTTTAAAGAAGTTTTACTTATCTTTACAGCCATCCTTCCTTCAGGCCTCGGGAGTCCCTCATCTCACCGGCGCAGAATGGCCGCGATCTGTCAAAAATTGCAGCATTCAGCTTTCTGTTCTGGTGGGATCTCTAAATCATCCTGAGAAGAAGGAATTAACTTGGAGTACAGATTGTTAGTGTTTGACAGCTTCAAACAGCTGTGAAACACTGATATTTCATCTGTCAAAAGGCCTTGACAGATGAAATATCAATCTGTGACGTCACCTGTTCCCGGGTGGCCCTTAATTGGCCTGCTGAGCCCGCGTGGGTTGGCTACAACTTGATGGAAGCGGGACTACAACCCCGAAAGTTGTAGTCCCGCCTCCTACCCGCCTCCTACCCGCCTCCACAATGAAAATCCAGCCCTATGACTCTATGGGCTGGATTTTGATTCAGGGGAGGGCTGGGGTCATGTAATCCGCATTTCATGTTAGCCACCCGATTCTAAATCGATGTGGGAGAATGATGCGATTTTAACTTAATTGGCCAATTGAGTTCCAGCGTGTGGGAACCCATGGCCAATGAATTTTTCCAGTCTGAAAGTCACCTCCGATGATGTCATCATTGCTGCTGCATTTAAGGTCTGCAACAAGCCTTGCTTCTTCTGCAGACTGCCAACCTTTTGGCCTTTGCAGTGAGAGGGTCCTGGAGGAAGACTGGCCAGCCAGAGACCTAGGTCTGCTCCCAGGTTCGATGACGTTGCCCTGCAGGCTTTAGTAGAGGGAGCAAGAGCACATAAAGAGGTGCTCTTCCCTTCTTCAGGGAGGAAGAAGCCTCCCCAGCAGACCAAGGCTGTGTGGATCCAGGTGGCAGAGGAGGTCAACTCATTGTAATTAACCCGCAGAACCTGGCTTCAGTGCAGGAAGAGATTTCATGACCTTCTGCGCACTGGAAAGTGAGTAAGAATTTTCCATCACCCTCAATCTGATCCCCATTGCCTTTCCTCACCAGCACTCAGCTTTAGCAATCTCTTCCTCCACATCCCATTTGACACTGACAACCCTGCAACCTTACCCATTCCCTCTCTCTCTATGGTCACATTCACCTAACTATTCGACTATGCAGCCCTCACACTCCCTATCACTGTGATGCTATGAAAACAACTGACAACACACAGGGAGGGCCCTTGGTCTTGCCACCTCACTCCATCTTTGTCTCCTTCTAAGCATCTATGCTATGGATTCTCTACACTCACTCCTTCATTCTCACTCAACCTCCACTTGTCTCCCTCATTACAGGAAAAGAGAGCTCACAATAAAAGAGAAAGAGTGAGGACAGGAGGAGGGCCACCCTCAGTAGCCCACCTCACCCCCTAGGAGGATGCAGTCCTGGAGATCGCGGGAGTGGAGGACGATGCGCAAGTGGGGGACGGACAGACGGGTGCAAAACAGCAAGCTGGTGACAGAATAGTTTTCCATCTCTCTCATTGACATTGCATGAGTCGCTGATAATGATTCTGAAACTCTAACAGAAGGACTTATGATCATCTACAATATGCAATGTGCATGTAACCTTGGCATCACATCTCTGGCTCTTTCCTTTACTCCCCGACAGGACCATCGCAAGCACCCATCCCCACTAGCCAGGAGGAAGAGCCTGAGCATCCAGACTCTTCAGAGGAAGCTGCAACCTCTGAGGGCGCAGCGTCAGCAGAATTCAGCGCACCCAGCACCAGTGCAGACACTCACACCTCGGTGGGACCATCGCGAGATAGAGTAGTGTTGTCACCTGGTGTATCACAGCTCACAAGTGAGCATCAGCAGATGGTGGAGACAGGGACAGCAGTGGAGAGTCCTAGTCAGAGGGCGCAGGACTCTGCCAGCTCGGCTCAGCTGCATGTCGACCCTCTGCCTCTGGGTCCATCCACAAGATCAGCAGTGCTGGAACTCCAGGAACAGATGCAGGAGTCTCTGGCAGGTTTTGTCTCCAGGGTCGCTGCGAGTGTGGAGCGAATGGAGGAGTCCATTGCGAACATGAGCAGAGCCTTTGTGGAGTCATTAGCGCATGAACGCATCACCATGGAAAGGATGGCAACCTCCATGGAGGTGATAAGTCGCCAGAGTGCCGAAAACATGGTGAGTGTTCTGAATAGAATGACATCTCTGGAGGAGCGATGGTCATCTATTGAACAGAGAAACCAAACCTTCATGGAAGTCCTTCTGAGTAGGACTGCCAGTGCAGATACAGGTCCCCATGGCTCCCCTGATGTGCGGCAAGGTGCTCTCAAGGCACTTTCAGGCGCTGAGGGGGACCTGACCCATGAGAGGGAAGTTGGTGGCAGACATCAAGGAAGTGGGGGCTCCTCTCCAAGCGCTCACACTTCCATGCCACTGCAGAGACCTCGGTCAGAGCCCTACCAGAGTCCACACCCAGCTGAGATCGGCGTCTGAACCCCTGCACAGCCACAGGAGCAGCAGACTGTTGACGAGCCCTCACAGGTTCACAACCCCAGAGGACGCCTGCCAAAGGTGTCGAGACAGGAGCAGCAAGAAAGTGAGCAAGGGGCCTCCACACCTGCTGAAGCCACAGGGGAAGCACCACGTTGCAGCATGTGTAAGAGAAAGATACTGTACAAATAGCCACAAGGGTAGTCACTTGGGTGAAATTTGATGTTTTATGTTAAAAAGCCATCAGATGGTTACTGTAAATAAAAAAATCTAATGGCTACTGCTGTAGTTGTGGCGTGTGTCATTTTGCAAATGGGACTTCCACATTGAGGGCTTAGGATTACTTGCAATTGTCAGTATGGTGGTCAAATTGCTAGGAATCCGCTGGTTCTTGGCCATTGTCGATGCTCAGGTAAGAAGCTGCGAGGCAAAAGTACTTGATTGGCTAGGCTAAGCAAATCTGGCCAAGGTGAGTGCGTTCCTTGCATCCCGGGCAGCAATGTTCTCGCGTACTGCTGCCACTGATTGATGGGCCTCTGCAAGGTGTTCATTTTCGTCCTCCTCCTCCTCCACCTCCTCCACCACCACCTCCTCCTCCTCCTCCTCCTCATCTGAGGAGGATATGTGATGAGCCACTTGGTCCTCAGGAATCTGCAAGCCACGATGCTGTGCCATGTTGTGAAGTGCACAGCAAACCACGACGATTCTGGAGACCCTGGCTGCTGAGTACTGCAGGGCTCCACCTGATCTATCCAGGCATCTGAAGCGCATCTTCAGCAAACCGATGGTTTGCTTGATTATGGCTCTGGTGGACATGTGGCTGGAGTTGTAGATCTCCTCAGCTTCGTTGGATGGTCTCCTCAATGGTGTCATTAGCCACGTCTTCAGGGGATAGCCCTGTCTCCAAGTAGCCATCCGTTAAGTTGGTCTGGCGGACTTAATAGCGGAGGCACACTACACTGGCGCAGTATGAAGGAGTCATGGCAACTGCCAGGGTACTTGGCACAAACATGCAAAATTTCCTTCTTGTGGTCACACACCAGCTGAACGTTAAGGGAGTGGAAGCCCTTGCGGTTGATAAAAATACCTGGATTGCAATGGGGTGCCTTAAGGGCCACATGTGTGCAGTCAACGATGCCCTGTGTAGTGTATGTACCCGTCTACCTTTAAGGAAACTATTGTATGTAACCGTTCACCTTTAAGAGAACTACTTTAGGTGTGGCACTACTTGTTTGGCTTCTGTATACTGTAATACCGACAGTGACCACACCAGTATATAAGTGTTGTGGCAGGATTGCTGAGGCAGATTCGCCCTGACCTTCGAATAGTAAAGACCTGTTTGTTTGTTACTCCTGAAGTCTGTGTCGTTATTAACAGTACAACCCACAGACTTTACACCCTGCACCCTTGGAAAGCCTGCCAGATTAGCTATTCCAACCGCACGCGCCGTGACATTTGCTTGATCCTTGGTGAAATGGATGTGATTGTGCGCGATGGCAAAGAGGGCATCGGTTAATTGTGTGATGCAACTGTGTGCGGCTGCCTGGGAAATGCCGCTGATGTCTGCTGCTGATCCCTGGAATGAGCCTGAGGCAAAAAAGTTGAGTGCGGTGGTGACTTTAACAGCCACTGGTCAGGGCTGTCCACCTGGTCCTCTGGGCTGCAGGCCTTGTTGCAGCATTGCGCAGATGTCACCCACTACCTCTCGCGAAAGTCAGAGCCGCCTTTGGCACTGCTGCTCAGACATGTTGAGATAGCTGACCCTGTGTCTGTAGACCCTGTTTGGGGGGAATCTCCTGCACCGACGGGCTTCCATGCGCTGGCCCCTTCCGGCCTGTGCAGCTTCATGTGGTTGAGCAGCAGCTTGGCACTCCTGTTGGTGCTGCTGCTGTTGGTGCTGCTGTTGTTCATGGTTCTGCTGGTGCCGCGGCTGGTCTTCGTCCTCATCTAATGTCCAGAAGGGAAGGAAATAAATGGCTCCCATGCTTCTGGTATATGCCTTAGTTGAGGAAGCGCTCAGTGAAGGTGGTGAGAGGGGTTTCCCAGGAGGTCACACTGGAGATGGACGTCAGGCTCCAAACTGTGATTATGCCTTCTAAAAGTCCCCCCAGACCTGAGAGAACAAAGTCCTGCCACCTGCAAATGATGGCTGATCAAATCTCCTATTTAATGGTTGACCTGCAGCTGATAGTCAGCAATCCAATTGTGATCCCGCCAGGTTTCACCGTCATGTTTCAGAACAGGCATGCTTCACGTGGGAAAAGGGTTAAAATTACAAAGGCCTTCAAAATGGCATTATAGAGGCAATCTAGTGCTTGTTAAGGGCCTTAACGGCCTATCCCGCCTCTTGTAGGCGGGATGGAGACGGGACCATTAGACACGAATTAATGAAAATTGCTTGGAGGCGGGATAGAGGCGGGGTTGGACCCGCCCACCAGTTTTTGCTATTTTAACCCCCCACACACCTCCAATCCCGCCTCAGCGGCCCGATGAAAATTGAACCCTATGGGGTCGATTTTGTCGAAGCTGTCGGGAAGAAGGCGGGACTTCCCCTTTCGGGTTTCTGACCCGCCTACTTCGACGTCCGGCCAATCCACGCAATTTTCCCTTGATTGACCTTGTTGAGCCCGCCCAGCGGGCTCAGCAGGCCAATTAAGGGCCACCCGGCAACAGGTAACGTCACAGACTGAAATTTCATCTGTCAAGATTTCTGACAGATGAAATATCAGTGTTTTACAGCTGTTTGAAGCTGTCAAACACTGACAGTCTGATTTCTAAGACGAGTCCTTCTGCGCAGACTCATTTAGAAATCTCAGCAGCACTAAAAGCTGAAGGCTGTCACTTTTGACAGATCGCAGCCGTTCAGCTTTCAGTTCCGGCTGAGTGCTGTGCTCCCGACGGCTACAGGAAGAAAGGCTGTGAAGGTAAGTAAAGGTAAGTAAAAGTTTTTTACACACTTTAGACACACGAAACACACTTACCTTTGCACTCATGCACCCATCATTCACCTGAGCGCTGACATCGCGACCCCGCCAACTCATTCAACCCGACGGCCCGCTGCTCTAACCTGGCATGATTTGGAGCCGTCGGGAAACCCACACGAAACCCCTCAAAATGGGGATTAGGCTAAAAACTGCCTGTTAACTACCTGTTAACAGGCAGTTAATTGGCACTAATCCCTTCCTGCCTGGTTTCGGCGGGTCGCAGTGCGGGGCAGGAACCCGCCGCCCCTGAAACCTACGTGGGGCGGGGTTTTGGGCGGGATGGTGTCGGGACCCCCAAAGTCGGGATTTTCCCCCCCCCACACGCCTGAAACCCCGCCTGACGGCTCCCCGAAAATCTAGCCCTATGAACATAAGAACATAAGAACATAAGAAATAGGAGCAGGAGTAGGCCAATCGGCCCCTCGAGCCTGCTCCACCATTCAATAAGATCATGGCTGATCTGATCCTAACCTCAAATCTTCTATCACTCTGCATCCACCCGAACCCATGTGATCTCCCGGGAGAGGCGAAAAACCAGATAAAGACCCAATGGCCAATTTGGGAGAAAAAAATCTGGGAAATTCCTCTCCAACCCATCTAGGCGATCGAAATTCTTCCAGGAGATCACTCTGTCCCTATATTTTCTACAGTACTTACCTTCTGTAAAGGCGATCTCCACCCCAGCCAGGAACAGGAATAAAACCATCTCCTGAAATCTAACACAGAATTAGAACACAGTAGGAGCAGAACAAGGCTACACGGCCCCTGGGCCCACTCCACTACCCACAGGGCCATGACCATTCCGAACCTAGACTCATGTCCAATTTCCTGCCCGCTCCCCGTAACCCTTAATTCCCTTTACTTCTAGGAAACTATCTATTTCTGTTTTAAATTTATTTAATGATGTAGCTTCCACAGCTTTCTGGGGCAGCAAATTCCACAAACCTACCACCCTCTGAGTGAAGAAGTTTCTCCTCATCTCAGTTTTGAATGAGCAGCCCCTTATTTTAAGATTATGCCCCCTAGTTCTAGTTTCACCCATCATTGGGAACATCCTCACCGCATCCACCCGATCAAGCCCCTTCACAATCTTATATGTTTCAATAAGATCGCCTCTCATTCTTCTGAACTCCAATGAGTAGAGTCCCAATCTACTCAACCTCTCCTCATATGACCACCCCCTCATCCCCGGGATTAACCGAGTGAACCTTCTTTGTACTGACTCGAGAGCAAGTATGACTCTATGTGGTATGGAGAAATGCTTTCAATGGAAATTCCCTCCCCCTTTCATATTTTCGATGTAACGTTTGAATTAGTGCTTTCTTCTAACCGGTAAAACAATTTTTCACCCATTTCTTACAGCCCTGGATCAGAGGTTTTCAACCTGGGGTCCCCATATTCTACGAAGTTTACTAGAGATCACACCGGGATCCACAAGATGATCAGATATTTGACCCTCTGTGCCTTTTTGTATATGTTGACTTGTTAGCACTTTACCTCTGTTGTTATAGGATAATAAGAAAAGTTTTCTGCAATGATAGCACTGTTTTCCTTTCAGTAGCTGCAACTGTCTTCAGCTGTTGGGAAAGGGGGTCACTATGAGTGGCAGTATTTACATTGGATCCCCAGTATCATTTCAAAACCAGTGTCTAGAGACAATTCAGGTTGGAGAAAGGTCCACACAGCTAACATCAACCTAAGAACTTTGTCCCCCTCAAGTATTGGATGAATACTCTTAGGAATGAAAAAAAAATAATGTCCATACTGTTGGTGTTTCACACTGAGATTAGCAACCTATTTCAGAAATTCTTTTCACAAGGAGGGGATTTTGTCGTTAAAATTTGCTTGGAAGATGTAACAAGGAGAAACATTTTCATACTCAGTCCACTTCGATTTTATAATATATCAGACACTAAATGATGCTGAAATACAAGTGCTAAACTCTTTGGCCTAGAAATTCACTATAGCCCCGTTTGGGGCGCCAGCCTCGCCAGGGCGCTAAAAGTAGCGCCCCGGTAGCAGTCGCGGCCACCCGCCGGAAATTCAGTTTGCGCGCCCCAGAGGGAAGCGCGGCGCTACTGGAGGCGCCCCGCATTCCTCTTGGGGCGCTGCAGCTGAATATCGCTGTGCAACATGCTGCAGCGCCACACGCTGCAGCATGGCGCGCTGCGGTACTGCAGGCCTTCCTCCCCTTCTTAAAGGGGAGGGGCCTTGTGCAGCATGATCGAGGATCGCGAGTGTCGGCAAAAGAGCCCGGCACCGAGGAGAAGTGCCGGGCTCTTGGAACGCAGTCGGCACTCCGCGGGGGGGTGCTCAGGAGGCCGGGGACGGCAGCGCAGAGAGGTGCTGGCAGGCGGCCAGCAAAAAAAAGTCCGTCTCGCACCTCTCCTTTAATTAGCGCCTCTACCGCCACAGGTAGGCCCCCTGAACCGGTCGCAAATAGCGCCCGGCGTTAAAGCAGGGGGCGCATCTAAATATCGCGATCGGGGCATTAGCGGGGCACTGCGCACACCGATGACATCACCGGTAGCGGCGCAGCATTAACGGCTAGCACCGCCATTAACGTCCCGCTGAATTTAGCGGGAGGCATGGCCAGTGGCTTCCGACCCACTTAGCGCCCTCTTAAGGCGCTAACGGGTGGCGCAGCCCACTGAATTTCTAGGCCTTTATCTAGGTACTATAGCCACATTGTGTCAGTTCTTTTCAAACTAATGGAAGGGTCTTTTTTTAACATAGATAACATGAATTACTTGGGGGAGTATCACATTGCTGATGTATTTGATACACTGTATAGGTACCAGGTGAAGCAAATAGGGATATTGCACCCTCGGTATGATATTCATTATTCACATTAGACACTGAATATTCTTTTGACACTGACATAAAACAAGTTTTTGTTGGCAATATACTAAGCTGAAAGAATAAAAGGATGTGTTATCTTTTTCAAAAGACTAAACAACTGCCATAAATGGACTTTTTGTTGCCATTATCTGAATGCAGCTATAATCTTTGGGTCCAATGAGAAATTGAGATGGTGCTTTGGTGATGGTGCTAGAGATACCATTGCTTCATGCACTTAACAGGAAACCACTTCTTCAATGCAGCAAAGTTGAACTGAGGGTGAAATTGGTATTGGGCGATAGCGCAAAACGAGTGAATCAGCAGTCTGTCTTACACCCTGGTTTTCTTTTCCATTGACTTCAATATAAGTGAGTAAACCGATAATATCAATCTGAAAAGCTGCAAGGATAGATGATGGTGTAACAATTTGGAATATTCCTCCTGGCCTTGCCACCCCACTCCCCCACCAACCCTTTCCCAGCATGGATGTAGGATGATGCCGATATCACACCGCTGGCATGCTGAGAATATTTCAGTTTCTGCTATTTTTATTGCAAAAATTGCTGGTGTGCCAAAAAGAATAATGGAAGCCCACAATGGCTGTAAAGGCATTCTGTGCCTCTGATAGTTTGGGTAAAAAAAAATCCTGGACTAAGAGTTAACTTGGTATTGCCTTAATTAAGTCTGTCATCATACATGATAGGTTTTAAAAACCAGCTTCATTCACAGAAATTATATCCCAGCCTAACTTGATCCAATTGTTGCAACAATGAGGAGGCTTGTTTCAGACATGCCTAAAGAAGGGACCAAGCCTTTCAGTTCAAATACAAAGATCTTTTGGGATTTGCTTAAATATGCATTTGATCAGTCTCTTTGAATTTAAGACAATGGTTTAAATTTGTTCAGTCTCAGTCATTACTTTGAAGGTATTTATCAGCCTGTGTTTTCCAAATCTGCCTATAGCTTTTGAAGAGAGATAATTAGGCCAGATAGACTGCACGGATGGCAAGAAAAGGAAAAGAATGCTATGTAAGAATGTTACTTAAATCATTGTTTAGCACAGTAGTTGTGATATATTTATTGTTTCCTGCATTACAACAGTGACCACACTTCAAAAGTTCTTCATTGGCTGTAAAGTGCTTTAGAACGTCCTGAGGTCATGAAAGGCGCTATATAAATGCACGTCTTTCTTTTTTTCCTTTTATTGCACAAAGAGTTAACTAAGCTTAACAACTACTGTAAAATACATGTGTTATTCTTATTATTTTCTTGCTTAATAAATTAGTCTGGAAAGTCTGGGTAGTGTTATTCTGTTACCTTCTCGAGGCAAAGGAGATGGTGTGAGATCATGTGATGAAATCAGTCACTGAAGTGAATGGAAGCAGGTTGTCTTATTTGTTCCTGGGCACGCTGCAATTTTCAATAGATATCTGGGCAATTAAAAATACTGGCCGGGAATTTCCTCGGATCTGCTCCCGCTCCACTGCCGGTGAAGTTATGGCGATGGAGTGAGAGTAGCCGAGATATCTTCACTGCTTTCCTCCCTCAGTCTCTGCACCGAATGACTTCTCATTCTCGGTGATTCCAACCTCCATCTCAATTCATCATGCTCTCTGACCTCTGAGTTCACTAGCCTCATAACCTCCCTTAATCTCTCCTTCCATGTAAACTCACCAACCCATATTCACAGCCACCCCCTCGACCTTGCCATCTCTCGTGGCCTCGCTACTCCCATCGTGTCAGTCGCAGATAAGGCCATCTCTGACCACTTCCTCACATCACTTTCCACCTGCATCTCCTTTCCACCCACTCCCCCAGCCCCCGAAACCCTACTTCCTTCTGTGTCCAGCCCTGGAAAAAACTCTCTCCTGACTCGCTTACAACTGCACTTATGAAATTCCAACTGTCCAGCCTTTGGCCCTCCATTCACCATGACATTTCTGTAGCTATCGATCTGCTCACCCTCACCACCATCTTTGATGCCCTAGTCCCTATTAAAACAATTACTCTCTCTCACTCTGGCTGTTCCACCTGGTATGGCCCTCACCTTCGTTCCCTTAAGTCCAAGGGACACAGACTTGAACGGATATGGCTGACAACTGGTTTAACCATTCACTGCCAGATCTGGCTGGACCACATAAAGCATTATCGGGTCCTGCTCTCGTCTGCAAAAATTGCTCACTATTCCAGAATCATTCTGGAATGCAAAGATAAACCCCGGCTTCTATTCTCCACTGCTAACCGTCTTCTTAAACCCCTCTCCCCTGTCTCCTCCACCTTCACCTCCGACAATAAGTGTGAGGAGCTCATGGACTTCTTTGTCTCTAAGATTGAGACCATCTGTTCAGCTGCCTCTGCCACTTCCCTTCCTTCCCCATGCCCACCGGACCACCCCTGTTTCACCCCTGCCCTAGCCCTGAACTCACATCTTTCTCCAGTTTCTCTCCGATCTCCCCTCATGACCTCTCTGAGCTCATCTTGTCCATGAGACCCACTTCCTGCTCCCTCGACCCTATTCTCACCAAACTGCTGACCACCCAACTTCTTTTTCTGGCTCCCATGTTAGCTGATATTGTTAACGGTTCTCTCTCCTCAGGTACTGTCCCCCTCTCCCCCAAATCTGCCGTCACCACCCCTCTCCTCAACAAACCAACCCTTGACCCCTCCGTCCTTGCAAACTAACGCCCCATCTCCAACCTCCCTTTCCTCTCCAAAGTCCTTGAATGTGTTGTCACCTCCCAAATCCGTGCCCATCTTTCCCGCAACTCCATGTTTGAATCTCTCCAATCAGATTTCCGCCCTTGCCACAGTACCGAAACGGCTTTCACCAAAATCACAAATGACATCCTTTGCGACTGTGACAAAGGTAAACTATCCCTCCTCATCCTTCTTGACTTGTCTGCAGTCTTTGACACGATTGACCACTCCATCCTCTTCCAATGCCTCTCCACCGTCGTCCAGCTGGGTGGGACTGCACTCGCCTGGTTCCATTCTTATCTATCTAATCATAGTCAGAGAATCACCTGCAATGGCTTCTCTTCCCACTCCCGCATCGTTACCTCTGGTGTCCCCCAAGGATCTATCCTTGGACCCCTCCTATTTCTCATCTACATGCTGCCCCTTGGCGACATCATCCAAAAACACGACGTCAGTTTCCACATGTACCCAGCTCTACCTCACCACCACTTCTCTCGACCCCTCCACGGTCTCTAAATTGTCAGTCTGCTTGTCCAACATCCAGTTCTGGATGAGCAGAAATTTTCTCCAACTAAATATTGGGAAGACTGAAGCCATTGTTTCCGGTCCCTCCACAAACTCTGTTCCCTAGCCACTGACTCCATCCCTCTCCCTGACATCTGTCTGAGGCTGAAGCACACTGTTCGCAACCTTGGTGTCATATTTGACCCTGAAATGAGCTTCCGCCCACATATCTGGGGCATAACTAAGACCGCCTATTTCCACCTCCATATCATCGCCCATCTCCGCCCTTGCCTCAGCTCATCCACTACTGAAACCCTCATCCATGCCTTTGTTACCTCTCAGCTTGACTATTCCAACACACTCCTGGCTGGCCTCCCACATTCTACCCTATGTAAACGTGAAGTGATCCAAAACTCAGCTGCCCATGTCCTAACTTGCACCAAGTCCCGTTCACCCATCACCCCTGTACTCACTGACCTACATTGGCTCCGGGTTAAGCAATGCCTCAATTTCAAAATTCTCATCCTTGTTTTCAAATCCCTCCATGGCCTCGCCCCTCCCCATCTCTGTAATCTCCTCCAGCCCCACAACCCTCTGAGATATCTGCGCTCCTCTAATTCTGCCCTCTTGAGCATCCCTGATTATAATCGCTCAACCATTGGTGGCCGTGCCTTCTGTTGCCTAGGCCCTAAGCTCTGGAATTCCCTGCCTAAACCTTTCCGCCTCACTACCTCTCTTTCCTCCTTTGAGATGCTCCTTAAAACCTACTTCTTTGACCAAGCTTTTGGTCACCTGCCCTAATTTCTCCTTATGTGGCTCCTTGTCAAACTTTTTGTCTTATAATCCTCCTGTGCAGCGCCTTGGGACGTTTTACTATGTTAAAGGTGCTATATAAATACAAGTTGCTGTTGTTGTTGAGTGAAAGCAGCTCTAAGGAAATTCCCGACCATGGGGACACAAGGAGCTAGGGCTCACCACAGAAGTAGTCAAAAATATATAGCGTAAAAAAAAAGTAAACCGCAAAACTGTAGTTGCCTTTTTAGGTGGCATTAATTTATGTGACCGTGTTGCTCCTGGGATGAGGCTGTTTTTGGCTGTGGTAAAAGCAAACAGTGTAATACATTGCAGAGGTGAGAACTCTAACATTATTGGTAATCTGAGTTGAGGATAAACTGAAGAATAGCCTGCAAAATGCAATACTTTAATAACAAGGAGATAACTTTAAGAAAAAGGGAGAGGCTTCCCAGCCACAATACCTAAGGCGAAAGTCATGGGCTGCTAGTACCCTGTGCCAATTTATTTTGACAGCATAGGAACTCTCGAGTTAGTTAAAAAGCATGTTAAATTTTGATCAGTAGGCATTTTTACATTAAATTACTGGACAGAAATATCTTTGCATCAGTTCTTGCTGACAATGCTAAAACTGGCTCCTTTATCCACACAGCAGATTTGTAGACTCACTGAAAACTAGCCTCCTCCAAATTCTGGGCAGGCCTTGGAGGGGGCCAGATCTAGGGAGGAATGGAACTTGCGCCCAGCCACTACAAACATCCTTGACCCCTGTGGAACTCCTGGGAGTGATTCTGCCATGGAACCTTGCAATGGCATTTACGGCCTGTAGGGCACTGGGAGGGAAGGGAACATTTTTGCAAATGGCTCTTTTTTTTTCTTCTGCCGGCTTCAGAAATTCGATTGATCACTTTGAGATTGATTGAATGGCCAAAAGTGGCTTTTGAATTTTTGAACTCTCCCCCATGGCCCGAACAATGCTGGACGCCAGAGACTCACAGAGGCCCAGTGTCACTAAGGGCATAATGGAGCGAAATACGTTGAATTATGTATTTCCTGTTTTGCACTATAATATGATCGAACATTTATGGGCCCATCCCCAGAAGTGCCAGGATATCCAACAGGGCTGAAATCCAGGCCCCTACTGCCAGTGCTACATGACATAGCCCTCCCTGAGCCTAGGAGTTCCAGGGTCAAGGTTTATAATCCTATTACCAGCTTTAGCAATGTAAATGCGGGAAGACAACCCATGTATACCGCTCTCCTGCAATCCAAACTAACCAAGCACCACTGTAAAAGTGCCCAAACACTCTCTCTCTCTCCATGATCCTGCCTGTTCCTCTCTTTCTTCTCCTATCTCTATCTTAGTTTCACTCTTCTCTTTTTCTATTTGATTTCTGTTACGGTCAGGATTAATTAACTGAATGTGATAGTGCTAGGCCAGAATTAGTTTCAAATCTGAGGAATATATGTCGGTACAAGGTTAAGCAAAATGTCACTTGTGTAATAAGAAAGTAGCATGTGATGTATTGTATTTGAAAAGCAAGTAATTACTTGGCCAATTGCCTTGTCTAAATGCACAAAGTGGAGCCAGAGAAAATGTTAATGCATGTGCACCATTGTGTTTTAAACACATGACTTCTGTTTCTGCTGCATTCTGTGCCCTGTACACTAACTGAACTTGATGTAGTGAGGGCAGAAGGTTGTGACGAGCTCAAGAATGAAATGTGCGACAAAGGCCTCCCCTGGACCAGAGAGACCATGTTACAAAACTGAAATGAGCCATGGACAATCTTCAACACAGTGATGGGTTGAAATCATTCAAAAATTATAAAAATATGCCAAACACTTTTATGAAGCTGATACCCCTTTAATAAGTTCACAGAATTAAAAGTGCAGACTCCCTGGTGACTCAGTGGGTAAACCATGTGGTGTGCTAATGAGTCATATAGACTAAGGAAATCCTGGATTTCATCAGGATCTGAGTTAGGTGGCCCTGGCCAAGATGGCTGATGTGTGTGAGGGGGTGAGGACCATTCATTTTAATGGTGAGAAAATGGTGGGCAGTGTGGACCCAAGTTGGGCTCCCCACCAGGAGGGCAGACACATAAATTACTACCGTAAATATGAATTATGGCCACTTTAACAAAATACCATAATGTAGCATGAGTCAGTGCCTTCTGGAGAGGAGGGAGAAATCACATCGCTCTGGAGTGTTTATAATTTAATTTATAGGGTCCATAGTGAGTTATATGTCTGTCTTTTTCCAATTTTAAGGTGAAGAAGTTAGCTACCACAACCACAACTTTATTGGTGTAAAAGCTGACCAGCTCCCATACAACATAAAGCAAATGCAATTCACTTTGGATCTGGACTAAGCATTGTTGATCATCTAGAATTCAATAACTCTTAAATATGACTGAAATCTTAATATGGACTGGTGTTCTCTTGCGAATAAAAGCAATACCTATTAAAATAAGACTGTTATCCTGCATGTAGTAATGTTACTGCAAACTTCTTACATATGGTGGTCTTTGTTTCAGTTATGTTAATCTCACCTTTACAGTAATAACCACTACATCTTTTGCATGGATTTAATTTAGCAGTAATGTATTAAAGCTCGATGACTAGATTACAAATTAACTCTGTTCTTGGGGGTAAACCTGAGTAAGCTGAAACAAATTGTTATTTTCCACATTGAATTCCATCATGTTCCATGTGCACGAGAAATCACAACTGAGGCATTTTTTAATGGTGTGTTTATATTCTATCGGAAGCAGTTCCCCAATACCAGCTCATGAGGCAAACTTCACAGCAGCCAGCCCAACATATTCTCTGTTCGAACATTCTGTTTTCTATGCTATGTACTGAGGAGCGTACTTTAGAATTTATTACACCTAAACATATGCTTGGAGAGTGTTACCAGAAACAGTTCCCTCCAAACACTACCATGGAAAATGTTCTGACACGCTCCCCAACAGGTATCACGCCGTGTTTATAATTCAGAACTGCTCCGAAAGTCATTCTGCAATGTTTTCCTCAGGATCCCTGGGCTGTGCAAAGCTGCTCTATTTACATCATAGGGCAGACTCCACAACAACCAGAACACAAAAGCAACTGTCGCATTTAGATCTCGTGATTAACTGAGTTCTACAGACCAGGAAGTTTATAGGTTTGATTCCCAGTCTGTGCTGAGTTAGCTGATATTAGTTGGGGCAGCAGTAAAGAAAGATAAAAACAAATTTGCATTTATATAGGGCCTTTCACAACCGTAGGACGTCCCAAAGCACTTCACAGGCAATGAAGTACTTTTGAAATGTACTCATTGTTGTAATGTTGGGGAACACAGCAGCCAATTTGCGCAGAGCAAGGTCCCACAAAAAACAATGAGATAAATGACTAATTTAACTGTTTTCGTGATGTAGGCTGTGATTTTGCTCACCTCGGCGGGTCCGTGGCGGGCGATGTCGGTGGCGGATCTTGAACCCGCTGCTGGCGCCAGCCCGCTGTCCAAAATGAATTTCCCTTGATTGGGCCTGTTAAGCCCGCTCAGCAAGTTTCCTGGCCAATTAGAAGAAGTGGGTCTTGTGATGTCATTTGATGACGTGCCATCAGCCAGTTTCCTTAAAAGGACCATACGCAAATTTAGTTTGACATTTGTGCTGTCAGTGTTCTACAACATTGAGGTGCTGCAAACACTGACATGCACTGCACAGAGGTGCACAGCTGCACACAGGCTCCCCCATGACTCCCTCCATATGCTTATGGAGGGAGTCACAGCACACAGGGAGGTCCTCTTCCCTGCCCATGGGCGGACGAGACCTCCCCAGGACACCAACCCAGCCTGGTTGCACATTGCACAGGAGGGCACAAGCAGGGATGTGGTCAGGAGGACCTGGGTGCAGTGTCGCAAAAGTTTCAATGATATCAGTAGATCACGAAACGTTAGTACAAAGCCATACTCAACCTCATCCTGCTCTGCCTCTCATCACATCCCCATCACTCCGTCTTCCCTACCCTACTCCTGCACATCTTCACTCACACCAACTTACCTTGCACCTCCACCCATCCCTCTCTCTTTGTCTATATTATTACATCCCCATCTCACTAGCCATCCCTCACACTCATCCTCATCCTAGTCCAATCATACCAACTAACAACACACAAGGGTAGGCACTTGGGTGTTTTATGCAATGTTCATGTAAAGTTTCTGTTAATATGGTGTCAAATATTGAAACCTTTATTTTCAACATTTTGCTTTCTTGGACAGATTTGTGTGCACCTTTGAAAATGGCTTAGTGAGTTGCAGGGAATGGTGAGACATAACGGTACCCCCTGCAATGGTGATGAGTGTGAAAGGAATGGCTTGGGCATTGTAGGGATGCTTTATGTTGTTGGTGTGGGATGGTGCCAACCTGGCGCATCATGTGGCAGCCAGGGTGTGCAGCGTGTAGGGGGTTTTGATTTGGGGGTTTTGTCTGGTCAGTCAGTCGTGTGCCTGAGCTGCCCCAGCCCCGTGCGGTTCGAATCGCTTCCCCCTTTTTTAGTTCTGAGCACCGGACTTATTTACGAGTAGCGATATAGACAAACGAGACCAGTGGTTCGGTGCAAAGAAAACCAATGTTTATTAAAATAGAGAAATAATTACTATACAGAGAAAATCACTATGGATGCAACACAATTACACTTAGCGGGGGAGGAGAAATGGACACATCGAGGGAAAATGACTAAAATGACAATTTTAGCAATCCCCTTAACTCCCACCCTTTACACCTATCTAGGTTATCTTGTGATGGGCCAGAAAATTGATGCTCACCAGTCTAAGATGTTGGAACGCCTGCTCCGTGCCCCATTGCCTGCTGATGTCTTTAGGGTTTTCACCGCCCGAAGCAGAGATACCCCAGTGATTTAAATGTAACTGCGGGTATCCTGCTTCCCTGGACGGGCTCTTCGTCGACGATCCTCTTGCTGGGTTGATAATATGGCAGGGCACTGGAGGCGAGGCGAGAGAGGGAGAGAGAGAGATGGCTTCCCGAGGGACTAGTTATACCCCTCCTGGGAGTCCTTATCTCCCGCCAGATCAGCTTGTTCCTTTGTCTGACCTGGACGCGTTGAAGCTTATACAAAGGAAACCGATCTGGACTCATCGACCTGGATGGCCGGTTAATCGGTTTTTGAACGTCTCATAAGTGTTTCCCTTTGTCCCACTGGTTTCGTGATGGGGCCATTCCAGCTTGAATGCCCCCTTGATCATTTGCAAATAGTGCTGATGTCCTCTAACAAAGGTCTGAACGCAGCTATTACATATTGATTGACTGTGCAAATGGCCTTGATGGGTTTTAATCAGAGGCCCGAATGCCACTGGTTTGCTTCTCATGCATAAATGCAGAAGGTTTGTCTGCTTTCTAATTTCTGGAAAGTTCCTTCTTTGTCAGCCCAAACTGAAACTTACAGGCCTTGGCCATGAGGTTGACTGCAGCCATCTTGTTGAGCCCTGGAGCCCTGGATTTTAAACTCAGTCCAGCCAGGGTTTCTCCAAAAAGCCAAAAGTAAATCTTCGGGGGAGACATGAAATTTGCGAATCCTTTCAAGCGTCAAGTGAAGTGAAGTAAATCCCTGGTGTCCTGGGCAGCAATGTAGTCGGGTGCTGATGCCTTGTGTCCTGTGCAGCATCAGGTGATTGCGGAGAAAGTTGGTGTTGTTGTTGGTGCTGCTGGTGTACTTGGTGCTGCTGGTGTTGGGGCTGATCGTAGTGGGATTCAGACGACCAAGGTGAGAGAGTTTCGAGGGCACCCATGCTGATGGAATAGATGACAGGTGAAGTAGAGATGACAGATGTGATCTGTCAATGGTGAGAGGTAATGAGGTCAGATTGGATGGAGATTTGTGTAAAGACTTGTGGCATGGCGAATCTGTTGTGGAAATGCAGTGAGGAAGGGCTTGTGGCTGCAGGAAGATATCTCTGTCAGGTGGGAGCTTTTACTTGACATTTGAAGCTGTCAACTCATCAGCTGATTCAATGGCCACTGACCTCCCGCCTCAGCTTCACAGATGAGGTCTAGCAACAGCATGAAACTCGTGGGCGAGCTGTTAAATTCAAAAGGTCAATTTAAAACCATTGTTAAGTGGCTGTAAACAAGCCACTAATCATTTAAATTGGCTCCCCCGCTGCTGTCTGTCGGGTCTGCTCAGCGCTGGCAGACCTGGCATCGGGAAAGGAAAAAGTGCGCGATTTGACAGCGGGTTCCCGACCCGCTGTCAATCAATTCACATTTAACTGCTGACCCACCACCGATCCCAACCGCTGAGCAGCGGCAACATTTTGGTCGTTGATTAAGGCATAAATGTTGCCCAGGACACCGGGAAAACTTCCCTGCTCTTCTTCAAATACTACTATGGGATCTTTTGCGTCCACCTGAGAGGGCAGACATCTCATCTGAAAGTAGGGGTGCTACCACTGGTCTCAGTGGTCCTGCTGAAGAGAGAGGGAAAGCAACAGCAACCCCGCTGGGATTGCGTGTGCGAATGCCACATGAGGGCAAAATCAGGCTTGGCTGTGAAAGTCTGCATGGTGGTAATTTTCCAAGTGCAAGCTGGCAGAGGGGAACCTCAACCACTACTGCAACACAATGCGCTGGTGGAAAGCTAGGCATCCCACAGGGTTTGCAGATAAATATGGCCACTTGGGTGAGGTGCCTGTCACTCATCGAGACATAACCCAATATGTTCAGGAGAGATAGGGAGGGAAGAAAATTGGTGAGAAAAAAGAAATCACTGTTGGGAAATGTTCATACAGGCAGCGAGGCCAAAACCATTGCCTGTTTCAATCAGGCTGAGAAAACAAGGATGCTTTGACCTTCACTGGCAATGTTTATATTGCTGTCAGGGATCTGGAGCATGCCCAGAAAACCATCTCTTTTGATGCTGCGGGCCTGTTGTCAGCATTAGCACTACACAGTAAATGCACATCAAATCAGATCCAAATTTCTCACCAAGGCCAAGAACGCTTTTCTTTGCTAACCAAAATCACTTTGAATATTGATTATTTGTCAAACAAACAAAACATAATCAAAGAGGCTACACCTAAACTTTGGGACCTTGGATAATTCTGGTAAGAGTCGCTGGGATAGATTTTGATTTTGTCAAATTGCGATTGTGCAAAATTGCAGTCAACGGAAATAAAAATCGGGAGAGATGTAAAACGGCTGCTGATTCGCTACCACCTGTTTTACACTACAGGTAGACTATCCTTTATCCGAAAACCTCGGGACCAGCCGAGTTTCGGATAAAGGAGAATTTCGGATTTCGGAAGGTGGGTCGGCGGGGGTCCGCGGGGGGGTCGGCGGGGGGTCGTGCGCACGACTTACGCTGACGCTCAGCGTAAGTCAGTCGGGGTCGGCGGGGGTCGGGGCCGGCGGGGTACGCGGGGGGGGGTCGGCGGTTGTCGGGGCTGGCGGGGTCCGCGGGGGGGTCGGCGGTTGTCGGGGCTGGCGGGGTCGGCGGTTGTCGGGGCTGGCGGGGTCCGCGGGGGGGTCGGCGGTTGTCGGGGCTGGCGGGGTCGCCGGTTGTCGGGGCCGGCGGGGTCCGCGGGGGGGTCGGCGGTTGTCGGGGCTGGCGGGGTCGGCGGTTGTCAGGGCTGGCGGGGTCGGCGGTTGTCGGGGCTGGCGGGGTCGGCGGGGGGGTCGGCGGGGGGTCGTGCGCACGACTTACCCTTTATCCGAACTTCCGCAACCGGAACCCTCTAAAAACCGAAGGTTTTTTCGTTCAGCGTAAGTCGTACGCACGACTTACGCTGAACGAAAAAACCTTCGGTTTTTAGAGGGTTTCGGTTTTCGGAAGTTCGGATAAAGGGTAGTCTACCTGTATCACAAAAGTCAAGATCTACCACTCTGTGTTGAAGCATATTTTAACGGTAACCAATTATAACACATTTTCTGCAATATAGCAAACCATTAGTATCACTGACCAGTTATTCAAGGGCATTAAGGGTTTCATTCTCAGCCAGTTGAACTGCTTAAACTAATTATTGAAAGTGTCTTTTGATTTGGTGGACTGTCTTATGGTCGTCCGTAGTATATTACAATTAGACAATGCAGAAGTACTTTTCTCACCACACTGTGGTAGCCACAGTTGGTGCCAAATCAACCATTACAACCACGTGTAGGTGGATTCAGCCCTGAATTATTTAACATGTATAGGTTATTAGTCTTTTAAGATTTCTAACAAGAATTATGCATGACATATAATTTAAATATAATTTAGATTTTATGACATCATAAAAAGATAAGAATATCAGAAAATTTCTTTGATGCTGTTAACACAGATTACATACATTTAAAAGATGTGGAATTGTGGGAATGCAATACTCATGATTCTTGCCAGTACATTCTAAAATGTCAAAATGCTTCCATCATTTGTAATGAAATTTCAGTGGATCTGTGCATCAACCCACAAGTTGTCCACATGAAGGGCTGAAATAATCATTAGGTTGGGAATTATGGTACCGAACCCACAGGCACTACATCAACAATCTTGGTGCCTGCTGACGCTTCAGTGCTGCCGAGAACGGGCAAGGTAAGTCACAACATAATGCTTCCACCAGAATATATCTGGGCACCAAAGTGTGTAATATAGCTGGCACATTAGCATAGAGCAAATAAAAACTGTAAATGAGCCTTCACTGTTCCCACACAAAGTTGGCATCTTCCCTTCGCACAGGGACACACCTGCCATTAGTCTCACTGGAGTCTCTCAGGATGTAGGTGCATAGGGAGTGCTACTGGCTACTAATTGAAACACCCAACTGATTCCTGTTAGCACAATGTAAGCATTCCCATCACTTTCAACACCTTCTGCACTGCACAGCTGTTTTGCCTCTAAGAATACTTGAATTAGCTCCGTAGGAGAAGAGTGGTCATAACGTACAAGAACAGAAGGCTAAGTAGGGAGGGGCAGGCCTTCATTAGACTCTTGACCCTCTCCCCATCCCCCATGAAAAGGTATTAGCTAAGATCCTGGGGAGAGCTGTCGCAGAAGGTTTGGTGACAGAGAAGTGGGAGGATCCATGACAGCAGAGCGTTAGTAGTCCCATTCCAAGTAAACAGACTTGGTCTTCAGAAAGCCAAATAACTAAGGAGCCCTCGTCGGAACTCTGAAAAATAATCATCATCAACTGGGTGTTTATATTTCTTGTGGCCATGCAGTACAGAAATATCAACCTTATGGCAGTCCCATAGATCCCTCTACCTCCCAAGCTGACAACATTTGCTGAGCAGGTGGAGCTTGCAATCTCTAGGGGTTTTGATCCATTAGAAATTGTACTAGGACTTGGCTTGACTGACATCTGTTTTTTAAATTTATTCATTCAAGGGATGTGGACATCACCGGAGGGCCAGCATTTATTGCCCATCCCTAATTTCCCTTAACTGAGTGGCTTTCTAGGCCATTTCAGAAGGCAGTTACAGTCAACCACATTACTGTGGGTCTGGAGTCACATATAAGCCAGACCGGGTAAAGACGGCAGATTTTCTTCCCTAAAGGACATCAGCGAACCAGATGGGTTTTTATGACAATCCGGTAGTTTCATGGTCACCATTACTGATACTAGCTTTTTATTCCAGATTTATTTAATTAACTGAATTTAAATTCCACCATTATTAGTGCCAGTCAACAATTGGATGTAGTGCCAGGAACCGGAGGGTAGGCACAGAGGCCCCCAGGTGATGCGGCTGCCTCTCAGGACAGTGGGAGCGTTTGTGCAGCGTTCTCATGAAGACAGTATCCTCAGGACTCAGCGACAACTGCGGAACAGCAGCTGAGGGCTGGTTGCCAGCAGGACTAGATTTCAGTGAGAAGCTTACCTTCAGCACTCTCTGAGAATTGACTTTACAGCAGCAGCCAGCCAACTCTCTCACACGGACATTAGGGGGTGTAAAGTCCGCGCCTCAATCATACACGGACTTCAGGAGAACAGTTTAACAGGTACTTTACTGAACAAGAGGCAGCTTGAAACTGAAACTACAGAAGCCTGCTAGGGCCTTTTATACAGGGGTGGTCACTGCCGGTACTGCAGTCTAAGACCAGTTATTCCCTTAAAGGTACATACACAACAATTCCTCCCCTTTTAGATAAACAGTACATAACATTCATTTAACAACTAAATAATAACTAATTACAATTACAATTTTCTCAGTAATATATACATCAACTGAAATAGTCATTTATAAGTTCAGTCTTTGAGGAGGCTTCCTGATCCGGACTGGATAGCGCCTTTCTCGAGTATCCTGTTCTGGCGGTGGAGTCAATTCTGGCTCATTGTCATTGGTTGGTTCGTCAGCTTCCATAACCCCTGCTTCTGAGGTAGACGCAATCTGTACTTTGGGCTCATTACCAGGTGCACATGCTTGTGGTACAGGTTTGGCTTGTTCCTGTGACTCTAGAATCTGGTCAGCATGGCGTCTCACGATGCTCTCTCCAACGTCCACTGTGTACATTAGTGGTCCCTGCTGTGTGCATACCGTGCCTGGCTGCCATTTTTCTGTTCGGTAGTCGCGGGCCAAGACTGGTTGCCCTATCTTGAAGCTCCTGGTTGGCTTCTCATTTATGTGCTAGAACTGCTTATCCTCAACATCTCGTCTTATGTTTGGTTTGAGCAAATCCAAGCGACATCTTAGTCCCCGGTTGAAAAACAGTACGGCTGGAGTTTGGTTGGTTACTGCATGTGTCGCATTCCGGTAAGCAAATAGGAAGTTATCCACCTTGTGTTGCAGTGGTATGTCGTCATTATACATTGCCTTTATGGCCTTTTTAAAGGTCTGAACAAACCTCTCAGCCAATCCATTTGTGGCTGGATGATATGGGGCAGATGTGTAATGTTTCACCCCATTATTCTTCAGGAACCTTCGGAAATCCTCAGACACAAACTGTGGGCCATTGTCAGAACAGATCTGTTCTGGCAACCCATTCCTGGCGAAGATGGTCCTTAGGACTGCAATAGTTTTCTCCGTGGTGGTGGAGGACATTTTAATGACCTCTGGCCATTTCAAATGGACGTCCACAGCGATTAGAAACATTGAGTCCATAAATGAACCAGCGAAATCAATGTGTACCCGTTGCCATGGAGATGAGGGCCACTCCCATGGATGTAGCGGGGCCTGCGGTGGAGCGTTTTGGACCTTCTGGCATCCTGTGCATCTCTTGGTCATATCCTCGATTTCTTTATCGATTCCCGGCCACCACACAAACGCCCTGGCTAGGCTTTTCATTTTTGCCCCTCCCAGATGACCCTCGTGAAGTTCATTGAGTACTCTATCTCTCAACTTGGGTGGAATTACCACTCGGGATCCACACTTCAAGGTTCCCCGGCACACTGACAGCTGTTCCCTCCTTGGCGAGAATGCTGGCAACAGTGAGTCGCCATATGCTGGCCATCCCTTCACCGTCAAATCATAGACCCGAGAGAGTGTCGGGTCATTTCGGGTTTCCTTCTCATACTTGCGTTTGTAACAGGCAAACATTCGACTGTGGTCGCATGGAATATCTCCACTGGGTCCACTGCAGGTGCTTCTTCCGCCGTAGGCAACGGTAGGCGCGATAGCCCATCAGCATTTCCATGTTGTTTCGTACCTTTGTACTCTATGTCATACTGATGTGCCCCTAGAAAAGGTGACCATCTTTGCAGCCGTTGCGCTGTCATCACCGGAACGCCCTTCTTTGGGTTAAAAATTGAGACCAGGGGTTGATGATCAGTCAGTAGGGTGAATTTCTGCCCGTGCAGATAGTGATTGAACTTCTTCACTCCCCACACTAGGCTGAGGGCCTCCCTGTCAATCTGGGCGTAGTTACGCTCGGCTGAGGTTAGCGAGCGTGATGCAAAGGCTATTGGCCTCTCTGAACCGTCACGTAATTTGTGTGACAGCACCGCTCCAATGCCGTAAGGTGATGCATCACATGCCAACCGAATCGGTAGTGTTGGGTTGTAGTGGACCAATACTTCTTTTGAAGTGATTTGGCATTTACATTCCTGAAAGGCACGCTTACACTCATCACTCCATTTCCATGTTACACCAGTTTCAAGGAGGGCATTCAGTGGGTGCAGAATTGTAGATAAATTCGGCAAGAACTTATGGTAGTAGTTCACCAACCCAAGGAACGACCTCAGTTGCGACACGTTTTCTGGTGCTGGAGCCTTGACTACAGCCTCAATCTTGTCCGGCGACTTATGCAACCCTTCCTCATCAATCATGTGGCCACAATACGAGATTTGTCTCCTGAAGAACTCGAAATTGGGACGGTTGGCTCGTAGCCCATATTCCTGCAATCTCGTGAGCACCTGTTCCAGGTTGGCAAGGTGTTCATTGTCATTTTCGCCCGTAACCAGGATGTCGTCCAAATAACACTGGGTCCCCGGGATCCCTTGCAGGACTTGTTCCATTGCCCTCTGCCACATAGCCGGGGCCGATGCTACCCCAAATACCAGTCGATTGTACTGGTAAAGGCCTTTGTGAGTGTTTATCATGAGGTATTTCCTAGATGCTTCTTCCACCTCCATTTGTAGATACGCTTGAGCCAGGTCAATCTTTGTAAAACATTTCCCTCCAGATAGTGAGGCGAAAATATCTTCTATCCGCGGAAGCGGATACTGTACTGTGTGCAGGACTGGGCTCACAGTCACCTTGAAGTCCCCACAGATGCAAACCTTCCTTGGCTCCCCAGGTGTGCTGCTCAATGCTTTCTTCATTACAGGAACGATGGGTGTGGCCCACTCGCTCCAGTCCACCTTAGACAGCACCCCCGAATGCTCCAGACTCTCCAGTTCAGCTTCCACAGCTGGGCGTATCGCGTATGGCACCGGTCTGGCCTTGAAAATTTTTGGGGTTGCGTTATCCTCAATCTTTATTGTTGCCTTTACTCCTTTTAGAGTCCCAAATCCTTGTTGGAACACCTCTTCCACGTCAGATAGAATTTGTGACAGACGTCCAGGTGCGACGTCATCATCTTTTTTTGTCAGTCACAGTTAGTGCCAGAATGGAATGCCAATCCAATTGTAGTCTTCGGATCCATTCACGTCCCAATAATGGTGGTCCTCCATCTCGTAGTATATACATGTATAGTTTCTGTGTTTCCTTTCCGTTATATTCAACTGGCACCCTTATTTTTCCTCTGGGGTAGACCTTTTGCCCCGTGTATGTCTTCAATACAATGGACGTGTCCTTTAAGGGTATGTGTGAGAATAGCCGCTCATAGTCTCGTCGATTCATGACAGTTAGGGCTGATCCTGTGTCCAATTCCATCTTCACTGGGGACCCTGCTATCATGGGGGTGACCCAAATGGTTCGGTGATCTTCTTTTGCGATCACGTTGTATAACTTTAAACAACTTAGTCGCCTGCTCCCGGAGTCCTTATCACTCTCCTGATCTTCTGAACTACTATCTGTCAGTTTCTTTACTTTCCTGTACTGTTCCTTAGTAGTTCTTGTCGTGTTGGTCTTCTTTCCCGACCTGCAGACTCTTGCTATATGTCCCATTTTCCCGCATTGCCTGCATATTTTGTCTTTAAACCAGCAGTCCTTCTGCTCATGGGTTGTTCTGCCGCAGCGATAGCACTTTTCGGCTCCATACGCCATTTCGTTAGCGCTGTATTCTTGTGGTTTCTGTTGTATTTCCGCAGCTCCCCGTGCTGCTGCTTCGTAGGATACTGCCACGCTGAAAGCCTGTTCTAGCGTCAGGTCCTTTTTTGAAAGTAGTCGTTTCTGGGTTCCTTCACTCTGGAGCCCGCAGACAAACTTATCCCGTAAGGTGTCTGCCAGTCCTGCTCCGAACTGGCTGTGCTTCGATAACTTGCGTAGTTCCGTAAGATAGTCAGCATTGCTCTCATCTTTGTGCTGGTTTCTTTTATGGAACTTGAATCTTTCTGCTATCAGCAGTGGTGTAGGGCTTAGATGTTCCTGTAAGATATTAGCAATCTCCTCAAAACTTTTCTCCATTGGTTTAGCTGGGGTAATTAAATTCCGCAATAGGCCGTACGTACTCGCACCCATCAGATTTAATAATACCGACGCCCTCTTTCCATCAGCCACCTCATTTGCCTTGCAGTACACTTCAATTCTTTCCACATATGTGGTCCAGTCTTCTACCTCGTTGTCGAAAGCAGTGATACTGCCACTTTTCGGCATCTTGGGCAATTTAAAATGGTGCCTCCCGCGCTTTTGCTTCTTCCCCAACGGGATAAAATGGCGCCTCCCGCGCTTTTGCTTCTTCCCCTTACTGCCACGTTGCTCCTAGCGTTCTATGGGGTAATGGCGGCGACCCGCAGCTTCGGCGCGTCTCGCTTTCCTTCCCCCCCGTTTAGTTTCTCTCCACTGTCCTGTTCTTGAGCACCGACCGCGCCCTGTGCGCTCCACCCTCTCTCTCTTGTTTTCTTTTCCCGGCGACGCTGCGCGGCCCGATTTGTAGAGCCGCTCGATCGAGCTTGAGCCCGCCGCAGTCCGGAAGGGTCAGCGCGCTACCTGCTACCAGCACGATTCGCTGGAACCACAGTCTCTCCCGCAATTCTCCAAACACCGATTGATTCTTTGGGCGGTTGCCCTCGGTCGACGCCCGTTGCTCAGACTACGACCTTCCAGGACCTTCCTTTCAGGCGAGATCCCCGTGAGATGATGCCACACTGCAGGTGAGTTCGAACTTACTCGTCGCCACTGTAAAGTCCGCGCCTCAATCATACACGGACTTCGGGAGAACAGTTTAACAGGTACTTTACTGAACAAGAGGCAGCTTGAAACTGAAACTACAGAAGCCTGCTAGGGCCTTTTATACAGGGGTGGTCACTGCCGGTACTGCAGTCTAAGACCAGTTATTCCCTTAAAGGTACATACACAACAGGGGGCAGCAAGAAGGAGCACAAGATCAGGAACTCTAAATAGATACATGAGAGGCGGGGGTGGGGGGTCGCGGGGTGCAGCGTGGTAGTGATTAGTAGCAGGGCTGTACTGGTGTAATGATTGATTTGTCTGCACTAATAAATGATGCAATATTTTTGAACATTTCTGAGTGTTTGGATAGCAGTTCTTATGTGGAATGACATTGCCGTGGGTCATCATATAGGAGGGTCTCACAGTCTCAGGGATGTAATCAGGTTTCTATTTCTCAGAGGATCTTTTTGTGCAGTCTTGCACAGTTGTTTTGCCTCTAAGTGCACTTTATTACATGTAATGCCTGAAAGCCAGCTGAAATGGTTCCTGATCAGACTATTTTGGATGTTTCTGCCAACTGCAGGGGTTGTTCATCTACCATCCATGACAACTTTGTCCACTGCCTGTGCTCTGTCACCTGGTGCTTCTTCTTGGGCTCCTGGATATCTAATCCTCTTGCCAGAGCCAGGTTATGGAGCATACAGCACACCACAGTTATTCTGAAGATCTTTGAAGTGGAGTACTGTAATGCTCCCCCTGATTAGTCCAGGTACTTGAAGCATGATTTGAGAATTCCAATGTGCTCAATTCTGATTCTTATACAAGAGTTAACTACATTGCGCCTCTTCTTAGTTGTGCCTTGGAAAATGTATTGGGGTCATCAGCCATAGCTGAGGAGACGGTATCTCTGGCCCCCAACAACCACCCAGATGTACAGGAGGACTCTGAAATATGGCTGGCCTACAGGAATGCCTTGGAATGAAGGCATTGTGGGAGCTGCCAGGGAAACAGACATGGTGTGGTGCAGATGGTGACCAACAAGTTGAACATTGATCAAATGGAACCCCTTTCTATTCATATACGATGCCGATTCAATGAAAAGAATACTTATAGCAAATTGGTTTCTGTTGTTGGCACCTTGAACCCTGGAAAAGCCAGATCCTGGAAAAGCCACCAGCCCTTTTGTGCTTTGAATCCAAATCCATTGGCACCTTGAACTATTCTGACGTCTTTTCAATCAATGCATCTGTTACCTTCGTACACGTCTTTGTACAGCAGGTCTGATGACTGCATTCACAGCCTGAAAGGATCAAGATACATGGAAGTTTGGAGCAATTGTATTCTTCATTTCAACAAGTGTGAGATCCACACTGAATATTCTACATGTCTCCCTAATGGTTTCCTTCGGGAACCTCAGCCTCTTCCACGTTGCTCGCCTGTAAGGCTTTCAAATCTACTCCTGTCAATGTACCTCCAGAGCACACGTTAAAGGCTTATGGTGCAAATACCTCCTGTGCAATCACACCTTTATTTTCTCCCTCCGATTCTGTTCCTTCTCATCCTCCATGGTAGCCAGGAATACAGTAATAGGATTTCCAGAGGGAGAGCCATAGTTAACTGGCTTTAGGTAGTTTCATTGGATGGGGTGGAATACAACAAAGGGTTGGGGTGGGTGAGAAGATCACTGATCCTTCACAGTTTCTATGCTAACACTGGATCCTGCAGGTAGTGGAGGTGGCCTCAGTAAAATTAAGATGAGGCAGCAACAAGAGTCACTCGCAGCAGCACAGTTTCTCGCCTCAGTATAAATATTGACCATTCACTGGAATGAACGCCTGGTTTGTGCAGGCAAGCATTTCATTTGGCACATAACTGGTGGGGGTTGAGGGTGGAAGTTACCCTGAATGGCATCATAAGGACGCAGGGAACCCCTTTATATCCTTATGATAGCAAAATACTGCGGATGCTGGAAATCCAAAATAACAACAGAAAATGCTGGAAAAACTCAGCAGGCTAGGCAACATCCGTGGAGAGAGAAATAGAGTCAACGTTTGGGTGACCGCTTTGCGGAACAGCTCCGTTCAGTCCGTAAGGGTGACCCCGAGCTTCCGGTCGCCTGTCATTTCAATTCACCATTCCATTCCCACTCAGACCTCACCGTCTGCGGCCTCTTGCATTGTTCCACAGAAGCTCAACGTAAACTCAAGGAACAGCACCTCATCTTCCGATTAGGCACTTTACAGCCTTCCAGACTCAATATTGAGTTCAACAACTTCAGATTATAACCTCGGCCCCTATTATATTTTTATATTTTGACTTTTCCTTTTCTCTCTCTCTGTCCCACATGGCCGCTGTCTCTCACTCTGCCGGCGCATTTCACGCTTCATCTAGAGCCATTGTCTGTTTCTTTACCTGTCCTATTACTATATCGTCTCACCTTGAATATCTCTTAATGTCTCTTCTTTCATCCCCTCCCCCATTTCCCAGCCCCCCAAACTGCCTTTTGTTTCATTTCCTGCCTTTTCTCTCAGTTCTGTAGAAGGGTTTCGACCCGAAACGTTGACTCTATTTCTCTCTCCACGGATGTTGCCTGGCCGGCTGTGTTTTCCCAGCATTTTCTGTTGTTATTTCCTTTATATCCTTGCCTCCTTAAGGAGGCAGACTCTTCTCTGTCATGGTGGAATGGAGAGTGGAAAACTTCAGTGGTGTACTCCGGGGTGCTTTTCCAGCACACATTGATCTGGTGCTGATTTGCATAACTTCCTGCCCCACTTCCACTTCTTTTCCAGTGTGCGAAGAGTGGAAAGCCTAGACCATGATGCCTATTGTATTCCTGCACACAAATGTAATAAGTACAATATACCATATCTACACAATGTTCTTCCACTTCTCTGAGTCTGTCACCAACTCTCAGATTAAATATCAGATATATCGGAGTGCGAGTAGCAGAGAGTGCCCTGAGAGTTTGGGTAAGTGAGAGAGTTAGGGTAAGTGGGGTGTTAGGTGCTGTTTCTGTTTTGTTTCTGGCCTTGTTTTTCCTGCCAGTCTCAGGATTAGCAGACATCGCAGAGGCGGAGCAGAGAGGCGAGGCCCAGTCGAGGCAGTCAGGAGCAACAGTGGGTGTTGAGTCGAGTCGGAGCAGTGAGGCGAGGCAGCCTAAACAGGCCCCACAGGCAACATTCCAAGGGGAGGTCAGAATTCAAAAGTGACATCACAACCAAGCTGGTAGGTGATTGGCTGGTTGGTGAGTACTTTTCCTTTCCTTTTAAACCTTTATAAGTTGGTAAGTTCAATTAAATAGAGGTGTGATATTCATCATCTAGAATCGGGGCAGAGGGTATTTAAAAATAATAATAATAAATTTAACTAATTACATAGAATGGGAGAGCAGGTGATGTGTTACTGCTGCAATATGTGGGAGCTGGTGGACACCATTGATGTTCACAGTGATCACATTTGCAGTAAGTGCTGGCTGCTCGAGGAACTCCGGCTCCGTGTTGATGAGCTGGAGGCCGAGCTTCAAACACTGCGACACATCAGGGAGGGGGAGAGTTACCTGGACTCTGTGTTCCAGGAAGTAGTCACACCAATTAGATTAACTAATTCAGATGTAGTCCGTGGTCAGGGACAGGAGGGTGTGACTATGAGTGAGGCAGGTACGGGGATCCAGGAGGTAGTTTTGGAGGAGCTGCAGCCCTTGCTCTTGTCCAACAGGTTCGAGGCTCTTACTCCCTGTGAGGACGGGAACGGGGACTGCAGGGAGGATGAGCAACCTGGCCACAGCACCATGGAATGAGGGGCCATTCAAGTGGGGGGAGTAAAAAGAAAAGTTGTAGTGGTAGGGGATAGTATCATTAGGGGGATAGATAGGGTTCTTTGCAGCCGAGAGCGAGAGTCCCGAAGGCTGTGTTGCCTGCCCGGTGCCAGAGTTAAGGACATCTCCTCTGGGCTGGAGAGAAACTTTGAGTGGGAGGGGGAGGATCCAGTTGTCGTGGTCCATGTTGGTACCAACGACATAGATAGGACAAGGAAAGACGTTCTGCTGAGGGAGTATGAGCAGCTAGGGGCCAAATTAAAAAGCAGAACCACAAGGGTAATAATCTCTGGATTACTACCTGAGCCACAAGCAAATTTGGCTAGGGTAAATAAAATGAGAGAGTTAAATGCGTGGCTCAAAGACTGGTGTGGGAGAAATGGGTTTTGCTTCTTGGGACACTGGCACCAGTACTGGGACAGGAGAGAGCTGTTCCGTTGGGACGGCATTCACTTGGCCAGTGCTGGGACTAGAATCCTCGTGAATCGAATAACTAGGGCTGTAGAGAGGGCTTTAAACTAATTAGTTGGGGGGAGATTTCAAGAGAGCGAAAAATAAAAATGTCAGCGGAGACGGCAATAGAGCAAGGTAGCAGTGGGGGAATTAAAAACCAGAGCGTGTCAGGAAGGGACAGAATATATAAAGATAAAGGTAAAGTAGTAAAGGGGGTAAAAGCAGGAATAAATTGTCACAAAACATATTTAAAAGTTCTTTATCTGAATGCACGCAGCATTCGTAACAAAATAGACGAGTTGACGGTACAAATAACTACACATGGGTATGATCTGGTGGCCATTACAGAAACATGGCTGCAAGGTGACCATGACTGGGAACTAAACATCCAGGGGTATTTGACTATTAGGAAGGACAGACAGGAAGGAAAGGGAGGTGGGGTGGCTATGTTAATAAAGGATGGAATCACTGCAATAGTGAGAAATGATATTGGGTCAAAGGATCAGGATAGTGAAACAGTTTGGGTGGAGAAAAGGAATAATAAGGGGAAAAAGTCACTCGTGGGCATAGTCTATAGGCCTCCTAACAGTTGCAACTCTATTGGTCGGAGTATAAATCAGGAAATAGTTGGGGCTTATAATAAGGGAACAGCTATAATCATGGGAGGTTTTAACTTTCATATTGACTGGACAAATCAAATTGGGCAGGGCAGCCTTGAGGAAGAGTTCATAGAGTGCATTAGAGACGGGTTCCTTGAGCAGTATGTTACTGAACCAACCAGGGGGCAGGCAATCTTAGATCTGGTCCTGTGTAATGAGACAAGATTAATAAAAAAATGTCCTAGTAAAGGATCCCCTTGTAATGAGTGACCATAACATGGTTGAATTCCAAATTCAGTTGGAGGGTGAGAGAGTTGGATCTCAAACCAGCGTACTAAGCTTAAATAAAGGAGACTATGAAGGTATGAGAGCAGAGTTGACTAAAGTGGACTGGGAAAATAGATTAAGGTGTAAGATGGTACATGAGCAGTGGTGTACATTCAAGGAGATATTTCACAACTTTCAAGAAAAATATATTCCACTGAGGAAAAAGGGGAGGAAAAGAAAAGACAGCCATCCATGGCTAAGTGAAGTAATAAAGGATAGTATCCGACTGAAAACTAGGTCATATAAAGTAGCCAAATCTAGTGGGAGGATAGAAGATTGGGAAGCATTTAAAAGCCAGCAAAGAATAACTAAAAGATTAATTAAGAAAGGGAAGAGAGATTATGAAAGTAAACAAGCAAAAAATATAAAAACAGATAGCAAGAGTTTCTACAGTTATATAAAAAGAAAAAGGGTGGCTAAAGTGAATGTTGGTCCCTTAGAGGACGAGACCGGGAAATTAATAGTGGGGAACATGGAGATGGCAAAAACGCTGAACAAATATTTTGTATCACTCTTTACAGTAGAGGACACAAAAATATCCCAACACTGGACAAACAGGGGGCTATGGGGGGGAGGAGCTAAACATGATTAAAATCACTAAGGAGATGGTACTCAGTAAGATAATGGGTCTTAAGGCGGATAAATCCCCTGGACCTGATGGCTTACATCCTAGGTGTTGTGTATGTACCATTAAGGGAATAACTGGTCTCAGACTGCAGTACCGGCAGTCACTACCCCTGTATAAAAGGCCCTAGCAGGCTTCTGTAGTTTCAGTTTCCAGGTTGTCTCCATTCAGTAAAGACTTGTTATAATCAACTCCTGCAGTCCGTGTCTCAATTATACACAGACATAATACTGGCGACGAGTAAGAAACGAACTTACCTGCAACTCAGCAGCACCTCAGACGACGTTATTGAAGGCGAAGCCAGAAGAAAGAAAAAAAAATAATCCAAAGAAACTCAAGAAACGGGCGTCGACCGTGGGCAACCGCCCTCCAAATCATCGAATTGAAAAGTGCAGGAGAGACTGTCGAGAGCCAGGCTTGGTCTCCAGTCTGTGGTTTCCCAGCTAATCGGGCTGGTGGCAGGTAGTGCACTGATCCTTCCTGGGATGCGGCGGGCTAGAGCTCGATTGGGTGGCTCTGCAACGGGGCCAGGCAGCGAGTCGGGAAGCAAAGAGAGAGAGAGGGTGGAGCAAACAGGGTGCAGCCGGTGCTTCGCAGCCGGGCAGTGTTCGGACCTAAGAAGAGGGAGGGAAGTGTCCCAGAGGGTCCACTCCACGACGGGAACGGTTCTTCAATTAACGGAGCAAATATTGAAGCGCAATAGAAAAATAAAAATACCGCGGAGAGTGGCGTTGGCAGCAGCAGCAGCGGCGGGAAAGCGCGGGAGGCACCATCTTAACTCGGCGGGGAAGAAGGAAAAGCACGGGAGGCACCATTTTGATCCATCGGGGACGAAGGCAAAGCGCGGGAGGCGCCATCTTAGATTTTCAAGATGCCAAAGACTGGCGATATCACTGCCTTTGACAATGCAATAGAAGACTGGACCACATATGTGGAAAGAGTCGAGGTATATTGCGAGGCAAACGAAATAGCCGATGAGAAAAAGGCATCAGTATTGCTAAATTTAATGGGCGCAAGAACGTACGGCCTATTGCGGGACCTGATTATTCCAGCCAAACCGAAGGCGAAGAGTTTTAACAAAATTGTTGCTATCCTACAGGAACACCTAAATCCTACACCGCTGCTGATAGCAGAAAGATTTAAATTCCACAAGAGAAATCAGCATAAAAATGAGAGCAATGCTGATTACCTTACGGAACTACGTAAGCTATCAAAGCACTGTCAGTTCGGAGCAGGACTGGCAGATACCTTACGGGACAAATTTGTCTGTGGACTCCTGAGTGAAGGAACCCAGAAGAGATTACTCTCAGAGAAAGAGCTGACGCTAGATAAGGCTTTCAGCGTGGCAGTATCGTATGAAGCAGCAGCAAGGGGAGCTGCAGAAATACAACAAAAGCCACAGGAATACGGCACCCACGAAATGGCATGGGGATTTGCAAAATGTTATCGCTGCAGCAGAACAAACCATGACCAGAAGGACTGCTGGTCCAAGGACAAAATATGCAGGCAATGCGGAAAGATGGGACACATTGCACGAGTTTGCAGGTCTGGGAAGAAGGCCAACGACAACAAAAAGGCTACTAAGGAATCGTACAGGTAAGTACAAAAGATGACGGACAGTAGTTCCGAAGACCAGATGAGCGATAGTGAATCCGGGAACAAGAGATTAAGCTGTCTCAAACTTCACATCGTAATCGCAAAAGAGGATCACCGAACCATTTGGGTCACTCTCACGATAGCAGGGTCCCAAGTCAAAATGGAATTGGATACAGGATCAGCTCTAACCATCATGAATCGACGAGACTACGAGCGGCTATTCTCACACATACCCTTGAGAGAGACATCCATTGTCTTGAGGACGTATACGGGGCAAAAAGTATACCCCAGAGGAAAAATAAGGGTGCTTGTCGAATACAACGGCAAGAAAATACGGAAATTATATCTCTACATTCTGCAAGATGGTGGACCACCGTTATTGGGAAGTGAATGGATCAGAAAGATAAGTTTAGACTGGCACTCCATTCAGGCACTGACGGTGGCTGGTAAAAAGGATGACGACGTCACTCCTGGACGATTGTCAACAATCTTAGCTGATGCCAAAGAGGTATTTCAACAAGAACTGGGCACTCTTAAAGGCGTAACTGCCTCGATAAAAATAGAGGAGAATGCAATTCCCAAGTTTTTCAAAGCAAGACCGGTACCATATGCAATTCGCCCAGCCGTCGAGGCAGAGCTGGAGAAGGCAGGTGTGTTACCTAAGGTAGACTGGAGCGAGTGGGCGACACCCATCGTTCCTGTCATGAAGAAAACGTTAAACAATAAGTCTGAAGAGCCAAGGAAGGTTCGCATCTGTGGGGACTTCAAGGTGATGGTGAACCCAGTCCTTCACACAGTACAATATCCTCTTCCAAGGATAGAAGATATCTTCGCCTCACTATCTGGAGGGAAGCGTTTTACAAAAATTGACCTAGCACAAGCATATTTGCAGATGGAGGTTGAAGAATCCTCTAGGAAGTATCTCACGATAAACACTCACAAAGGTCTTTACCAGTATAATCGACTGGTATTCGGAGTAGCATCAGCTCCGGCGATATGGCAAAGAGCGGTGGAACAAGTCCTGCAAGGGATTCCGGGGACTCAGTGTTACTTGGACGACATCCTAGTGACAGGTGAAGATGACAGTGAACACCTTGCCAACCTAGAGCAGTTGCTCACAGACTACGTGAACAGGGGCTACGAGCCAATCGCCCTAAGTGCGAGTTTTTTAAGAAACAGATATCGTATTGTGGCCACGTGATTGATGAAGAGGGGTTGCATAAGTCCCCTGACAAAATTGAAGCGGTAGTTAAGGCTCCAGCGCCTGAAAATGTGTCGCAACTGAGGTCATTCCTCGGATTGGTGAATTACTACCAGAAGTTTTTGCCGAATTTGTCTACAATTCTGCATCCACTGAATGCCCTAGTACGAATGGGAGTAGCATGGAAATGGAGCGATGAATGTAAGCGGGCCTTTCAGAAGAGTAAGGACCTAATCACTTCAAGAGAAGTATTGGCTCACGACAACCCATCACTATCGATAAGACTGGCGTGTGATGCGTCTCGCTACGGTGTTGGGGCGGTACTGTCACATAAATTCCTTGATGGTTCAGAGAGGCCGATAGCTTTTGCGTCACGCTCGTTAACTTCAGCCGAGCGTAACTACGCCCAGATTGACAGAGAGGCCCTCAGCCTGGTGTGGGGGGTGAAGAAGTTCAATCACTACCTGCACGGTCAGAAATTTACTCTACTAACTGATCATCAACCTCTCGTCTCCATTTTCAACCCTCAGAAGGGCGTACCGATAATAACGGCACAACGGCTACAGAGGTGGTCCCTTTTCCTCGGGGCACACCAATATGACATCGAGCACAAAGGAACTAAACAGCATGGGAATGCTGATGGATTGTCGCGCCTACCATTGCCGACGGTGGAAGAAGAACTGGCAGTGGATCCAGTGGAGTTATTCCACTCGACTATAGTCGAATGTCTCCCTGTGACGAATGCAAACATAGAAAAGGAAACACGAAATGACCCGACACTCTCCAGGGTCTATGATTTAACGGTGAAGGGATGGCCAGCACATGGCGAACCACTGCTGCCAGCATTCTCACCGAGAAGAGAACAGCTGTCAGTGTGCAGAGGAACCTTGATGTGTGGATCCAGAGTAGTAATTCCACCCAAATTGAAGGATAGAGTGCTCAATGAGCTTCATGAGGGTCATCTGGGAGGGGTAAAAATGAAGAACTTAGCCAGAGCGTTTGTGTGGTGGCCGGGAATCGATAGAGAAATCAAAGAGATGACCAAGAGCTGTACAGGATGCCAGAAGGTCCAAAACGCCCCACCACAAGCCCCTCTACATCCATGGGAGTGGCCCTCATCTCCATGACAAAGGGTGCACATTGATTTTGCTGGTCCCTTTATGGACTCGATGTTTTTAATTGCGGTGGATGCACATTCAAAGTGGCCAGAGGTAATAAAAATGTCCTCAACCACCACAGAAAAAACTATCAGTCTTACGAACCATATTCGCCAGGAATGGGCTGCCTGAACAGATTTGCTCTGACAATGGACCACAGTTTGTGTCTGAAGAGTTCCGGAGGTTCTTAAAGAATGATGGTGTTAAGCATTACACATCCGCCCCATATCATCCAGCCACTAATGGATTGGCCGAGAGGTTTGTTCAAACATTCAAGAAGGCTATCAAGGCAATGTGTAATGAAGATATACCCGTACAACACAAGGTGGATAACTTCTTGTTTGCCTACCGGAATGCGACACATGCGGTTACCAACCAAACTCCAGCCATGATGTTCTTCAAGCGAAGACTACGATGCCGCTTGGATTTGGTTAAGCCAAACGTCAGAAGAGATGTGGAGAACAAGCAGTTTCAGAATATGAATGAAAGGCCGACCAGGAGTTTTAAGATAGGTCAACCAGTTTTGGCCCGGGACTACCGCACAGAGATATGGCAGCCAGGGACGATCTGTACACGGCAAGGACCTCTAATGTATACCGTGGACGTTGGAGAGAGCATTGTAAGATGCCATGCTGACCAGATTCTAGAGTCACTGGAAAACGTCAACTCCACACCACGATCTGATACACCTGGCGATGAAACCGAAGTACCAATTGCATCTACCGCAGAATCGGTGATATTGGAAGCAGACGAACCAAACAACGACATTGATCCCGACTCATCCTTGCCAGAAGAACCTGATATCCCAAAGAGGCGTTATCCAGACAGAATCAGGAAGACTCCTCAAAGACTGAACTTATAATTGCTTAACTTCAACCAATGTATCTAGCAACCGTAATTGTAATTAGTTATTATTTCGTTGTTAAATGAATGTTATGTACTGTTTATCTAAAAGGGGAGGAATTGTTGTGTATGTACCTTTAAGGGAATAACTGGTCTCAGACTGCAGTACCGGCAGTCACTACCCCTGTATAAAAGGCCCTAGCAGGCTTCTGTAGTTTCAGTTTCCAGGTTGTCTCCATTCAGTAAAGACTTGTTATAATCAACTCCTGCAGTCCGTGTCTCAATTATACACGGACATAATACTAGGGTCTTGAGAGAAGTAGCGGTAGGGATTGCGGATGCATTGGTGGTAATTTTCCAAAACTCCCTGGATTCAGGAAAGGTCCCAGCAGATTGGAAAACTGCTAATGTAACGCCCTTATTTAAAAAGGGAGGCAGACAAAAGGCTGGAAACTATAGACCAGTTAGCCTAACATCTGTGGTTGGTAAAATGTTGGAGTCCATTATTAAGGAAGCAGTAACAGAACATTTGGATAAGCATAATTTAATCGGACAAAGTCAGCATGGTTTTACGAAGGGGAAGTCATGTTTGACAAGTTTGCTCGAATTCTTTGAGGATGTAACAAACAGGGTGGATAAAGGGGAACCAGTGGATGTGGTGTATTTGGACTTCCAAAAGGCATTTGACAAGGTGCCACACAAAAGATTACTGCACAAGATAAAAAAATCACAGGATTGGGGGTAATATACTGGCATGGGTGGAAGATTGGCTATCTAACAGAAAACAGAGAGTTGGGATAAATGGTTCATTCTCGGGTTGGCAATCAGTAACTAGTGGTGTTCCGCAGGGGTCAGTGCTGGGACCCCAACTCTTTACAATCTATATTATCGATTTGGAGGAGGGGACCAAGTGCAACATATCCAAGTTTGCCGACGATACAAAGATGGGAGGGAAAGCAGTGAGTGAGGAGGACATAAAAAACCTGCAAAAGGACATAGGCAGGCTAAGTGAGTGGGCAGAAATTTGGCAGATGGAATATAATGTTGGAAAGTGTGAGGTTATGCACTTTTTCAGAAAAAATCAAAGAGCAAGTTATTATCTAAATGGAGAAAAACTGCAAAGTGCTACAGTACAAAGGGATCTGGGGGTCCTGGTGCATGAAACACAGAAGGTTCGTATGCAGGTACAGCAGGTGATCAGGAAGGCCAATGGAATCTTGGCTTTTATTGCAAGGGGGATGGAGTATAAAAGCAGGGAAGTCTTGCTTCAGTTATACAGGGTACTGGTGAGGCCACACCTGGAATACTGCGTACAGTTTTGGTTTCCATATTTAAGAAAAGATATACTTGCTCTTGAGGCAGTTCAGAGAAGGTTCACTCGGTTGATTCCGGAGATGAGGGGGTTGACGTATGAGGAAAGGTTGAGTAGGTTGGGCCTCTACTCATTGGAATTCAGAAGAATGAGAGGCGATCTTATCGAAACATACAAGATCGTGAGGGGGCTTGATCGGGTGGATGCAGGGAGGATGTTTCCACTGATGGGTGAGACTAGAACTAGGGGGCATAATCTTAGAATAAGGGGCTGCCCTTTCAAAACTGAGATGAGGAGAAACTTCTTCACTCAGAGTGTAGTAAATCTATGGAATTTGCTACCTCAGAGAGCTGTGGAAGCTGCAACATTAAATAAATTTAAAACGGAGATAGACAGTTTCCTAGCTGATAAGGGAGTTAGGGGTTACGGGGAGCGGGCAGGGAAGCGGACGTCAGTCTAGGTTCGGATCAGCCATGATACTATTGAATGGCGGAGCAGGCCCGAGGGGCCGTATGGCCTACTCCTGCTCCTACTTCTTATATGTTCTTATATATTAAGGGAGTAATTTAAGATTCTCCATTTGTAACCCTGCACTTCAATCTAACAGAATTTCTTCAGTTCTTGGTTGGGCCTCTGGATAGAACACAAAGCAGTTACAAAGCATTTAGTTAATACACTCTATCTTAACTACAGAAAGAAAGAGTACCTCTTGCTGACATAGGTTGCCACAGTACTAATAGTTGCATCCTCTGGAGAAGAGCCTGCCTCCTCTGGAGAAGAGCCTGCCTCCTTAAGGAGGCAAGGATATAAAGGAGTTCCCTGCATCCTTATGATGCCATTCATGGTAAATTCCACCCTCAACCCCCACCAGTTATGTGCCAAATGAAATGCTTGCCTGCACAAACCAGGTGTTCATTGTTGCCTGGATGCAGTGAATGGTCAATATTTATACTGAATAAAGTAAAAAGTCTTCTTCTTATTCTTCTTAGGCAGTCCCTCGGAACCGAGGATGACTTGCTTCCACATTAAAAATGAGTTCCCAGGTGACTGATGAGTCCAACGCGGGACCTACAGACCCTGTCACAGGTGGGGCAGACGGTGGTTGAAGGAACGGGTGGGTTGGGTGCTTGGGTTGACATGCACTCCTTGCGCTGCCTGCGCTTGGCTTCCGCTTGCTCCCGGCGAAGAGACACAAGCTGTTCGGCCCCTTCCCGGATGCTTCTCCTCCACTTTGTGCGGTCTTGGGCCAGGGATTCCCAGGTGTCGGTGGGGATGCTACACTTTTTCAAGGAGGCTTTGAGGGTGTCCTTGAAGCGTTTCCTTTGCCCACCTGGGGCTCTCTTGCCGTGCCGGAGCTCCAAGTAGAGCACTTGTTTTGGGAGTCTCATATCGGGCATGCCTTGGACAACGTGGACCACTTTCCATACCTTAGGAGCCTACTGTCAACAAGGGCAGATGTCAACAACGAAGTCCAACACCGCCTGCAGTGTGCCAGTGCAGCCTTTGGTCGCCTGAGGAAGAGAGTGTTTGAAGACCAGGACCTCAAGCCCGGCACTAAGCTCATGGTCTACGGAGCAGCAGTGATACTCGCCCTGCTGTATGCCTCAGAGACATAGACCATGTACAGCAGGCACCTCAAAGCACTGGAGAGGTACCACCAACGCTGCCTCCGCAAGATCCTGGAAATCCATTGGCAGGATAGGTGCACCAATGTCAGTGTTCTTGCTCAGGCCAACATCCCCAGCATTGAAGCTTTGACCACGCTCAATCAGCTCCGATGGATGGGTCACATTGTCCACATGCCCGATACGAGACTCCCAAAAGTAAAAAGTAATACCTTTTTAACTTATTCATATAAAGGAATGTCATGCTTTCATGCAGAATTTTGCGTCTAAAAAAAAGTTTCAAGAAGTCACTTGATGGATCAGCAAGTTAATCCAGTGAGTAGCTGATCCATACGAACCAGGGAAGCCACAGTTTTTAGCTCCAGTCTATGCTGAGTTAACTGATCTCAGTTAGGCCAGCAATAAGGATGCTACAACTGGCCTTAACACTCCCTGGTTTGGGAAGGGGAAAATCAACCAGAGCTCCTGCTCCTCACTACTATCCAGTGATCCTTATTGTGTGTGACTGTTGGGTGAGGTTAGAATTGCGCTTAGCTATGATGCTGACCACGCCCCCCCCAGCCCCCTTATCCCCCCATCCCCTCCTGGGGTTGAACCATCTACCCACACTCATCATGGTCTGGGCTTTCCGCTTTTCTCACACTGGAGAAGAAGTGGTAGTGGGGCAGGAATGTATGCAAATCAGCATGTGATCACGCCATGCTGGAAAAGCACCCCAGATTCCACCACTGAGGTTTTCCACTCTCCATTCTGCCATAACATAACATTTGGGTAAGGTACTAGAGGGCACATGGTGCCAATGGAATTGTATCTCCACCAAGGAGCCCATGTCAGAGGAGGAATTGAGGCGAGAAAATTAGCTGAACGTTGCACAGATTTGTGGGGTACTTTGTGAAATAAAACTGGTTTGGCAAATTCATTTGGAAAGCCAAATAGAATACCACATCAAAAGAATTTGTTAACCCAAAGAGCTTGGTCATCTATAACAATTTGTCTATGCCAGCCCCACTTACAAGTTTCTAAATGCTTTCAATTTTTGGCAGTACTAGCAGTGATTTCAGAGATCTAGATCTTATCTCAAGTGCTGTCATTTTACTGCCAGATTGCCTCTCAAGTATCTTATTCCCATTTATTCAAATAAAAAGGGGCTCGTCTCATTTATTCCACAGATGTGACATGCTACCAATCATCGTACTTGTTTTATTGTTGCTTAGAGTTTTGATTGTCTACTCAATAAAAAAATCAACCTACTCATTGTTAATAAAGGTGTGAAAAGTTCAGTTGTTATGAATGGAAGTCAACAGAGCATTGATGATATATCTAAAGGAGTGTAGTTGCTTGGTTGTGTGTGTGGAAAGGTCTAGTTACTTGTCTGAGGACCATCCTTAATTAGTTAAGGAGACTAGAGAAATTCAGAACAAGACTGATTATAGTTTTGAGAAAGCAGCCTACAGCAATTTAATTTGAAACTGTAGATTGCAACATGCCACGATTAAAATCTCCAACAAAACTGTAACTTCTGATGATCCTAATTTACTATTTTTGTACCATGGCAACAGCAGATGTAAGAACTCTGAAAGCTGAAGTCATGTTGTGAAAGAAGTCTGTGTTGGAAGGTAGCCATATACACAGCCCCTGAAGTGAATAAAACAAATCTTTGATATCTGCTAATCTAATTTTTTACAACTGTAAGCTGTGTCTAGAGACAGACAAGCTGTGTTGTTTCTAAGTGTGATGTAATACCCTCAAGATGTCTGGCAGGCGTGTGAGCTGGTTCAATTGGTGGTGGGCCCAGAATGCTCTTAGCAACAGTGTGACTCATCAATAAAACGTCTCCTAGCAATTATCATAGCAAAAGCTATGCAGAAAGCCCACGTTTCATTTCTAAAACTCATGAAAAAAATCATAACCTATCTATAGAAGCTGGGGAGTTATTAATTGATTCTATTTCTTTCTCTGAATGGATATATATTTAATTTAAATTCCTTGAAGGATTATTTATAGTTGTAAAATTAAAACATATTGGCCCGGAATTTGCAGTCAGCAGCGAAGCGCCGGTGCTCGCCGCTGACCTCGAAGAAAGCTCGCCACAAAGATTTAGCGATTTCTATGGCATGAGTTTCAACTCTCCTGACCTTTACTTGAATCTGGCGCCAAATCAAGTGAATCCTAAGCATCCAGCAATAGTGATGTCATCAAGCTGGCTAAGCAGCCAATCACATTGAAGAATTCTCACAGACAGCAAACTGGGAAGTAAAATGCACAGATTCTAATTTACTTTTTATAAATTTTACAGAGAGCAAAATAAGATTGGGACATACACATAGGATTAAGGTAGAAACTGAAATATCATAATCAAACTTTAAAAAAATATATATTAAAAACTTGTAATTCTTAATCATATTAATGGAAAAATTACTGTGTCTGACCCACCTAGGCAAGATCCCATTCCACCGCTACCAGAGAAATCATAGAACCATATAGCACAGAGGAAGGAGGCCATTCAGCTCATCGTGCCTGTGCTGGCTCTTTGAAAGAGCTATCCAATTAGTCCCACTCTCCTGTTGTTTCCCCATAGCCCTGCAAATTTTTCCTTTTCAAATATTTGTTTAAGTTCTCTTTTGAAAGTTACTTGAAAGTTATTGAATCTGCTTCCACCACTCTTTCAGGCTGTGTGTTCTGGATCATAACAACTCGCTCTGTAAAAAAAACTTTTTCTCATCTCCCCTCTGGTTCTTTTGTCAATTACCTTAAATCTGTGTCCTCTGGTTACTGACCCTCCTGCCCGTGGGAACAGTTTCTCCCTATGTACTCTATCAAAACCCCTCATAAAAATACAGTAAATCAGGCCATTTTTGCTGTCAAATAAACTTCACAATAGGTACACAATTTAGCACAAATTTACACTTACTGGCCAAGATTTTTCACTTTTGGCGTAATTGGCGATCCGGACGCAAATTGCGCTCAAAATTGCGCTGGTTTTGAGAAGTGTTTTCTTTTCTCATATTCCGCTCAAATCATTTGCATATCGCCAAATGTAAAATCTGCCATAAACCAGCGCAATTGGGCAGCATTTTAGAATGTATTTTTTTTTTAAATTGCAATAAAAATATTCCTTGATATATTTAAGAGTGGTACCCTGGTGCAGCTTTATTAATACAGCTGAAAATAGGTTTACCACAAAAATAAGCATTTTTAGTCAGAGTGTGATTAAAAAGATGGCTAAAGTAGTGGACAGGAGAATGTCTATGGATGTTACTTATATGGACTTCCAGAAGGCATTTGATAAAGTTCCACATAGGAGACTGTTAACTAAGATAGAAGCCTACGAAATTGAGGGCAAATTATTGACCTGGTTAGGAAAGTGGCTGAGCGGCAGGAAACAGAGAGTAGGGATAATGGGTAGGTACTCAAATTGGCAGGATGTGACTAGTGGTATCCTGCAGGGATCTGTGTTGGGGCCTCAGCTATTCACAATATTTATTAATGACTTAGATGATGGCATAGAAAGTCATATATCCAAATTTGCCGATGACACAAAGATAGGCAGCATTATAGGCAGTGTAGATGATAGCATAAAATTACAAAGGGATATTGATAGATTAAGTGAATGGGCAAAACTGTGGCAAATGGATTTCAATGTAAGCAAATATGAGGTCATCCACTTTGGACCCAAAAAGGACAGAACAGGGTACTTTCTAAATGGTGAAACGCTCAGTGGATGTCCAAAGAGACTTGGGGGGTTCAGGTACATAGATCATTAAAATGTCATGAACAGGTGCAGAAAATAATCAAAAAGGCTAAAGGAATGCTGGCCTTCATATCTAGAGGATGAGAATATAAGGGGGTAGAAGTTATGCTGCAGCTATACAAAACCCTGGTTAGACCACACCTGGAGTACTGTGAGCAGTTCTGGGCACCAAACCTTAGGAAGGATATATTGGCCTTGGAGGGAGTGCAGCGTAGGTTTACCAGAATGATACCTGGACTTCAAGGGTTAAGTTATGAAGAGAGATTACACAAATTAGGGTTGTATTCCCTAGAATTTAGAAGGTTAAGGGGTGATATGATCGAAGTTTTCAGGATATTAATGGGAACAGATAGGGTCGATAGAGAGAAACTATTTCCGCCGGTTGGGGATTCTAGAACTGGGGGCATAGCCTAAAAATTAGAGACAGGCTTTTCAGGAGTTAAATTAGGAAATACTCCTATACACAAAGTGTTATGTCCGTGTGTAATTGAGACACGGACTGCAGGAGTTGGTTACAACAGGTGTTTACTGAGTGGAGACAAAACTGGAACTACTATGCAAAGTTACTGCACAGGCTTATATACAGGGGTGGTCACTACTGGTACTGCAGTATACAGGGGCTGCAGAATATAGTTCCTTCTTCAAAGTACATACACTACAATTCCTCCCCTTTTAGCTAAACAGTACATAACATTCGATTAATAATTAAATAACATATTTACAATTACAGTTGCTAGATACATTAGCTGAAGTTAAGCAATTATAAATTCAGTCTTTCAGGAGGCTTCCTGATTCTGTCTGGATAACGCCTCTTTGTGGTATCAGGCTCTTCTGGCAAAGGTGATTCGGGATCAACGTCGTTGTTTGGTTCGTCTGCTTCCAATATCACCGATTCTGAGGTAGATGCAATTGGTACTTCGGTTTCATCACCAGGTGTACCGGATCATGGTGTGGATTTGATGTTTTCCAGTGACTTTAGAATCTGGTCAGCATGGCATACATTAGAGGTCCTTGCCGTGTGCAGATCGTTCCTGGCTGCCATTTCTCTGTGCGGTAGTCCCAGGCCAAAACTGGTTGACCTATCTTAAAACTCCTGGTCGGCCTTTCATTCATATTCTGAAACTGCCTGTTCTTCACATCTCTTCTGATGTTTGGCTTAACCAAATCCAAGCGGCATCGTAGTCTTCGATTGAAGAACATCATGGCTGGAGTTTGGTTGGTAACCGCATGTGTCGCATTCCGGTAGGCAAACAAGAAGTTACCCACCTTGTGTTGTAGGGGTATGTCTTCATTACACATTGCCTTGATAGCCTTCTTGAATGTTTGAACAAACCTCTCAGCCAATCCATTGGTGGCTGGATGATATGGGGCCAATGTGTAATGCTTAACACCATTGTTCTTTAAGAACCTCTGGAACTCTTCAGACACAAACTGTGGTCCATTGTCAGAGCAAATCTGTTCAGGCAGCCCATTTCTGGTGAATATGGTTCGTAAGACTGTGATAGTTTTTTCTGTGGTGGTTGAGGACATTTTTATAACCTCTGGCCACTTTGAATGTGCATCCACCGCAATTAAAAACATCGAGTCCATAAATGGACCAGCAAAATCAATGTGCACCCTTTGCCATGGAGATGAGGGCCACTCCCATGGATGTAGAGGGGCTTGTGGTGGGGCGATTTGGACCTTCTGGCATCCTGTACAGCTCTTGGTCATCTCTTCGATTTCTCTATCGATTCCCAGCCACCACACAAACGCTCTGGCTAAGTTCTTCATTTTTACCCCTCCCAGATGACCCTCATGAAGCTCATTGAGCACTCTATCCTTCAATTTGGGTGGAATTACTACTCTGGATCCACACATCAAGGTTCCTCTGCACACTGACAGCTGTTCTCTTCTCAGCGAGAATGCTGGCAACAGTGGTTCGCCATGTGCTGGCCATCCCTTCACCGTTAAATCATAGACCCTGGAGAGTGTCGGGTCATTTCGTGTTTCCTTTTCTATGTTTGCATTCGTCACAGGTAGACATTCAACTATGGTCGAGTGGAATATCTCCACAGGATCCACTGCAGGTGCTTCTTCCACCGTCGGCAACGGTAGGCGCGACAATCCATCAGCATTCCCATGCTGTTTAGTTCCTTTGTGCTCGATATCATATTGGTGTGCCCCTAGGAAAAGGGACCACCTCTGTAGCCGTTGTGCTATCATTATCGGGACGCCCTTCTGAGGGTTGAAAATGGAGACAAGAGGTTGATGATCAGTCAGTAGAGTAAATTTCTGACCGTGCAGGTAGTGATTGAACTTCTTCACCCCCACACCAGGCTGAGGGCCCCTCTGTCAATCTGGGCGTAGTTACGCTCGGCTGAAGTTAACGAGTGTGACGCAAAAGCTATCGGCCTCTCTGAACCATCAAGGAATTTATGTGACAGTACCGCTCCAATGCCGTAGGGAGACGCATCACACACCACTCTTATCGGTAGTGATGGGTTGTAGTGAGCCAATACTTCTCTTGAAGTGATTAGATCGTTACTCTTCTGAAAGGCCCGCTTACATTCATCGCTCCATTTCCATGCTACTCCAGTTTGTAGTAGAGCGTTCAGTGGGTGCAGAATTGTGGACAAATTCGGCAAAAACTTATGGTAGTAATTCACCAATCCGAGGAATGACCTCAGTTGCGACACATTTTCAGGCGCTGGAGCCTTAACTACCGCTTCAATTTTGTCAGGGGACTTATGTAACCCCTCTTCATCAATCACGTGGCCACAATACGATATCTGTTTCTTAAAAAACTCGCACTTGGGGCGATTGGCTCGTAGCCCATGTTCTCTTAGTCTAGTGAGCACCTGCTCTAGGTTGGCAAGGTGTTCACTGTCATTTTCACCTGTCACTAGGATGTCGTCCAAGTAACACTGAGTCCCCGGAATCCCTTGCAGGACTTGTTCCATCGCTCTTTGCCATATCGCCGGAGCTGATGCTACTCCGAATACCAGTCGATTATACTGGTAAAGACCTTTGTGAGTGTTTATCGTGAGATACTTCCTAGAGGATTCTTCAACCTCCATCTGCAAATATGCTTGTGCTAGGTCAATTTTTGTAAAACGCTTCCCTCCAGATAGTGAGGCGAAAATATCTTCTATCCTCGGGAGAGGATACTGGACTGTGTGAAGGACTGGGTTCACCGTCACCTTGAAGCCCCCACAGATGCGAACCTTCCTTGGCTCCTCAGGCTTATTGTTTAACGTTTTCTTCATGACAGGAACGATGGGTGTCGCCCACTCGCTCCAGTCTACCTTAGATAACACGCCTGCATTCTCCAGATTCTCCAGCTCTGCCTCGACGGCTGGGCGAATTGCATACGGTACCGGTCTTGCTTTGAAAAACTTGGGAATTGCATTCTCTTCTATTTTTATCGAGGCGGTTACGCCTTTAAGAGTTCCCAGTTCTTGTTGAAATACCTCTTTAGCGTTAGCTAAGATTTTTGACAATCGTCCAGGTGTGACGTCGTCATCCTTTTTACCAGCCACAGTCAGTGCCTGAATGGAGTGCCAGTCTAAACTTATCTTTCTGATCCATTCACGTCCCAATAACGGTGGTCCACCATCTTGCAGTATGTACAGATACAATTTCTGTATTTCCTTGCTGTTGTATTCGACAGGCACCCTTATTTTCCCTCTGGGGTATACTTTCTGCCCCGTATACATCTTCAAGACAATGGATGTGTCTTTCAAGGGTATGTGTGAGAATAGCCGCTCGTAGTCTCGTCGATTCATGACGGTCAGGGCTGATCCTGTATCCAATTCCATTTTGACTTGGGACCCTGCTATCGTGAGGGTGACCCAAATGGTTCGGTGATCCTCTTTTGCGATTACGTTGTGAAGTTTGAGACAGCTTAGTCTCTTGTTCCCAGATTCACTATCGCTCTTCTGGTCTTCGGAACTACTGTCCGTCATCTTTTGTACTTTCCTGTACTGTTCCTTAGTAGCCTTTTTGTTGTCGTTAGTCTTCTTCCCAGACCTGCAAACTCGTGCAATGTGTCCCAGCTTTCCGCATTGCCTGCATATTTTGTCCTTGGACCAGCAGTCCTTCTGGTCATGGGTTGTTCTGCCGCGGCGATAACATTTTTCAAATCCCCGTGTCATTTCATGGGTGCCGTATTCCTGTGGCTTTTGCTGTATTTCCGCAGCTCCCCTTGCTGCTGCTTCGTACGATACTGACACGCTGAAAGCCTTATCTAGCGTCAGCTCTTTCTCTGAGAGTAACCTCTTCTGGGTTCCTTCACTCAGGAGTCCACAGACAAATTTGTCCTGTAGGGTATCTGCCAATCCTGCTCCGAACTGGCAGTGCTTTGATAGCTTGCGTAGTTCCATAAGGCAATCAGCATTGCTCTCATCTTTATGCTGATTTCTCTTGTGGAATTTAAATCTTTCTGCTATCAGCAGCGATGTAGGATTTAGGTGTTCCTGCAAGGATATCAACAATTTCGTTAAAACTCTTCGCCATCGGTTTGGCTGGAGTGATCAGGTTCCGCAATAGGCCGTACGTTCTTGTGCCCATTAAGTTTAGTAGTACCGATGCCTTTTTCTCATCGGCTACTTCATTTGCCTTGCAATATACTTCAACTCTTTCCACATACGTGGTCCAGTCTTCTATTGCATTATCGAAAGCAGTGATATTGCCAGTCTTCGGCATCTTGGAAATCTAAGATGGCGCCTCCCGCGTTTTGCCTTCTTCCCCGATTGAACAAAATGGCGCCTCCCGCGTTTTCTGTCTTCTCCGCTGCTGCTAGTGCCGTTGCTGGCATTTTTATGCCTTGATGGTGACGCCCTATGGTCTTCGCGCACTTCCCCCCCCGCGCTGCTGCTAACGCCGCTCTCCGCGGTCCCCGTGGCAAACTGCAGCTCCTCGCGGCTTTCTGCGCTTTTAATTTCTTTTATTTTAATTACTGTTCCCGTCGTCAGAGCAAACCCTACGGGACACTTTCCTCCCTCTTCTCGGGTCCGCACGCTGCCCGGCTTCGTAGCACCGACCGCGCCCTGTGTGCTCCACCCTCTCTCTCTCTCTCCTCTTCCCGACAATGCTGCTCGGCCCCGTTGAAAAGCCACCCAATCAAGCTCTAGCCCGCCGCAGCCCAGGAAGGATCAGTGTACTACCTGCCACCAGCCCGATTAGCTGGAACACCATAGACAGGATAACCAAGCCCCGCTCTCGACAGCCTCTCCTGCAAATCTTCAAATCCGATGAATCAGAGGCGGTTGCCCACGGTCGACGCCCATTTCTTCTGTTTGTTTTTTTTTTCTTTTCCTCCTTCTGGCCTCGACCTCTAACAACTTCGCTTCAGGGATGGATCCCCATGAGGTGGTGCAGAACTGTAGGTAAGTTCGGATCTGTTCGTCGCCAGTGTTATGTCCGTGTGTAATTGAGACAAGGACTGCAGGAGTTGGTTACAACAGGTGTTTACTGAGTGGAGACAAAACTGGAACTACTATGCAAAGTTACTACACAGGCTTATATACAGGGGTGGTCACTACTGGTACTGCAGTATACAGGGGCTGCAGAATATAGTTCCTTCTTCAAAGTACATACACTACACAAAGTTTGGAACTCTCTTCCACAAACAGCAATTGATGCTAGATCAATTATTAATTTTAAAGCGGAGATTGATAGATTTTTGTTAACCAAAGGTGTTAAGGGAGATGGGCCAAAGGCAGGTATATGGAGTTAGATCGCAGATCAGCCATGATCTCATTGAATGGCGGAACAGGCTCGAGGGGTTAGTCATAGAGTCATAGAGTTATACAGCACAGAAAAAGGCCCTTCGGCCCATCGTGTCTGCACTGTCCATCAAGCCCTGTCTATTCTAATCCCATTTTCCAGCATTTGGTCCGTAGCCTTGTACGCTATGGCGTTTCAAGTGCTCATCTAAATGCTTCTTGAATGTTGTGAGGGTCCCTACCTCTACCACCCTTTTAGGCAGTGAGTTCCAGATTCCAACCACCCTCTGGGTGAAAAAGATTTTCTTCAAATCCCCTCTAAACCTCCTGCCCCTTACAGAAATCACAGAAACCTCACAGTGCAGATAGAGGCCATTTCGGCCCATCGAGCCTGCACCGACACATATCCCACCCGATCCCCGTAACCCCTACACCAACACATATCCCACCCTATCCCCGTAACCCCACGTATTTAATCCCCCTAACACTAAGGGTCAATTTATCATAGCCAATCAACCTAACCCGCACATCTTTGGACTGTGGGAGGAAACCGGAGCACCCGGAGGAAACCCACACAAACACGGGGAGAATGTGCAAACTCCACACAGACAGTCACCCGAGGCTGGATTCGAACCCGGGTCCCTGGCGCTGTGAGGCAACAGTGCTAACCACTATGCCACCGTGCTGCCCTTGAAACTATGCCCCCAGGTTATTGACCCCTCTACTAAGGGGAAAAGTTCCTTTCTATCTACCCTATCTATGCCCCTCATAATTTTGTACACCTCAATCAGGTCCCCCCTCAGCCTTCTCTGCTCTAAGGAAAACAACCCCAGCCTGTCCAATCTCTCTTCATAGCTGACACGCTCCAGCCCAGGTAACATCCTGGTGAATCTCCTCTGCACCCTCTCCAATGCAATCACATCCTTCCTATACAATAGCAAAATACTGCAGATGCTGGAAATCCGAAATAATAACAGAAAATGCTGGAAAAACTCAGCAGGCCAGGCAGCTTCCATGGAGAGAGAAACAGAGTTAACGTTTCAGGTGGAAGACCTTTCGTCAGAACTGGAAAAAAGCAGGAAATGGAAAGCAAGTTTAGGGGCTGGGAAAAGGGGGAGGGGATGAAAGAACAAAAGGGAAGGTCAGTGATAGGATAGAAAGCAGGAGAGATTGAGAGACATTGAGAGACATTAAGAGATATTCAAGGCAAGAGGAGGTGGTAATGGGACAGGTTAAGGAATAAAGGATGGCTCTAGATGAAGTGTGAATTGCGCTGGCAGAATGAAGGACAGTTGCCATGTGGGAGGGAAGAAAAAAAGGCCAAACAAAAAGTGTGGATAAAAAAGGAAAATATATATATGTGATAGGGGCCGAGGTTATGATCTGAAATTGTTGAACTCTATGTTGAGTCCAGAGGGCTGTCGAGTGCCTAATCGCTGAGCTTCTGTGGAACAATGCAAGAGGGCGAGGACAGTGAGGCCTGAGTGGGAATGGAGTGGTGAATTAAAGTGACAGGCCACCGGGAGCTCAGGGTCCCCCTTACGGACTGAGCGGAAGTGTTCGGCAAAGCGGTCGCCCAATCTGCATTTGGTCTCCCCAATGTAGAGGCGACCACATCGTGAGCAGTGAATACAGTATACAGGAAACTCTCGATTTACCGGCACCTAAATAATCGGAAATCTCGGTTAACCGGCAAAATTCAGGAGTAGGTTCAGGTAAGTTTTACTTCATATTAGTGGCCGTTCCTGGATCTGTGGCTGTGTAATCGGGGCTCTTGCAGCTGCAACAGGGACGCTTGGATCTTGTGGCCGGGTTCCTGCACCTGTTGCTAAGCAACAGGGAAGCCTGGATTTGTTGCTGTGTACGGAGCTCTCGTACCTTTTACTATACCTCTCTGTAATCTGGACTTTTTGATAAATCGGCACCACGGGACGGTGCCGGGCGAAGGGGAAGGGGAAGGGGTGCTGGGGGTGGTAGAGGAGTGGACTAGGGTGTCGCGGAGGGAGCGGTTCCTACGGAATTCTGAAAGGGGAGGTGAGGGGAAGATGCATTTGGTGGTGGGATCACGCTGGAGGTGGCGGAAATGGCGGAGGATGGTCGGTTGAATGTGGAGGCTGGTGGGGTGAAAGGTGAGGACAAGGGGAACTCTATCGTGGTTCCGGGAGGGAGGGGCAGGGGTGAGGACAGAAATGCGGGAGATAGAACGGACATGGTCGAGGGCCGTGTCAACCACAGTAGAGGGCCGTGTCAACCACAGTAGAGGGGATTCCTTGGTTGAGGAAAAAGGAAGTCATGTCGGAAGCACTGGTATGAAAGGTGGCATCATCGGAGCAGATGCGGCGGAGATGGAGAAACTGGGAGAATGGAATAGAGTCCTTACAGGAGGCGGGGTGGGAGGAAGTGTAGTCCAAGTGGCTGTGGGAGTCAGTGGGCTTGTAGTGAATGTTTGTCAATAACCTATCCCCAGAGATGGAGATGGAGAAGTCGAGGAAGGGAAGGGAAGAGTCGGAGATGGACCATGTGAAGGTGAGGGAAGGGTGGAAATTGGAAGCAAAGTGAATGACATTTTCTAGTTCAGGGCAAGAGCAGGAGACGGCACTGATACAGTCATCAATGTACCAGAGAAAGAGGTGAGGGAGGGGACCTGAGTAGGACTGGAACAAAGAATGTTCCACATATCCTATAGTGTGGCGACCAGAACTGCACACAGTATTCCAGATGTGGCCTAACTAGCATTTTGTACAGTTCCATCATAACCGCCCTGCTCTTATATTCTATCCCTCGGCTAATGAAGGCAAGCATCCCATATGCCTTTTTAACCACCTTATCTACATGTGCTGCTGCCTTCAGGGATCTATGTACATGTACACCAAGGTCCCTGTGATGAAATATATGCCTTCATCAGCCCATGTGTTTTACCTGCTTGTATTGTGTGAACTGTCCCCTTTTGTTCCTATTGTGTGTATTGGCTACGCCCCTGTCTTTGCCATATAAAGGTCTCAAAAGCTGTATGAGTCATTCCTACCAGACAAACCCGATGTGGGAAGACCTGTAATGCTGCAATGTTCTTAGTGATTAAAAGCCTTTAGTTGAATCCTTAAACTCCTTGTCTTTGAGTTATTGAAGGCACATCAATTTTAATCACTAAAACACCAGGATGGATCGACTCCTGAAACCAGAGCGCTTGGATCTGGACCCCCATGCCTCAGACGCAGCCACACAGTTCGGACACTGGTTCCAATGCTTCGAATTTTTCATTGCAAACTCATCCACCACCATAGCAGCCGCAACCGCTGCCGGAGACATGAGACTGGGAATCCTGCGAAACTGGGTGAGCCATCGGGTCTCCCCTCTCATCCAAGATGCCACCAGCTACGGGGATGCCTGCACCATTCTGAAGGCCCACTACGTGCGGCCAATAAACGAGGTGTACGCCAGGCATCTTCTGACTACTCGTACGCAGCGGCATGGTGAGTCACTAGAGAACTTTATACTAAGCCTAAAAGTACTGGGCAGAGACTGTAACTGTAAGGCCGTGTCTGCCATCGTGTACACGGAGGAGCTGATTCGAGACTCCCTTATTGTGGGCCTCAGCTCAAATTACATTCGGCAGAAACTGTTTGAAAAGGAGGGACTGGACTTAAAACAGGCTATAGATATAGCGCGATCGCTGGATATGGCCCAGAAGAACTCTGAATCCTGTTCCCCAGGCCACGCGGCCCACTCCGCCTCGTGCACGCCGTGGGGGTCGCCATCTTGGAAGCCATCTTCACCTCCCAGGTCTCAGGCCAGCCCAGCACCATCGGAGCACCAGCCTCCACACAGGAGCCCCACTACTGCCGCGATGCATCGGGGCCCGAAATGCTACTTCTGCGGCCAGGACAAACACTCCAGGCATCTGTGCCCAGCGAAGGGCACCACCTGTTTTAAATGCGGGAAGAAAGGACACGTCAGCAAAGTCTGCAGATGGAACCCCGCCTCCAACTCCACCACCGCCGCGTGCGCGCCGTGGGAGCGGCCATCTTGGAAGCCATCTTGTCCACCCTCATGGAGTCCACCATCTTGCCCCGACTACACGGACCTCCAGGACCCACCGGTGGTCTCGATCACAGTGGATCAATCTAGGCTGCATCCGTTGTCTAAATCGATGATGGACATAGAGGTAAACGGGAACAAGGTTAAATGCTTGATTGACTGCGGGAGCACCGAAAGCTTTATTCATCCTAGCCTGGTAAAACGACTTTCACTAACGATAGTCCCCACACAGGGCAAAATCGCCATGGCCGATAAGACTCATACCTCAAAAATTACAGGTTTCTGCGCGGTTATGTTGTCGGTAAAAGGCAATGATTACAAAGATTTTAAACTATTGATAATGCCAGATCTCTGTGTGAGCGTGATCTTGGGTCTGGACTTCCAGTGCCACCACCAAAGTATCACGCTTACCTACGGTGGGTCCCAGCCGCCCCTCACAGTGTGCGGTCTGGCTACCCTGAAGGTCAAGCCGCCCTCTCTGTTCGCCAACCTCGCACCCAACTGTCGACCCATAGCGACCAAGAGTAGGCGGTACAGCTGGGAGGACAGACGGTTCATTGTGTCGGAAGTAGAAAGACTCAAGCGGGAGGGTATCATCGAATGCAGTACCAGCCCGTGACGCGCCCAGGTAGTAGTAGTTAAGGGTAGCGAAAAGAAGCGGATGGTGATAGATTATAGCCAGACGGTTAATCTATACACCCAGCTAGACGCCTACCCTCTGCCCCGCATAGCGGATATGGTTAACCAAATCGCACAATACCGGGTGTTTTCCACCATCGACCTAAAATCGGCATACCACCAGCTCCCCTTTAGGCCGGAGGACCGTCCATACACCGCCTTCGAGGCGAACGGACGTCTCTACCACTTCCTCAGAGTCCCCTTTGGGGTAACGAACGGGGTCTCGGTCTTCCAGCGGGAGATGGGCCGCATGGTCGATGAGAACCAGTTAACAGCCACCGACCCATACCTAGACAACGTCACCATCTGCGGCCATGACCAGCAAGACCACGACTCGAACCTTGCGAGATTTCTGAAAACCGCCCTCAGACTCAATCTCACCTACAACGAGGATAAGTGTGTCTTTAGCACCACGTGCCTCTGTATCCTGGGCTGCGTGGTGGAAAACGGGGAAATCGGTCCGGACCCCGACCGATTGCGCCCCCTACGGGAGCTACCCCTACCAAACACTCCCAAGGCCCTGAAAAGGTGCCTGGGGTTCTTCTCCTATTACGCCCAATGGGTCCCCAATTATTCCGACAAGGCCCATCCCCTCCTGAAATCAACGTCCTTCCCGCTCACGGCCGAGGCCCACGCCGCCTTCAACAGCATTAAACACGACATTGAGAAGGCCGCGCTGCGGGCAGTGGACGAAAACATCCCTTTCCAGGTCGAAAGCGATGCGTCCGACTTCGCTTTAGCAGCCACCCTCAACCAGGATGGGCGGCCCGTAGCCTTTTTCTCAAGAACCCTCCAAGGGCCCGAGATCAGGCACTCCTCGGTAGAGAAGGAGGCCCAGGCCATAGTGGAGGCAGTGCGGCACTGGAGGCACTACCTAGCCGGCAAACGCTTCACCCTGCTTACCGACCAGCGGTCGGTAGCCTTCATGTTTAACAACAAACAGAGGGGGAAGATCAAGAACGACAAAATTCTCAGGTGGCGGATCGAACTCTCCACGTTTGAGTACGACATAATATATAGGCCGGGGGCCCTCAACGAATCCCCCGACGCCCTATCACGAGGGATGTGTGCCAGCATCCAGGGGGACAGGCTACAGGGCCTCCACAATGGCCTCTGCCACCCGGGGGTCACCCGGCTATTCCACTTTATAAAATCCCGTAACCTGCCCTATTCCATCGAGGAGGTCCGGTCTATGACCAGGGACTGCCGCACTTGTGCGGAATGCAAGCCCCATTTTTTCAGGCCCGACCGAGCCCACCTGATCAAAGCTACACGGCCATTCGAGCGCCTGAGCTTAGATTTCAAGGGACCTCTCCCCTCCACCGACCGCAATGTGTACTTTCTCAACATTGTGGACGAGTACTCCCGCTTCCCATTCGCCTACCCCTGCCCAGATATGACCAGTGCCACGGTCATCAAGTGCCTCGGCAACCTGTTTTGCACGTTCGGCATGCCTAACTACATCCACACTGACAGTGGGGCGTCGTTCATGAGCGATGAACTGCGCCAATACCTGCTGTCAAAGGGGATAGCCACGAGTCGGACCACTAGCTATAACCCCCGGGGTAATGGGCAAGTGGAGAGGGAGAACGCGACAGTGTGGAAGGCGGTCACCTTAGCACTAAGGTCTAAAGGCCTCCCCACCTCCCGCTGGCAGGAGGTCCTCCCAGACGTACTCCACTCGATAAGGTCGCTACTGTGTACTGCTACTAACGTCACTCCCCACGAGAAGATGTTTGTTTTTCCCCGCAAATCAACCTCAGGAGTATCCCTACCCTCGTGGCTCTCCACCCCAGGGACAGTCCTGTTACGGAAGCATGTGAGGGGCCACAAAACAGATCCCCTCGTGGAGGCAGTACGCCTACTCCACACAAACCCACAGTACGCGTACGTCAAGCACGCCGACGGGCGTGAAGACACCGTGTCCATAAAGGACCTCGCCTCGGCAGGAAGCGACGACGACGACCCATCACCACCACCCCCAGAAGAACCTCCACCATCCCCAGAGGTATCCTCACCGCCCCCAGAAGTACCTGCAACACCCCCAGCACATGGGTATGCCCAGGAGGGCACCACGGACTCTCGGTCGGAACCCGAGGTACGGTTGCGACGTTCAGGAAGGACTATCACACCCCCGGACAGACTAAATCTGTAGAAGGGGTGAATGTGATGAAATATATGCCTTCATCAGCCCATGTGTTTTACCTGCTTGTATTGTGTGAACCGCCCCCTTTTGTTCCTATTGTGTGTATTGGCTACGCCCCTGTCTTTGCCATATAAAGGTCTCAAAAGCTGTATGAGTCATTCCTACCAGACGAACCCGATGTGGGAAGACCTGTAATGCTGCAATGTTCTTAGTGATTAAAAGCCTTTAGTTGAATCCTTAAACTCCTTGTCTTTGAGTTATTGAAGGCACATCAGTCCCTCTGATCCTCTGTCCTTTCTAGGGTCCTATCATTTGTTGTGTATTTCCCTGCCTTGTTAGTCCTCCCAAAATGCATCACCTCACACTTTTCAGTGTTAAATTCCATTTGCCACTGTTCTGCCCATCTGACCAACCCGTCTATATCGTCCTGTAGCCTGAGGCTTCCCTCCTCGCTATTTACCACTCCACCAATTTTCGTGTCATCTGCGAACTTACTGATCATACCTCCTACATTCATATCTAAATCATTAATGTACACTACAAACAGCAAGGGACCCAGCACCGATCCCTGCGGTACACCACTGGACACAGGCTATCAGTCACAAAAACAACCTTCGACCATCACCCTCTGCCTCCTGCCACTAAGCCAATTTTGGATCCAACGTGCCAAATTACCCTGGGTCCCATGGGCTCTTACCTTCTTGACCAGTCTCCCATGCGGGACTTTGTTAATGGTCTACTCCTGTTCCTATGTGTCTAGTCCACCACCTGTGGGTAACCTGATTTTAAGTAACTGAAAATGACTTTAATAAAACAGAACCATTTATTAGTTTAATTGGTGTACAGTAGTCAGTTTCTTAGTAAATTAATAAAACTTAAAAAGCTTTTAAAAGTACCTATTAGTGTCCTTGGGGGAAAAATTGAGTCGGGCCCCCTTTGGGGCACTAACTTTGGTAGCGTCCTGAATAAATTAGCACCCCTGTGGCCGAAATTTATCGGTAGTGCCCGAAAAGGGAAGCGGGGCACTACTGAAAGTGCCCCACCTCCCTCTTGGGGAGCTGCGAGGGAATATCGCAGCGCTATGTGCTGCGGTACTGCAGGCCTTCCTCCCCTCCTTAAAGGACAGGGGCCTTGCGCAGCGCGACCCGGGGCCCAGATCGGCCACCAGGGATCGGAGTGCCGGCAAAAGAGATTGGCTCTCAAGAGAAGTGACGGGCTCACGGAGCGCAGCCGGCACTTCGCAGGTTGGCTGGTCAGGAGGCCGGGGACAGCAACGGGGGCAGGTGCTGGCAGGCGACCAGCAACAAAAATGGCCGCCTGGCACCTCGCCTTTAATTAGCACCACCCCAGCCGCAGGTCAGCCCACCTGATCCCGTCAGACATAGTATCCGGTGGTAAGTCAGGGGGTGCTACTGAAGATCGCAGCCGGGGCGCGAGCGGGGCACTGCACACAGCGATGACATCATCGCCGGCGGCACAACGCTGCGGGGCGCTGACGGTTACCGCCGTCACTAACCTCCTGCTGAATTTCGCGGAAGGCATTGGCGACGCTGCGTCTGGGCGCTAGTTGGTTTGCACCCCGTTAGCGCCATCTTAGGGCGCTAATGGGAAGCGCAAAGCAACCAAATTTTTAGGCCCTTGTGCCTAAAAAAACTTTAATTTTAAGAGCCTCCTTGAAGGCCCACAAATGGATGCAATTAGCGGAAACTCGCAATGGTGATTAATTCGATCTGGGGCGTGGCCAGTTTCATGGTTGGAACCTCGATTTGCGCAAAACGTAATTTGCGCTTGAAATTCCTCGATCTTTTGCGCTGGTTTGGCCGATTTCCGATGAATTGCACAGAAAAAACCAGCACAACTGAGCGGAATCCCCTGCTCCCTGAGGACTTTCTATGACACTGGGGAAGCTGAATAAGCTTCATCTCTCACAGCATCAACCTACCTTACATGGGAGAAGGTAATTGGAGCAAAGGGGGAATGAACAGACTCTATGGACAGAACAAGTAGAGAGCAAATCAGAGGTTCTGGATATGAGCAGGGTGTGAGCAAAAGGAGGTGGAAAATCCAGAAAGGGATCCAGCAGCTGTGAAGAAATACTTTATTTTTAAAACAGATGGTAAGACTCGACTCCAAGGCATTCCGGGATAATTTTAAACCACTTGACTTTTCCTAGTCCTCTAGTACCTTTAACCATAAAGTCTTCCAGCAATTTAATATTATTCAAGGGCAGACCTTAGAGCAAAAGCAAAGTGAGTACCAAGCACATAGCTGACAATGCCCTGATGTCTGGGTAAAATATAGATTCTGATACGTTCCTGCGCCACATCAACTTTGATGGAGTTATTCCACGTGGTTTTAACATAGATGAAGATATATGCATGTAAAACTCAAGTATAAACGTGTTAAAGGTCATTTTCATTACAATACAAATAAAGGTTAAATAGCAACCATCATTTACACGGCAGAAGAAAGGCCCTCACACCTCTCTAGGATGTAATAGAAATATCTGTACTAATTATTCCCAAACAGCTGTTTTGCGCCGCAAGGAATATTCACATGGCAGATTTGCATATAGATGGATTTGACTGCAATAATAGCCTTTGGAAGATAATTAGAATACTTCATAAAGATTTTTCTAGAGTTTTCAAGAGCTGGAAAAGGGTCTGTATCTTAATCTCCGAAAAGAAATGACGGAATGCTTCAAATCATTGGACATTTGCCAATAGGATCAATATATTATCCACACATTAACAAGCAATCTTTTAAACCTCTTGCTTAACCTCGTCATAATTATAATGTCGCGCAGATGACCTCTTTTAGGTCACACTTCATTCTGAATTCTATTTTACCACACAGTTACTTAGGGTAAACAAATAGCTGCTAGGCAACAATGTAACATCACTGTCATTATTCCACACTCGTCCCAAGATGCCTGAAGAAAATCACAGCCTCCGCTTTTGGTGGAGATGAAAGTTCCTGTGGTTAATGCTACATTTTTCTTCTGTGAAAAACTTCAGTTGAAGAACTCCCCCAGACTTTGGCCTGTTGGGTGAGCTGTGACTCAGTCCTTCATGTCAGAATGAAGCCAGTTACTGAGCAAAATATAAACAGCCTGCCAAACTGTGTGAGCCCTTTAACCCTTAGAATGAGCAGTCTCCCTTATGGCCTTTAAAACTGATGTAATACAATCTTACTCTGAGCCCATTTCTCACAATAGTAAAGAAACAGTGTCCCATTTGTCTTTTTCTGATGGCTAGAATTTAAACCTGAATGCAAATATATACAAAGTATTTTTAAGCATTCCATGCTTTTTGTACATTGCCTTAGAATCCATAAACCAGGTTGTCACTACACCTTCTAATGTCAGATGGATTGGTTGCATGAGTAAACTGCTCCATTAAGAACCAACTTTCAAACACCTACGTAGAAAGAAAAGGAAGTGATTCAGCAGACTGCATTTTGTCAGGTTGAATTTGCCCTCAATATGCATTTCACCACAAGTAAAAATATTTTGTTTCTCAATAATAGCCACAAAGCATGTCTACCGGTAAATGTCTTTCTGGATAGAAACACCAAGATCCAATTCAAGTATTCTATATAATTATACTATGTCCCTGTTACAGAAATTGTCACATGGAACATTAATTCCATCAGAGTAAAGCAGAATACTTAAGAATGCTATATCAATTTTAACACCAAAATGAAGAGACAAACCCTCTCATCAGCTACTGGTCCATTAATTGGGCGCTGTCTCCGAGGAAAGTGCTTTGCAGGCCTTTTGTTGTTTATAAATGTGCACAATGCAATGACATTAGCTGTATTGAGATGCATCATGTCTCATCTTGTGACAAAATGACATTCCGCTCTATGCCCACCACAAATAATGGCCCAGAAATTCGGGTCGGAGGCTTCCCGCGGGTGCAAGCCTCCGACCTGCACTTACCTTGCGCGCCGGCCGTTGTGCTGTGGGCCCCCGTGGAATTCCGATCCTGGGCCTACTCCAACTGTCGGCGCGCAGTGCTTGCGTATCCCAGGGACGCAGTTAGTTCGATGCATCCCCTGGGATCACGTGGGCCATGGAGAGCCAATCGGAGCAGGGAAATGCCCATTCATAAGTTTGACAGGAAGGGCTGTCAAAACTTATAAATACTACGGCCCCAAAACATCACTAAATCTTCAAATAAATTTTTAAAAAACATCACATTTTTTAAATAAACTATAAATTACATGAAATGACTATTTTAAACAATAATTTACATTTTTGAAAAAAATAATTTTATTTTCTAACGGGGCTAAAAATAAACTTACCTTGCTGTAAAATATTTAAAAATAATAAACCTGTGGAAAAAATGTTTTAATTTTAATGAATTCACCACTTACCTTGTAAAAAGCAGGCCTTACACCTGCTTTTTAAATGTGTAACTCCTGGAGACTTACCCTCCCGGGAAAACCTGCAAAAAAAACGGAAGTTCGATGCGCACGCGTAGCCTCTCCTGTGCACGCGTTTGAACTCTGAACCCCTTCTTTCAGGGGAACGGAAGTGCCAGTTTCCCGCACATGCGCAGTGCATGCAGGAAACTGGCACTTCCATTGGGCCTACGGGTGAGTACCCCGTGCGTACTCACCCCTGGAGACCCGAATTTCTGGGCCATTGAAGGTTTGCCAAAGACTTTGACATGAAGACATTGACCGGTAATTTGCGGTCAGCAGCGAAGCAAAGGTGTTCACCGCTGGCCCCGAAGAAATCTGCCCACAAAGATCTCCCGATCTCTGTGGTGTGAAGCTTGGCTTTTTCGACATGCAATTGGGATCAGTGCAGTTTAGTGGGAATTCCATAGCGTGAGCTGCTGTGACATCAACAAGCTGTCTAGCAGCCAATCACAATGCAGAATTCACAGACAGGGAACCAAGAAGTGAAGAAGCTTTTTTTATTCTGACTTTTAAAAAATGTCGCAGAGAGCAAAACAAAAGATTGAGGCTCTTACATGGGGAAAAGGTAAACCTGAAATACATACGAACAAACTTTAAATATATTAAAGTTTCTTAAAAATTGTAATTTGGAGAAATTTAACACTCCACAAAATTAAAATCAGTTTTTCAGGGCCATAACGTTTGTTTAACAGTCAATACGCTTTTAAACCCCAGTTATACCTAATCCAACAAGGTCTAACTCTTAATGTGATATTACCGCAGAAAAGCCTGTGAGGGAATACGCCATATTTCAAAAAGATACACCATAATATGAACAGAATACTGATATTTATTAATACATGATATACTGGGTTTAAAAATCTAAAGCCTTGGAGGCACAGGCTGCAAACAGAAATACAGGCTTCTGAGATAAAGATCAGTTGTTTAACAAAGTTGTAAAAACCAAACAAGCTTTGAAATGGGAATTAGTTAAATATACTAAAACAATTACCCAATTGAAATGGCAGTTTGGCACTTCCGAAAGGTCTAGCGTTTGGAGGGAACACAATGAAAATGCCCAGTTTATGGTGTTACCAGCTAACACATTGAACAGAAACACAAACATTAAAAGAGGTATGTGCCTTTGAAAAGATGACATCAAGTAAAAGAAACACCTGCTGGTCAAATAGTTTTTATGTTAAACTTGGAAGACAGGAAACACGATTAAATATGCAATCAATTGAGATAGCTAGAAATGCATGAAACACTCTGGTCAAAGTGTCTTTAATATATACATAGTAAATATGATACCAACAAGAACACTTTGAAGATATGACTTCAATAGATGCACCAAGCAATTACATTGTGTTTGTATTAAACTTGGATCACCACGGAGTCACAATGTCTGCTAAAAACCAGTAAAGCTAATATTAAGAATTGAATGAAAGAATTTTGTAAGAATGACATCAAACAGAAACCATAGCTGTCATTTTTTATGATAGTTTTTGAAACACCTAAAGGTAGAGACATAATTATGCATGCAATAGTTGAATTGATAATAAGATAGAAAGCATTCAACAGAGGTCTCAATAAAGACAATTAGCTGACATCAGCAGAGAACTTCAAAGAATAAACCACTGCAAAAAGGGTATAAAAATAAGAGCTTTTCAAACAGAAAGTCAGAACTCGCTGAACAGGCCAAGCATTTCTCAACTTCACAGGTACGCTCTGTAAGTTTTTAACTATGAGTCTTGGGTAATCAAAGTAATTGATTTTGGTGGATGTTCTGGATTTAGAAATAAGTAAAAAATAAGAAATATAACGAAGTAAAGATTTGAAAATAAGGATCTCTGAGGAATAAGAAATGTAAGCTATCTGTATTTTGAATTGTTGATGTTGCGACTGATTCAACAGCTGTTAACTGAATGTCGGCTCTTAAATAAAACTATATATTTTTAGAATTGCCTCAAAGAGTATTTCTGTATAAACTCGCAAACCCAATTTCTGTACACTCTTTTGTAAGGAGTTGCAGAATTCTGGGGGGTATTCCGTACCCTCATAATATCCGGAAGGTTACAGTCTAGTTAAACTTATTAAAGATGCTATCTGGAGGATGGTAACGTCTTCAGTTGTTCCTTTCCTTTAGGGAGAGATAGCCTGAACCTTTAGACCCATTTAAGCGTCTTATGGAATTCGGCTATCTCTAACTTAAGTTGAAGGTGAACGTCTGGGGAATACGCCTGATCTGGGGTAGCCCGAAAGGGCTAGGACTTGTAATTATCCCTTCAAGCCCAAGTTTTCGCCAGTTTCACTGATTTCCTTGATTACACTGATTGCCGGCTGTGGGGTGGGGTGGGGTGCGGGGGAACACAGCACAACCTGTGTCGGAGCAGTGAATGACAGACCGCAACTTCAGGATTTCCCCGTTAGGATGCGCATGCGTTACATCCTGATGTTGCGGTCAGTTTCAGAGGGGTAATAACAGTGAATGCTGCTCATTTGCCATTATTACCCACCGCAAATTCCGGGCCAATGCTCTTCTAATGCTTGAAGCAAACAACTGGAAAGACTCGTAGATATGTTATCACTGTATCACCAGTAGATGGGACTGGAGCCAACTACCAAAGTAACTGAATTGTTGAATGAAAGCCCTAAAACATCTATGCATGATTCCATTTTACAGTGTAGTTTACTGTTAAGTACCTTCTATTTTGTCGCTTTCTTTTTCAATTTTAACAACTATATTTTATATAATCTGCCTGACTTATCATATTTCTTCATTGAAAGTAGTGTCTCTCTCTCTCTCTCTCTCCTAACTCTCAAGCTTGTACCTCTCTTTCTGTTTATTTCTCCCCTTTTATACTTCATAATAAACAGAACATACATTGAGATGTGGTATTTCATGGTAAATAAACTATTTGTGATCAGTTTATGTAGTCAATTTATTTTCCACAAACCACCAGAATGAAGTCTTACACTTTTTAATGGCCTTTTGTCATAGTTGCTACATCATTATCCATTCAGACATTTGGTAGAAATTCTATTCATTCAGCAAATACCACAATAACATCAAACATGATGTGGCCTTTCACTTTTGAGAGAAATATCTATTTCAAGAAGCCTGATAGATAAACATGGAGAGGAGGAATAGCAGCACAGGCAGATGCCAATACATTTGTGTGATGTTCAAGAAGCTGCTCAAGATAAAACCAGATGCATTTTTTGTTAGGAATTTGCATCTATTGAAAGGATTTAGGGATTGACTCAGATTAACGAGTCAGACCTCCAACATGTCAAATTCCTAATTCTCCATCAGTTTCCCCTGAGATGCTTGAACCAATTAACTGGTGACACTACTGTTTTATCATTGAGGGCAAATTAGTCAGACTGCAGAGTTAAGCACTTTGGGAACCAAAAACCTGAACTATATTATGGATTGTTTAAGAGAGTCATTGCTGGCAGATTTTCTTTGTAACTTGCTAGTATATCTTGTTTCCTCTTTAACTCATCTCTCTCAAAGGTAATTCACAATATCTTCAACTGTCAGAAGGTTGGGATGGTCCAGCTGTCAGACATCTACATTGAAGCAAGAAAAATGCTTTAGTGATACAAAACAGTGTCATCTTCCTTAGCCAACTTCACTCTCTCCCACCCCCACAGATGACACAGCCACTCACTGTGGAGGAGGCCAGCAATAGGATTAGAACACAAGTACCCTAACACTGTGGCTACCAGGCCACTTGACCAATGGTAGCCTTTGTAGATGCATTGTACCGGTTCACAATTTGTGTTTTCTTGTTGATAAATTGGTAGAAAGTGCTGGATAAATGTTATGGATTTGTGTTACATGCAACAGAATAAAATTAAAACGGAATAATATTAAAACAAAGAAGTTTCAAGTGCTATGGTGGAAATAAATATAAACAGGGCTTTAAGAACCTTTCACTTTGTTCTCTTTGTATTACAGAAAAATTCCATTCATTTTGCAAAAGGTGAATTACAGCACTAACAACGATTGTGATCTTTATTTTAGAAATTGCCCAAAGTGTTCCTCTGATAGCTCAAAGGGTAATGGCGCCACGCATGTAACTATAAAATCATACAAAGCATAAAGGGCCCAGGTTTGATCCCTGCTTTATGCTGAGTTACTTAACTCAGTAGGGCAGCACTAACAATTGGTCTCAGTCATAGTTCTTGCTCATAATTATTTTTCAGGGACCTTTGTTGGGCGAGTACAGGATCAGGCTGAACTATGGTATCTCCCACAGCTGAATAGCTTTTTTTCCATTAGTTCCTGGGATGTGGGCGTCGCTGGCAAGGCCAGCATTTATTGTCCATCCCTAATTGCCCTTGAGAAGGTAGTGGTGAGCCGCCTTCTTGAACCGCTGCAGTCCGTGTGGTGAAGGTACTCCCACAGTGCTGTTAGGGAGAGAATTCCAGGATTTTGACCCAGCAACGATGAAGGAACGGTGATATATTTTCAAGTCAGGATGGTGTGTAACTTGGAGGGGAACTTGTAGTGATGGTGTTCCGAGGCATCTGCTGCCCTTATCCTTCTAGGTGGTAGAGGTCGCGGGTTTGGGAGGTGCTGTCAAAGAAGCCTTGGCGCGTTGCTGTAGTGCATCTTGTAGATGGTACACATTGCAGCCATGGTGCACCAATGGTGCAGGGAGTGAATGTTTAAGGTGGTGGATGGGGTGCCAATCAAGTGGGCTGCTTTGTCCTGGATGGTGTCGAGTTTCTTGAGTACTTCTGGAGCTGCACTCATCCAGGCAAGTAGAGAGTATTCCATCACACTCCTTACTTGTGCTTTGTAGTTGGTGGAAAAGTTTTGGGGAGTCAGGAGGTGAGACACTCGCCGCAGAATACCCAGCAGAAGCTCTTGTTGCCACTGTATTTATGTGGCTGTTCCAGTTAAGCATCTGGTCAATGGAGACCCCCAAGATGTTGATGGTGGGGGATTCAGCGATGGTAATGCTGTTGAATGTCAAGGGCCAGTGGTTAGACGCTCACTTGTTGGAGATAGTCATTGCCTGGCACTTGTGTGGCACAAATGTAACTTGCCACTTATCAGCCCAAGCCCGAATATTGTCCAGATCTTGCTGCATGCGGGCATGGATGGCTTCATTATCTGGGGAGTTGCAAATGGAACTGAACACTATGCAATCATCAGCGAACATCCCCACTTCTGACCTTATGATGGAGGGAAGGTCATTGATGAAGCAGCTGAAAATGGTTGGGCCTCGGACACTGCCCTGAGGAACTCCTGCAGCGATGTCCTGGGGCTGAGATGATTGAGCTCCAACAACCACAACCATCTTCCTTTGTGCTAGGTATGACTCCAGCCAGTGGAGAGTTTTCCCCCTGATTCCCATTGCCTTCAGTTTTATTAGGGCTCCTTGATGCCACACTCGGTCAAATGCTGCCTTGATGTCAAGGGCAGTCACTCTCACCTCACCTCTGGAATTCAGCTCTTTTGTCCATGTTTGGACCAAGGCTGCAATGAGGTCTGCAGCCGAGTGGTCCTGGCGGAATCGAAACTGCACATCGGTGAGCAGGTCAGTAAGTGTTACTTGATAGCACTGTCGATGACACCTTCCATCACTTTGCTGATAATTGAATGTAGACTGATGGGGCAGTAATTGGCCGGATTGGATTTGTTCTGCTTTTTGTGGACAGGACATACCCAGGCAGTTTTCCACATTGTCGGGTAGATGCCAATGATGCAGCAGTACTGGAACAGCTTGGCTAGAGTCATGGCTAGTTCTGGAGCGCAAGTCTTCAGCATGACAGCCTGGATGTTGTCGGGGCCCATAGCCTTTGCTGTATCCAGTGTGCTCAACCATTTCTTGATATCACGTGGAGTGAATCGAATTGGCTGAAGGCTGGTTTCTGTGATGGTGGGGACGTCAGGAGGAGGCCGATATGGGTCATCCACTCGGCACTTCTGGCTGAAGAGGGTTTCATACGCTTCAGCCTTGTCTTTTTTTTAAATTCGTTTATGGGATGTGGGCGTCACTGGCGAGGCCAGCACTTATTGCCCATCCCTAATTGCCCTTGAGAGGGTGGTGGTGAGCAGCCTTCTTGAACCACTGCAGTCCGTGTGGTGAAGGTACTCCCACAGTGCTGTTAGGTAGGGAGTTCCAGGATTTTGACCCAGTGACGATGAAGGATCAGCGATATATTTCCAAGTTAGGATGGTGTGTGACTTGGAGGGGAACTTTGAGGGGAACTAGCGTGCTGAGCTCCACCATCATTGAAGGTGGGGATATTCATGGAGCCTCCTCCTCTCGTTAGTTGTTTAATTGTCCACCACCATTCACAACTGGATGTGGCAGGACTGCAGAGCTTTGATCTGATTCGTTGATTGTGGGATCGCTTAGCTCTGTCTATAGCATGCTGCTTTCGCTGTTTAGCATACATCTCATTTTTAGGTGGTGCCATCCGGGGGAAGCTGCAACACAGGTGCAGCTTAGCCTGGTGCTGCTCCTGGCATGCTCGTCTACACTCCTTATTGGACCAGGTTTGGTCCCTTAGCTTGATGGTAATGGTAGAGTGAGGGATATGCCGGGCCATGAGGTTACAGATTGTGGTGGAGTACAGTTCAGCTGCTGCAGATGGCCCACATCGCCTCATGGATGCCCAGTTTTGAGCTGCTAGACCTGTTCAGAATCTATCCCATTTAGCACGGTGGTAGTGCCACACAACACGATGGAGGGTGTTCTCAGTGTGAAGACGTCACTTTGTTTCCACAATGACTGTGCGGTGGTCACTGCTGCCAATGCTGTCATGGACAGATGCATCTGCGACAGGTAGATTGGTGAGGATGAGGTCAAGTAGGTTTTTCTCTCGTGTTGGTTCTCTCACCACGCAGGCCCAGTCTGGCAGCTATGTCCTTCAGGACTCGGCCAGCTTGGTCAGCAGTGGTGCTACCGACCCACTCTTAGTGATGGACATTGAAGTCCCCCACCCAGAGTACATTCTGTAACCTTGCTACATTTAATGCTTCTTCCGTGGTGTTCAACATGGAGGAGTACTGATTCATCAGCTGGGGGGGGGGGGGCGTAATCAGCAGGAGGTTTCCTTGCCCATGCTTGACCTGATGCCATGAGGCTTCATGGAGTCCGGAGTCAATGTTGAGGACTCCCAGGGACACTCCCTCCAGACTGTATACCACTGTGCCGCCACCTCTGACATCACTCAATGTCTGAACTAAAAAATGAATAATTGGCAGAGACACTGACAGGCCAGTGGCATCTGTGGAACCATCTGCTATCATGAGTCAGTGCCTTCATGAAAAGACATGAATAAAGTTGGAATAAAGTTAGAACAATCATTTGTATATTTAGACCTGAGGTCTACAGTAATATTTTGAACCCAAATAAAAAAGTAACAGGCCAATGTCAGCTAGGGTGGCTATGGTGGCCTTAGAGTTTCTGAGCTGTTGGAATAGCCTGAGTTCCCACTCCTGATTCCTATCTAGTGACCTTTGCTGGAAAGTGTACACATGGATGTCGGGTGAGGACAGTAACAGGCTTGGCTATGAGGCTCCCCAGAGCCAAACAGCTGTCCAACCCTCGCTGTCTGGGCTCACACATGAAGAATTCTCACTTGGAGAAGGTTTCAGAGAGCAGCCAGTGTCTGTCAAACAAGTCACTGTCATCAGTCGATGTGGATAGAAATTGGGAAAAAGATTAAAATGCAATAGGATTGAAATTTATTGATTCAAGTGTGAATAAAAAAGAAAATAGTTTTCAGGGCATTTTGCTTATTGTACTTCACAATAGGAATTTTTAGAAAGTTACTGAAGGTCAGAAGGTAAACATTACAGAACAGGAAATACAGATTTTGATATAAAGGAAATACATTATCAGAAGAGTTAATGCTGGGTCTTCTTTATGTTGATATACAGTATAGATTTTATAATGGAGTAAAGAAAATAGAAGATACATTCTTCTCAGGGATTAACCTGTGTTAGGAATAGATTTGGACATTTGAAATGAATGATCATTACACAAGTTTTGAGCCCATTTCCCTGTGCCATGCAAGCATGATTCTACTGCAGAATCGTGGCAGCTGCATACACATGCACATCTACAATTACAGCCCCTGGTGAGTGTAATGCTGTCTCTTATTCATAGCTCACTCAGTAGGCTTGGTGTCTCTTTATTTCTCCTCAAAGCTTCACAAAAGCAAAAAAACACTGCATCTCAGGAATGGTTCAAACCAGTTTGGACACTTAATGGTAATACTGTGATTTACTTTACCTGATCCCTAGGTATCTCTTTGTGCTAATTATACCACTAATATTATGGCGTGTATCACAGCATCCCTTATTAGTGATAGATTGAAATACCAGGTTTTGGATAGATTTGCATAGGAAGAAAGACAGCAGGCATAAACCATACAGTGTGTGGTTATTCTTCTATGTTCAAATAAAAATTAGTAGGGAAAGAGCATTTGCTGGTTGGTGGAATTTCTGTCCAAACAGGGACTGGAGTTTACTTCTGAGATTGGAGCCGTGAAAGGCAGTACAAAGAGCTGGTAAAAGCAGTTTTCCTGCAGCTTGCATGGCCAAGATCCATTTGCATTCTCAGGAAGAGGGAATTGCCAAAAGGGGACAGAGAATGTGAGACCTCCAGGCAAAACCAGTTTCAGTGCTTCCTTCCTGCCACCCCTCCACCCCCCACCCTGTACAAGCTATCTGTGCCTATGCACATAAAAAGAACTTGCATTTATATAGCACCTTTCACAACCTCAGGACATGTAGTCCTGCCAATTAAGTGCTTTTAAACTGAAGTCACTGAGGTAATGTAGGAAACGTGTCAGCCACTTTGCTCACAGCAGGGTCCCACAAACAGCAATGTGATAATCACCAACTTGCACCACTTGCATTGCAGACAGAGAAAAGTGGCTCCAGATCAGATTTCCTGTACTTATGCGTGCTAGGGAGAGCAGCTGCACATAATTTATGCAATGCATTGTCTGGGTGACAAACAAACAAAAGTTTGGTCAAAATTTTTCCATAAAGAGTGTCTCTTAACCCCTACTCCGCCCAGCCTCACATTTCAGTGGATAAATACTTTACTTAAGGCAGCACTGAACTTTATAGACAGAGGCAAGCAAATTTCCCAATCAGCCACCGTAACTTTGGTTGCAGATCCGCAGAAACGCCAGAGAAATGGCGTAATCACCATTTTTGCCATTTCTCCGAGATTTCCACGGACTTTCTGCTGAAGTTACAGCAGCCGATCGGGAGAATCCCTGCAGAAATTCACGTCCAGCAGGATCTATCCTTGGTTTGCACTCAGTTGATCACAGACTAGGGCCAAATGAGGAAGAAGTTTGCAGGAGATGTTTCAAAACTGAGATTGATAGATTTTTGTTAGGTAAGGATATTAAGTGTTAGGGAACCATAGATGGAGTTAAGATAAAGATCAGCCATGATCCAGTTGAATGGCGGCGGAACAGGCTTGAGGGGCTGAATGGCCTACTCCTGTTTCTATGGGGGCAATTTTGCCAATGGGCGCACGTTGGAGGCGGGACTGCTGCTTGTCGGGTTTTAGTCCCGCCTCTATTGACTTGTGGCCAACCCACGCTATTTTCCCTTGATTGACCTTGTTAAGCCCGCCCAGCGGGTTTAGCAGGCCAATTAAGGGGAAGCCGGTTACAGAAAACGTCAGCATATGACATTTCCTCTGTCGGTGAGATGCGAGACTCTCCGCATCCCCAATTGTTGAAGCCTCCAGGAAGAAACAAAGGTAAGTAAGCATTTTCTATCACTTTCCACTCACCTCACATACTCACCTCTCCACACTTGCACCCATCACTTACCTTCACAGCGCACTTTTGGACTCCTCCGACCCCCGCAGACCCATTGCTCACCTCGCTGACCCTGGCGTTGTTTCCCGATGTCGGGAAGCCCATGCCTCTGTTGGAAAAATGGGGATAATTCTCTTAACTGCCTGTTAACTACCTGTCTACCCCTTCCTGCCTCCAGGAGACGGGACCCGGCACAGGTCGGCTACCCACCTCTTGGCAAGATGGCAAGGAGGCGGGTTGGGGGCGGGATCGGCACCTGCCCCCAGATTCTGCCATTTTTCCGGCAGTCCTGCCTCCATACCCGCCTCCCCAGTGCTGGCAAGATCATGCCCTATGTTCCTACCCAGGTAGGACTGGCATGGCCTGTAAACACAAGTCCTTGGGTCATGGCAGGAGCAAGAATACTGTCTAAGGTGAATTTGGACCTGTAAATTCTGTCTCCTCATGAACTGGTCATCCACATTTGAGGTCAGCTGTGGCTCAGTGGGTAGCACCCTCATCTCTGAGTCAGAAGGCTGTGGGTTCAAGTCCCACTCCAGAGACTTGAGCACAAAAATCTAGGCTAACACTCAAAATCAAATCAAATCAACTTTTATTGTCATTGTTAGTGCACAAGTGCAGTACAACGAAATGTAGGCTTGCGGCTCCCGAGAGTGTACATTTAGATTAAGACATTTAAACATTCAACATACATTTGGCTTGTAATACATTAACATAAACATAACCATAATAAAGTGCATTGGCAGATGTGCAGGCTTTAGAGTTTATTTGTGGAGTTCCGTAGGATGACAGCCCTGGGAAAGAAGCTGTTCCTAAATCTGGTCGTACGGGTGCGAATGCATCTGTAGCATCTCCCAGATGGCAGGAGGGCGAACAGACTGTGGAGTAGTACTGAGGGAGTGCCGCCTTTCAGATGAGACATTAAACTGAGGCCCCGTCTGCCTTCTCAGGTGAATGTAAAAGATCCTATGGCACTATTCCGAAGAAGAACAGCAGAGTTATCCCTGGAGTCCTAGCCAATATTTATCCCTTAATCAACATCACTAAAACTGGGTGGGCGTGTGTGCTGTGAGGAGGATGCAGAGAAACTCCAGTACGAGTTGGGCGATTGGGCAGATGCATGGCAGATGCAGTATAATGTGGATAAATGCGAGGTTATCCACTTTGGTGGCAAAAACAGGAAGGCAGATTATTATCTGAACGGCAATAGATTGGGAAAAGGGGAAGTGCAATGAGACCTAGGTGTCCTTGTGCACCAGTCGCTGAAGGTAAGCATGCAGGTGCAGCAGGCAGTTAACAAGGCAAATGGTATGTTGGCCTTCATAGCAAGAGGTTTCGAGTGCAGGAGCAAGGATGTCTTGCTGCAGTTGTACAGGGCCTTGGTGAGACCACACCTTGAGTATTGTGTGCAGTTTTGGTCACCTTATCTGAGGAAGGATGTTCTTGCCATGGAGGGAGTGCAGCGAAGATTCACCAGACTGATGGCAGGAATGACGTATGAAGAGAGATTGGGTCGATTACGCTTATATTCGTTAGAGTTTAGAAGAATGAGAGGGGATCTCATTGAAACTTATAAAATTCTAACAGGACTAGACAGACTAGATGCAGGAAGGATGTTCCCGATGGCAGGGGAGTCCAGGACCAAGGGTCACAGTCTAAGGATAAGGGGTAAGCCATTTAGGACTGAGATGAGGAGGAATTTCGTCACCCAGAGAGTGGTGAACCTCTGGAATTCTCTACCACAGAAGACAGTTGAGGCCAATTCATTAAATATATTCAAGAAGGAGTTAGATATATTTCTTAAGGCTAAGGGGATCAAGGGATATGGGGAGAAAGCAGGGACAGGGTACTGAATTTGGATGATCGCATTGAATGGCGGAGCAGGCTCGAGGGGCCGAATGGCCTACTCCTGCTCCTATCTTCTATGTTTCTATGTAAAACAGATTATCTAGTCAGTATCACATTGCTGTGTGTAAAAATTGACTGCTGTGTTTCCTACATTACAACAGTGACTCCACTTCAAAAAGTACTTCATTGGCTGTAAAGTGCTTTGGGACATCTGGTGGTCATGAAAGCTGCTATATAAATGCAAGTCTTTCTTTCTCATTTAATTAATGCAACAACAGAGGAACAGCCAAAGGGATCTTCATAAGCCCTAACTTGTTAGGTACAACTTGTACTGCAGTAATAGTTGGCAAATCTTCAAGAAATGTCAGATAGATAGGAAAAAATATAAGTGTAGAAGGTGTTGAATGCAGAAGTAGAAGAATGACCCCAGCCATAGTACTGGACTTCAAACAGAATTGAAACAGCAGCAGCCTTGTTCTAAGAAGTACTCCAAGCCCCTTTAGTAGTCATGCATCCATTTAATATGAGCAAGGTATACACTGGAGCCATGCAAAGTCATGAAAATTGATGTGCGACTTAATTTAAATTAATATATGATGCAATGAGGCTCGTCCTTGCCTGTAGTCTCATTACTGCTTCCCAAAATTGCATGTCAAAAAATGCAGTTTGCATCAAATTTGGATTTTGCACCTAACACTCACTACTCCACAAAATTGGCCTTTATGTGTAGTATTATATAAAAATTAATTCTATCCCTTTAAACATCCAGCAGGTGGCAGTGATTAATGCTCTCAGACAGCCAACACTGCAGTAGACTTGTCAGTGTTGCATGTGAACACAAATGTTGTTCATGTAAACTATTAGAACTGTTACTATGCACTAAAACATCAAGTTTCCATATTTTGTGCCAATATCATGCAGCTGTCCAATATTGATGGTGATAGTAGTTACATTTTGCTAATTTTGATGAGCAGAATTAAAACCATCCTTAAAGAAGTATTAAAAATAATGGGCTCCTTTGCAAATGATGGCTTAATGGATAAATGCATCACCCACATTGCAGTGCTGAGATAGACTGACCAGTAGGTCTCTGGTTTGATCTCTGGTCTCCCCTCAATTAGCTAGGGCAATAATTAAAGCACCAGAATTGACCTCACTGGGGTAGGGAATGGGAGGAATACAAATCAGTGTTTGTGTGTGTATCTATAAACAACACACAAACTCTAATTTGCCCCACACATGATGGGGTTCACTATGATGCCCTTTGCTGTTGAATAGCTTCCTGCCTCACTGCCTAGGCTCACCTATGAATAATGATCACTTTGCTGAGGTATTGGAGGAGAATCATACTCTAGGAAGAGCCAGTATCTTCAACAGAAGATTGAAAGAAGACAAAATTTGTGGTGGTAGTGGGGTGGGGCGTGATACAGCAAAAAAAAACAGAGGATAACACAATAACACTGCATAGGCAACTGAATAATTTTCCTTAGTAATTTTCCACTGATGCACAGTAAAGAGAAGAAGCAGGGTTTACAAACAGCAAGTCCTGCCTCTATGAACAACTAGAGTTCCGTTAATCATAAAAAGTATTCTGGAAGTTATAGGCACTGTTGCAGCAGGAAGTTTCAGCCTGTGACCTTGTTGAGTCTCTTCAGCTGAGTGATCGCTCGGTGGGAAGCCCCTTGAACTCAAGGCTCAGGCTTCTCAGACTCGTCATGGGCCTGTAACAAAAAAATAATTGTTAGAAGCACTTCAAACACAGCAAATGCTACTTTAGGGGTAATTTTTTAAATCATTTTTTGGTTGTAAAGTTTGCACGCTTTTATGTCATTATGTTAAAAACAATTTGCGGTTGGTGTATGGTGTATGCTGAGGTATTGGAGGAGAATCATACTCTAGGAAGAGCCATACCGTCTTTGAAATAGACTGCAAGTTTGGCATGCACTAAATTCCGAACTTGCGATCTGTCAAGTTCCGACTGCACATAGGCTTCGCAGCATGTTTCACCTCCTCATCATATAAATAAACATGCTGGCGAAAAGTTGGACTAATTGCCCACCTACTGCGAATGAATTACCCTGAAAATGTTTTATGTCTGGTGCAAACATGCGCAGGAAGAGCAAGGGGATGAGAAAATTGTGTTCCAAACCTGCTCCAAATATTGCTGCTTTCACAAAGGGGCCAATTTGCATTTAATCTCCTATTCTCTTCCATATACAATGATATATCGAGGGAGCTCTTTCGGTCCATTTTCGCAAATTTGTTTCCAGCAAATTAGGTTATTCATACTGAAAGAAAGGGATTGTGTCCATTACCCAGCTGTGTTTTGCTCTTAGAAAATAGATTGAGAAAATTGAATGGGGCTAATATCAGCACTACCTTTTATTAATGGACAATTGTTTTGAGGTGAGCCATGGCTGGGAGAGAGAGTCAAAATTCTCCTCTTTTGGAAGTCCGATGGGATCGGACTGGGCCGCCTTACCTGACCAACGGTTGAAGGGTGCCCACTTGGGGAAACGAGTTGCTCCTGGCAAAAGCTCACGGTGCAGGAATAGTCCAAGTAAACACATTCATTTCTGTAACTGAATGGCATGCATGTTTTAATAGCCTTTTAAAATGAGTTATGGGCAAATCTGTGAAAAAAGTTTGGTTTAACAAAGTTGAACATTGTTAGATTCCCTTGTTACTTGTGTAATCTTTAATTTATGCAATAGAAGACGTGTGAAAAACTATCACAGCACAGGGATGTCTCCTCTGTTTCCTGATTGGCTAAGAGTCAGGAAGTGACAGGAGCAAAATGGTGGTCTCCTGGGATCCGTGGGGCACTACCCAGCACACAACTCTGCAGCGTTGAAGAGAATGTTCTCGAAGTGGGGCTCGCACGATTTAAGTGCGGATTTCTTTCAGAAGTTGGTGGTGTACTCCTTAGCTACGCCGCCGATCGCAAATTCAGGGCCATTACTTACAGTGGAGTTGGAGACTAGGAAAACAATGGAGGAAAGAGAGACAGATATCAAGGAGGAGAGAATTAGAAAGATAGAACTGGAGGATGAGACGGAGAAAAACAAAAGTGGGGGAGAGATGAACAAAAGTGAAAGAGGAGGAAAGAGAAACCAGTAATCTTTAAATCAGTGAGGAAAGCAACATGGCAGCGAAAATGATTTTCAACAAATATGAAGAGCGAATTCAGTGGTTTTCCCTTAATTTTTAATTGGTAGTCTTTACCGGCTGCTCATTATTGATTGGTTTTGTTTTCAGACATGCTTAGAAGTTTTTCATTAGAAACTTATGTATCCATTTTGGCTGCTTTTGATTGGTACGTTACCTACTATTCCCGAGTTCTGCCTCATATACATCCTCCACATCTTTGTCCCATGACTGGTGACCATGCCTTCAGCTGCCTAGGCCCCATGTTCTGGAATTTCCTGACTTGCCTCCTCTGCCTCTCATAGAAATACATGGGGGAGAAATTCAGTTAGCTGCGCCACCCGTTAGCGCCTTAAGAGGGCGCTAAGTGGGTCGCAAGCCAACTGGCGTCCGGGCGCGGCATGGTCCACGCCTCCCGCTAAATTCCGCGGGATGCCAGTGGTGGCACTAGCCGTTAGCGCTGCGCCGCTACCGATGATGTCATCGGTGTGCGCAGCGCCCCGGCCGCGATATTTGGAAGCGCCCCTGATTTACCGCCAGATGCTATGTCCGACCGGTTCAGGGGGGTCTACCTGTGGCCGGAGAGGTGCAAATTAAAGGAGGTGCGGGGCGGCCATTTTTGTTGTTGGCCACCTGCCAGCACCTGCCTGCGCTCCCGTCCCCGGCCTCCTGAACCCCCCCCCACCCTCCGCGGAGTGCCGGCTGCGTTCCAAGAGCCCGGCACTTCTCCTCGATGCCGGGCTCTTTTGCCTGCACTCGCAATCCTCGGGGGCCCAGCTGGGCCCCAGATCATGCTGCACAAGGCCCCTCCCCTTTAAGAAGGGGAGGAAGGCCTGCAATACCGCAGCGCGACGTGCCGCAGCGTATGGCGCTGTGGCACGTTGCGCCACGATATTCAGTCACAGTGCCCCAAGAGGGATGCGGGGCGCCTCCAGTAGCGCCGCGCTTCCCTTTGGGGTGCTACCACTCAATTTCCGGCGGGCGGCCACAAATGCTTCCGGGGCGCTACTTTTAGTGCCCTGGCGAGGCAGGCGCCCCAAACGGGGCTATACTCAATTTCTCCCCCCATAGATATTACAATATGCAAACAGGCCATTAGGCCCAACCAGTCATTATTGGTGTTCATCCTCCACCTGAGCAGTCAGTGTAATCCCATGTGCCCACCCTATTCCCATATCCCTTTATCCCCCTTTTTCAGCCACCCCTCTAACCTATGCTTAATGTTGACATGGTCTCTGCTTCAATCGCTGACTCCGGTAGTGGATTCCACAAGTCCACAACTTTCTGTGTGAAATTTTTTTTCTGCTGTCTGTCCTAAGTATTTTACATTTAATCTTATTTCTTTGTCCTTAGAATGGGTGGGCAAGTACGCGACTTAGGATGCACTTACGGCAGGCAGGATACAAACATACGAGACTGATGGGCAGGAAAAGACCAGCTGGACCATCAAGCCTGCCCCGCACCATGATGATCGTGATTAAACACTTCTTCACTCCCCCCACCTCCCACCAACCCCCACAGCCATGTCATTCCTGAGAGAGGCAAGAAAAAAAGAGAAAAATCCCAGGGGCAATAAGGACTCTGGAAAATTCTTCTCCAACCTCCTCAGGTGATCAAAACCAGTCCAGGAGATCACATGGACCAAGTGTAACCTATAACAACACTTACCATTGATATGATGCAATCTCTCTCCTTGTCAAGAGCCGGTCCAGCTCCCTCTTGAAGAAATGCAGAGCCAGTAACCACCACACCAGCTGGCAATGTATTCCAGAGGCATGTGTGTGACACTTTCAAGAGTGACATGACAGACACATACTAGATGCAAGATTTTTAAACGTATAGCTAGATGTGTATGATCATAGTACCAAAGTTCATTCACATTTAAATGATGCTCTATCACTTGTCAACCTATTTATTCCCCTAGAAGTCATTTTAGAAATTGTTAGATTTGAGTGTCAACTCTGCCCAGTGGTATTACTCTTGTGTCTGATTCAGAAAGATGTGGGGCCAGATTTTCAATGTGCTGTGAGGCGGGCTTTCAGGCGTGCGGGGGGCAAAAATCCCGAATTCGGGGGTCCCGACACCATCCTGCCCAAAACCCGCCTCCTCGTAAGTTTCAAGGGAGGCGGGTACCCGCCCCGCACTGGGACCCGCCGACCTGAGGCGGGAAGGGATTAGTGCCAATTAACTGCCTGTTAACAGGTAGTTAACAGGCAGTTTTTAGCCTAATCCCTATTTTGAGGGGTGTCGTATGGGATTCCCGACGGCTCCAAACCACGCCAGGTTAGAGCAGGCGGGCCGTCGGGCTGAAGGACTTGGAGGGGTCGCGATGTCGGTGTTCAGGTGAGTGATGGGTGCATGAGTGCAAAGGTAAGTGTGTTTGGTGTGTCTAAAGTGTGTAAAGAAGTTTTACTTACCTGTACTTACCTTAACAGCCTTTCTTCCTCTAGGCTGCGGGAGTCCATCACTCAGCCGGAACTGAAAGCTGAACGGCTGCGATCTGTCAAAAGTGACAGCCTTCAGTTTTCAGTGCCGGTGACAGTTCTAACTGAGTCTGCGTAGAAGCACTCAGGTTAGAAGTCAGGCTGTCAGTGTTTGACAGCTTCAAACAGCTGTGAAACACTGATATTTCACCTGTCAAAAACTCTTGACAGGTGAAATTTCAGTCTGTGATGTCACCTGTTGACGGGTGGCCCTTAATTGGCCTGCTGAGCCCGCTATGCAGGCTCAACAAGGTCAATCAAGGGAAAATCGCGTCGATTGGCCGGACATCGATGGAGGCGGGACTAAAACCCGAAAGTTGTAGTCCCGCCTCCTTCCCGACAGCTTAAGGAAAATCCAGCCCCAGTGATGTCAGAAAACTCCAGTACTTCAGCACATAAGCTAGGCTGACACTTCAGTGCAATACTGAGGGAGTGCATCATTGTCAGAGGGGCCATCTTTTACATGAGACACTAAACCAATGCCCATCTGCCCTCCCAGGTAGATATAAAAGATCCCAAGGCACTATTTGAAGAAGAGCGGGCTGTTCTCCCAGTGTCCTGGCCAATATTTATCCCTCATCCATTGCCACCAACAAAACAGATTAACTGTTCATTTATCTCATTGCTGTTTAGGGGACCTTTCTGTGTACATATTGGCTGCGTATATATGCCTATGAAATACCCATGAATACACTTCAAATGTAAATCATTGGCTTTGAAGTGCCTTGAGACATACTGAGGATGTGAAATACGCTGTTTACAAGTGCAATTTTTTTCTGTGCATGAAAATATTTAACAATATAGATGGAAATAGCAGCTGTAAGGAGTTGTATTGAATTATGCCTTCCAGATTTGAGACAAATAATGTCAACTTACTTCATCCTAGAAATTTCTGAAACTCCACAACTGAAAATAAGCCACAAAGCTTAACAAGAGACAGATTTCGCTCTCAAAATAATGGTGAGGCTAATGGGCTATGCCGTTGTTTATGCGTAAATGGTACAGCAACTTAAGGCGAGGAGCAGATGCGTGGTTAAATGCAAATATCCAAAAGATGCTGTCCAAGTTGCACCGCTCCACAGTTAGCTTCGCGAAAACACCATTTTACTGTCTGCCTCATCACTGACATGCATCGAATGGCATGAAGTTGCTGTATTTGCGCGGTAGATACAAACTAAACCCGCCGCATACTTTTAGGGCTAGTAATTACAAGCATAAGTACCCTGTTAACAACGTGATAGGTGTTAACTACTGCCAATCAACCTCTCTGGCACCAAAAATTAACTACTATAAGTGTGGAATCTCATTCCTTCAGGTTGTGAATTGTTTTAGGAGATATTAAAAATGTCAAATTTCACATTTTTTGATTTTTGTTCTTATTTTTTCCTTTCTGTCTCTTTTCTCTCTCTTAATCCAATCTTTCTTTCCCTCTTTATTTTTCTTTCTGTACCTGATTTGACATTGAATTCACCCCTTTTAATTCACCCTCCATCCCAATCCTTCCTTGTGTTTATTTCTCAGTCCTTAAAGCTCATTAGTTAAGGAGATACCCTGCTGGTTTCCCTGTTCACTCAGGTCCCAGATGCCCTGTTTCATGTGCTGCGACATTATCAGCTCACACATTCAGCAACTTTGTGGGTTAAAATGTTTTGAGCAGAAGGGTGCAGGAGCAAATCTAACTAACGGCAGACACCATTAGGTGCCTTGCTAGAGCAGCTTCTGGCCCAAGTTGTAAATGCACTTGCAATCTCAGCACCCTTGAAAATCAGGTCTCTATGTCTGAATGGGGAAGGGGCAGAATTCATGGGACATTGAATGTTCACTGTGCTATCAGGTCATATACTCCAGCCGTATAAAGTAAAAACCATACTCGATTCAAGAAGTGCTGGAAAAATAATTGGTAACAAGCCATGGAACTAGTGAGACAGAGGACAGCCCACAGGCTGTTGTGGGCCAAAAAAGAAAAGCCAGCCTTTCATAGGCCACATATCATGCCGGACTATGGAATTTATTTGTTGTGCCAGATAACATACTAGTGCTAAATTCTGGAGAGGAGCTATTTTCCCTACAACTGATTCACACTTTGTTCATGGCAGCTGTACTCCACTGTAGCAGGATTTCTTGGTTATCTAAAAATTGCTTCTCTTAGCTTTTCAGTGGATGTAATAATGTTTTGCCCAGTACCGTATAACAGTTAAGGAATAGATCTAATTACTATGTTTCTTGTATTAGGTAAATGTGGTAATTTGTCTGAACAAAAATGTGCTTGGGTTTTGCTTGCTTCCTTCTGGCACAACGCATGTGCGAGCACTGTAACAATACAAACAGGAAGAAAAACAACCAATCCCTAATTTTTAGGAGAACAAATGACTCACCAACAAATTGAAAACAGACTTCATGTCTAACTGACACAACACTGTACCAGGCTAATCGCTGTTCCTGGTCTGGTTGAAGCCTCAGCAATGTGGGATGGCTCAGATGGTGCACAAAAAAGTAAAACCATGTCACAGGCCTCATTACAGGTGAGAAGCCATGGGTCAGGATAATCCAGGCTTTGCAGAATACTGATTGCCAACAACAGCAACTTACACTTACATAGCGCCTTTAACTTGGTAAAACGTCCTAAGGTGCTTCACATAAGCATTATCAGACAAAATTTGACACTGAGCCACCAGGTGAAGTATTAAGGCAGATGACCAAAAGCTTGGTCAAAGAGGTAGATTTTAAGGAGCGTCTTAAAGGAGGAGAGGCAGAGAGGTTTAGGGAGGGAATTCCAGAGCTTAGGGCCTAGGCAGCTAAAGGCATGGCCTCCAATGGTGGGGCGAAGGAAATTGGTGATGCACAAGAGGCCAGAATTGGAGGAACGCAGTGTTCTCAGTGG